>NW_024063043.1:611226-1222452 GCF_006381635.1 Hibiscus syriacus
AATTGCTTTGATTAGTGTCAATGTTGTTAGGATTTTTCTTACACTGTTTCATGTGATATATTAATGACCCAGTTTCATTTTTTTCTCATCACAACAAAATTCTTTCTCACAATGATTGCATCTACCCTTACTTTCACCCTCACTATTTAAAAACTTAGTAAAGTGAGTCGATACTTCTGACCTTAAAGGAATAACTTTACGTTTACTTACAGTCCCTCTTGTGTTGTTGATTTTACTTGAAGCTTCAGTCGTTGAATTTGATAAAGGAGGTGAAACACTTCCCTCAGCAGATGCTGTCATATTGGATATTTACAGCAAAATATGAGAAGTAAAGAAAAGTAAGAAATAATCACATTAAGATTCATATTGAGTGAATGTAAAAGGACATACAAAAACAGTTTATGATCATGTAAAATTCAAATGGTAGCAGCATCAACCATAACAGATGTAATCTAATATACATAAAGCAAAAATTTTAGATAGCAATATTTAACAATAACATTGATCCGCCCAGACGAAGTGGGAATCAGATTTCGTTTTCCCTGTTCCGAATTAATTAACTATGTATAATAAGATCTATTTTTTTTTAAAGAACAAACTGCAAGCTGTTCTGAAATCATATTACAAGACAGAAAAGCTATACAAAATCGTTTCTTGTTTCTCCATAGTAACACATTCGACCAAAAAAATGGTCTCGATTGCAGCTATTTGACAGATTTCTCAATTGCATTGTAGTTATAACTTTTAAAAGAAAATAATACAAAAGAAATGAAAGCGAGAGCAAGACAATAATAGTTCAGGCTCGAAACATCCGGGAAACTATCTCCATTGTATATGACCATTTCTGATATTGCATCCCAATTCGTAACAGGTTATTTTCAAGAGTGGAAATTGAAATAGGCTTAAAAAATTTCCTTTTTTTACCCAAATAAGCAAAAACCCCACATTTATTCACGTTTCTCTCTCTTTCCATTGCTTTATCTTTTTTATTTTCCCTTTTTCTTTTGTAGTCTTCTACTGCCACTTAAGCTCTCTCTCTCTCCCCCTCTCTTTCTTCAGGTTTCTCTTTCTTTTTTGTTTCTAGCGGATAAACAGGGTTTTTGCAGATCCTACAAAACAAACATACTCATCTTCTAGTAAATTCTTCTTATGATTCTACAAAATAGTAATAATGATTCGAGTGATAACTAATAGATAGAAAAAAAATCATATAAATTCCAAAAACATTAAACAAATGAAAGAAAAGAGCAAAAATCCCACACACATAACAGAAATGATATCAAATCATAAACCTTAAATCAAGCAAATAATTAAAATTTTAGGAGGTAAGCAAACTAATGAAAGAGAAAATCTAGAATGTTTAAGTTAGGAAGCTAACCTGAATCGAGAGAGCAGAACTGAGATTAGAGATAGATAGATAGATAGATAGATAGATAGATAGATAGATAGATAGATAGATAGATAGATAGATAGATAGATAGATAGATAGATAGATAGATAGATAGATAGATAGATAGATAGATAGATAGATAGATAGATAGATAGATAGATAGATAGATAGATAGATAGATAGATAGATAGATAGATAGATAGATAGATAGATAGATAGATAGATAGATAGATAGATAGATAGATAGATAGATAGATAGATAGATAGATAGATAGATAGATAGATAGATAGATAGATAGATAGATAGATAGATAGATAGATAGATAGATAGATAGATAGATAGATAGATAGATAGATAGATAGATAGATAGATAGATAGACAGACAGACAGATAGACAGACAGACAGATAGATAGATAGATAGATAGATAGATAGATAGAGAGAATGAAGGTTTGATGAAAGCTCGTGGGTAACTGATAAGTGGTGAGATGAGGTTGAAAGTCAAAGGTAAAATGTTTACATTTAGTTTTTAGATTATTTTAATTAATTAAAATTGATTAGGCCATTTGAGTTTTAAATGTGTTTAACTTTTAAATGGATTGGGTTATTGGGTTAGCTGACGGGCTAATGTGAGTTATATATATATATATATTAAGTTTAATTCGGTTAATTAATCGATTTCGAATCGAATTAACCATTAATCGAATATCCAAAAAAAAAATTTAACCGTTCTCCGATCGAACTAATTTGGTGGCCGACTGAATTAACCGAATTAGTTCGGTTAAAACTGAATTTTGAACACCCCTAGGAAGGGGGAGGGGAAGGGGAGCACGACCTATTTTGTTTTTTTTAATTAAAAATTATTTTTAAAATTTTTAAATAAATTTTCAACATTATCATAACGTGATACGTGTCATTTAATATATATTTTGAACGGGGTTAATAGCTGGGCACCTAAAAATGTAATGTTGGAAATATTAGACACCTATTTTTAATGAAAAATTCTTTATGCACTAAATCGTTTTTCGAGATATCGTTTAGGTACTTATTTTTATATTAAGCCATAATAATTTGGAATCATGCTCCGATGAATATTTAAATGTATAGATAAAATTTAATATTTTTTATATATTAAAGTTAATTTTTGTATTATTATTGATATAAGACTAAATGATTTAAAATTTATCATATTTAAATTTTTAGTATTTTTATTTATAAATGAAAAGTAATTTGGATATTATAAACATTATATCAAATATTTAAAAAAAATAAAAAAATATTTTTATCTATCATATTATAATATATTAGTTGCCATTTTTACTTGAGTTCTATATCATGACCTAAAAATTAAAAACATAATTGAATTTAGTTTAATTATAATATGTAATAATTAATATATTCATTATTATCCTCACAATCTCTTACAATATCCTTAGGTTACGTATGGTTAGCATGAATCCCTTGGAATTAAGGGAAATTGGAATCTAATTCCATCACTTTTTCATGTTTGGTTCAAGTTTTCTAAGAGAATTGGAATCCCTCATGGCTTCAACTTTCCATCAAATGAGGGAAAGTGAATTCCATTCATTCTATGATGGAATTCAATTCCCTTGTTGAAGGGAATTGAAATTTGACCATACTACACTCATCAATCTTTTGGTAACTTATTCATTTATTGAATAAAAATATTTTTTTATTATTTTGGGTCGGGTTTCTAATTCATATATTAGGGTCGGGTGAAATTTTATTTTGGTCGGGTCGGGTCGGTTTTTTTAAGTGTGATATTCGGGTTGGGTTGAGTTCGGGTTTAGGGTGAAAAATTCCAGACCTGAAAATATATATAATTTTACCGTATATATTTAGGAATAATTACAATAATACCCCTCTATATATAATTTTTTTCAATTAAGTCACTATTTTTATTGAATAAAAATAATTTTTTTATTATTTCGGGTCGGGTCGGATTTCTAATTCATATATTCGGGTCGGGTCGGTGAAACTTTATTTTGGTCGGGTTGGGTTCGGGTTTAGGGTGAAAAATATTCTACCCGACCCAAAAAATATATAATTTTACATTATATATTTAGGAATAATTACAATAATACCCCTCTATATATATATTTTTTAATTAAGTCACTATTTTTATTGAATAAAAATAAATTTTTATTATTTCGGGTCGGGTCGGGTCGAGTTTCTAATTCATATATTCGGGTTGGGTCGGGTGAAACTTTATTTTGGTCGGGTCAGGTCTCGGATGGAGGTTCCCTTGTTCTCGGGTCGGGTGGACCAAAAGCCGACCCAACTTGACCCATGGTCATCCCTAATTGAGATGATTTTAACTTATGATGTTTATTAGCATGATTTTTATAATTTATTGAAATGAATAATCAATCAATAAAATTAAAATTAAAATTTAATTTTTTAAAAATTTTATAATATATTGCTACATGTAATTTATAAAACAAACTAAAATTAAGCAAAAAATAAGAAGACAATTCTGTCATTTTACATTACTGAAATCAAATTCATCTGACATGTCTGCGAACCAAACAGAATATGTAATTGTATTCCAATTTAATTTCTTGTCAACCAAACAAAATATAGAATTTGATTCCAATTCCTGACAGATTCCAATTCCTTCACAGATTTCAATTCTCTCGTAAACATTTCAACCAACCAAATACTACCTTAGAAATGTGAAAAAAGAAAGATACTGTTGCTTTGGATTGTGGAATAAACTGAAAAGGAGAGATCGCGTGTAAAGAGATCCACTGTTAAAGCAAAGAGTACACGGCACATGATCATTTCTTTTTCATGTCATTTTTCTAAGCGCTTTCCCCCTAAAAATTCATCGACTTTATGGTCAAATGATATTCTGGCCCCTGAAGTTGTAATATAACTTTTTTTGGTACTTAATGAATTTTTTTATTCAAATTGACACCTGAAGTTTCTAACCATGATGTATGTTACACCAACTTATTTTTTCTATTAAAAAGTATCATGTGTCAAATGACATGTAATATATATTAAATTTAAAAAATCTAAAAAAATCAGAGAAGATGTATTTTTAAATTTTTTTATGGATATTTTAAAAGAATCAAATTTAATATATCATATGTACAATAGGAAACATAAAATAAACAACATACATCACGGTTTAAAAGTTTAAAGACTAAACCAAACTAGAAAATCTTGAAGTGACAAAATGGTGATAAAGTACAACTTCAATGGCTAAAATACCATTTGATCTTTTTAGAATAAAATTGTCAATCAGTTGAATTTTACTAATTTAAAGCTAAGATTTCATAATCAAAATTGAAGATCGATGAAATTAAGCTCTTCTCTCTCTTAATAAATTTCATGTTTAATTGATAAAAAAGCATACGATGGTATGGAAAATACATAAAATTAAACTTCATTTATTGAATTGTTATATTCAATCATTATTATAATGTTATAGTAATTACTTTATAACAATTTAATAAATTTAATATTTACTTATAGGATTCAAATAAATAATTATTTATAAATTTTAATAATTATTAAATATAATTTATTAATTTCTAATAAACCACAAGCTATAAAAAATATTTAAACTATCATTTGTAGATCTATTAAATAATCATGGTGGTAAAAGAGAATGGAGGATCATAGATTCGAACATTTATATCTATAGAATGTTTATTATTAATTAATTAATAAAATTCTAAATATATATTATCTTCTAATCATCTTATAATATTAAAAAAATATTATTTGATATCCATAAATCACAAACTTTTTATAAAAAAACGCAGATTATTAATAAATACTAGAACATCTTTTAAAAATAATATTGAGAGAAATCCTAACACCTCTCTCTCTTCACCTTCTCCTCTCTTTTTTTTCCTTTATAATTTGTGATATTTTTTTTAAATCAAATTAAGTTTTTCTTATTTTATTTTGTTTAGTCGATGACAATACTATTTTTTATACCGGTTGCCAATTGCATGTTGTCTATTTTCTTTGTTTCTTTTTTAGTATTTTAATATGAGTAATTATGACTTTGTGACACATTTATCTTTGCCTTTTAGTAGTTTTCAGTCTTTTGGTCGTTGTTTTTGTTTATCTTTTTTTAAGGGTTAGATTTGATATTGTCACGACTGATCAAGATGATACTTATTTGTTATCATATTGATCTTCCCTACTTTAGACCCTCATTTTGATTTGGATACGTATTTTACGTTCGTAGATAGTTTTCTCACATAACTCAACTCTGATTTGTGATTTGTCAGTGGTCTTTCAGTAGTTTCATCCCCTTTTGTGGTTCGTTTGTCGATGCACTCATATTTGTTGGTATCTTTATTTTGTTCGAGCTTTTTAGTTAGATTTTCTAACATTTTCCTTATTTGGTCCTTATGAGATCTAGATAGTTAGTTTTTGTCTCGATAGTAATAAGAAAATGTCATAATTATATTTTATGTTTATGTTTATGCTTGTAAATTTTTATTGTAATTTTGGATATTTTCTATTTTTAATAAAACTAACGACTTTATATAAAAATACAAAAGATTTAAAAATAAATAAATTCCGAAAAAAAATGTAAAGATAACAGTTGATTAAATGAAGGTAGAAAGAATTCAAACGTATAAATGAAGGTTGAAACTATGTTGCCTCAAAGGTTTAGAATTTGACACTTGGTGGCAATGTGATGGCTTTTTCTATAATTAGAGCACCACTTGTCACCGAATTAATCTTTAGTCATTACCACTGTTTCTTGCACCCTTTCTCGCAACTTTTTCTCTCTCTGAATTTTAGAATTATTCAAATTAAAATGAATAAAATTTAAAATATTTTTTAAGAATCGAAGGTTTGATTTTATTTTTAAATAAATTATTTTTTAAATTAAAATATTTATGAGTTAATTTTTTTTATTTCTAAAAATATATTTTGTAAATAAAAATACAGATCAAATTTGATATTGGTAATAAAATAAATAAATGATTTGAATAGATGTTGCTGAAATTATAAAATAGTACAGAGATATTTTTCAAGTGGAACTTAAAAGGATATGTAGGATATTTTAATTTTTTAATGTGACAAATGTTTCTGAGTAACATCATTATAGGGACTCCCAATCAATGGGTTTGACGTGGCGGAAAGTGAGATTACGGATGGCCGCTCAAACACTTGTCAACTGAAGCAGAACGCTATCAAGAAAATTGAAACAAAGCTTTTGAACTGCGAAACTAGTGAGGAAAATTTTGAGAATAAATGGCATTTGGCGTTGGGTTTCGTTTGGATCTTCTGGGGAAGCCTCAATCTTCTTTAATTCCTTCAGTTTCTTCATTTCCAGCTAAGAATGTTGTTTTTGATCGCATGAAGAAACTCCACAACTCCATTGCACTAACAAGAGCATCAGCTGAAGGTTTGCTCGGCTTTCAGACTCAATTCCTGTTTTCTTAATGATTTTTTTAGAGTTTCACCCTTTTTGTTTAAAATGGCTACTATTGTTTTGAACTCTGGTTAAGACTGTTGATCCCTCCCCCTTGTTTTATTGGTGCTAATTATCGTGTATTTTGTCATTATATTTATATGTTCGAAGGTATAGCTTTAGGGTATTCGGGATTCGAGTGTTATAATCGCATGATGTTTCTTTGTTGGCCGGAAACATATCCATGCATGATACTCGTCCTCAAGTCTAAGCAGCATTGACCGAACCAATTCAATCTAATCTGTTAGTTTCTTTGCAAACTTCATATGCTCAAAATTTGGTCTTTGATGTGTTTTTGCGGGACCACCCAGTGAATTAGACGAGGATTCGAAGTTTGTTCCGTTGAATGCCGATTGATCCCACATATGGTCCATCTGTAAGCTCCGGTCAGTTTCTAATCTCATCTTGAGTGAATATTTACGCTAAAAGTATCAAATAATAACCATTCTTATTGAAATCATGCACACTTGAATTTGAGTGTAAGTGTTGGATTTTTATTTGTATCTCATATTTGGAAAGTTCTTGGAGGCTCTTATCTCAATGCTTATATCAAATTATGCATTGGATAAAGATATTTCAGAAAATTGAAGACTCAAAGTAATGGAGAACTAATTACAGAGAACATTCCTATCAAATAATAACATTCTCATCATGCATCATGAATGCAGACTATGTTGGTCGCCTGGTCGGACCCCGGTATAAGCATATGATATTTATGCGTACCTAAAACTGGCATGTTCATTTTTTCTAAAATTTCTCAGATATTCAAAAAGTTTTTGAAAGGTCTACCCGATAACCACATACATATATTGTTAGATACGGATACTTTAACACAAATGAAGAGTATTAGCAACAAAATATAGAACATAGACACAGTCTAAACCCATTTGATATTTCTGGGACTTCTAATCTTTGATTGTTTCGTAGGCTTTATTGTTGCTCGGATTTGAAGTCAATGAGGCAGAGAAGGTAACGTTTGGTAACTTTTACATGTCATTTTTTATGAAACTTCATTGTCTGTGGTACATTCTTTTTAGAGATTGAATAGATTATTATATGCCCATGGTGAACCACACAGATTGTTGCAGGCAAAATTTTATTAGGGGTTTCATTATCTTATGATGATTGATGGGTAAAACGGAAATTGAGGGAGGGAAAATCTTTTTCCCCTCCCCCTCTTGGGATGATTTAAGACAGTTACAGGGACTTGAAGTTGTTTATCTCAATACATGCATGTGTTTGGTATAGGTAATGCCCATTTTTTACCGAGTTTTTCTGATGTACTTAGAAGATTGTATTTTCATATTCTTGTTTGAGTGTCAGTAATGTATTTCCATATTCATGTTTGAATATGTTCTGGACACGGGTATTCAAGGAAAATGAAGTGTCGGAGTAAGGTTTGTGGAAGGTTCAGCATGAATTAAGGCCCCTTTCTTGGAGGATGTCCGCAAGGGGGAAAGGTCTCTAAATTACATCCTTTTCAAGGATTTAGTAAAAGTCACATTCTACTGTATACTATTAGTACATTCTTGCATGTTCGATATAAACCCATGATGTAACACCCCAACCCGTATTCGACCCGAATATGAGTCCGATATGTCACATTGACTTTTTAAAATCATATTCTTACAAAATTTCAAAACATTTGAACTTATATTAAGAAAATATGATAATATATTGTTGAATCGTGTTTGTTATAACCAATTTAAGAAAATATACGTTTTTATGAACAGTTAAATACGGTATGAACAAAACCATGAACAGTACCATGAACAGTGTTACAGTGCATCGATGCATTGCTACAGTGCACCGATGTACTAAAATTTCGAAGCAAAATTATGCAACGATGACTGCTACTGCTTCAGTACTTTCGTAAAAATACGTATAAACTCGTAAAAATCTAAGCTTTCATCTGTATAAAATTTATCAATTACATATATGCATTTAAAACATTACAAAATTCAATCGTATAACTTTTCAAAACCGATTAAAACATATCATATTTAATCATTTATTTACATGCCAACCACCTTCCTTATTACAAAATACATCCTATACATTTATTTTCTGATCTGATCTTTGGAAAGGAGGAACTGACATGTCTTGCATAATTTTTATCAATCTTCCTCTTCTTAGAACCTATGCGTGAAACAATCACACGCTAAGTCGTTGACTTAGTGAGGCATATAAAACATATAATAAAAATCATAAAACATTTCATATAAACAAAATGCATACATCTGCAAATACTATCATTAATCCCTTTTACTTACCATATACACATTATATAACACATATAACACTACACTAAGGAACAATATATCATCATGTAATTTCTATAACCTATTTCATATTACCAAACATACATATCACATATAGGGTATTTGTCATTATCTCTTTAAAGCTCATGTATTAGCCCATGTATACTTTTGAGAACTTAAGGTATGTGAGTACATTGAGGTTGTGCACTATTATGTTGTCTCCACAGCTCGTATAAATGTCCCGAAGGACCTATCCAGAGGTCATAAAGAACCTCGAGAACAGTCCATAGGTCCCGTAGAACCTAGGTAAACTGTCCATATGTTCCTTAGAACTTAGGTATATTGTCCATATGTCCCGAAAGACAAAGTAATTCTGTCCATATGTTCCGTAGAACATAGGTAAACCCTCGACTCTTGGCATGCCAACTATACCACTAGCTCTCATACTACATAACATGGGCATTATCATTTATGACAGTTCACATATTCACATCATTTATTCTTTCCCTTCTGTCACATACCATGTGTATGTGTAACCATATGTTTCATATACCTTATTTCATTTCTCCTTTGTTCATATACATGTGTCATATCTTATTCACATATGTTCATATATACATCACATAGCACATAGAATAATATATAAACTTATACATAAATCATTTCCATATGATTCACATATCACCTATCTCATTGCTTATATCTCTAAAGCACTTAATAACTTGTCTCATAATTTCATATAGTCACATATCACTTATCACATGGTTTACATATTATGATCATGTAATCATATCAAACATATTCACACACATAAGAATCACCTATTATATCTCATAGACACATCATTTCCATACCTTTATCACATAGCTCATATAACTTTTCCTGCATATTCATGTAACATAATGTATATGGTATGAACTCATATCATGTTTCATAATATGAAATGAATCATATATCAAAGTATTAAATCTAGACTTATCACAAGTTTAGAACTGAATATACTACTATAATCATGCTATGTATATGCACTCACCTTAGCCTTGCTTTGATTCAATCCTAACTCTTCGATTGTTCCGTAGCTCGTTTAGGCTCGATATCTACATAACATAAATTTCGAGAAGATTTTCAGAAGCCTAAACTTTATAACTTGGTATTAATAACTTAGGCTAATTTAATGAACCAACATTTCATTTTTCCTTTAGGGGTGTATCGATGTACTATGGGTACATCGGTACACAAAATAGCTTCGAAATTCTCATACATCGATGCACTCCTTAATGTATCGATGCACCTTCAAGATTTATCTTAGTGCATCGGTACATACTCATAGTGTATCGATGCACCTGCCCAGAAATCACTGTTCATGCATGAAGATTCACTATTTCCAATTTCAATTCTTCATGTTTCATTCCCTTTCATATTCTTAATTCAAATATACATACTTAAACCAATTCCCACTCATTTATCACATCTTAAATCTCAAAATCCTATTCTCCATATAAAAATCAATAATCATACCCAATTTTCAATATACTCTAAATTGAATTCTATCACTCCATATTTCTTAATTAAGTTGATGACAAATCAAATTTAACTTCAAATTCAACTTATCAACTCTATTTCAAAATTTCACTCAAAAACTCCAAATCTTTAATCTTCCCTAACTCCTTTATCTTTTGATTTTAAGATAACTTAAGCTTTCCTTAAGCTTAATTATCATCTAATGATCAAAACCCAACCTTTAATTCAACAAATAATCAACTAATTAAGAAACTCACCTTTCCTTGTATGCTCCACGGTGGAGAAGAGAAGAAGATGAAGAAGATGAGAGAATTGTGTGGAATCACAATGGATTCCACGTGGGTTTCCCTTATCTTATAAGGGAAATAAAAATCTTTCATGTCAAATGATCATTTTCCCTTTAATTCTTTTAATAATTATTAACAACTTTCAGGAAATATCTCCACATAAATAATTGAACTATTATACTTTTATCACCAAATTCCGAAATTTTACAATTTAGTCACTAACCCGGTATTGAGGATGTTACACATGAAGTACATTCAAGGCATGCACCTAGGCATGTTTATGCCTTTGATAATAGAATCGCAGCCTTACTCATCTTACTAATTCTTCATGTCTTCTTTGAACAGATACGACTGTTCTTGAAAGAATTAGATGGTGAATTCTTAGAGGTAATGCTTTACTTATTGTCTTTACCTTTGTTGCACCGACTCTTCATTCACTCTCTAAAGAATCCATATATTGACACCTGTTTTCGACACATATTTGGACATAGAAGCATGAATCTCCAACTATATGGAAAAACTTAGAAAAATTTGAATATACTTGTGTTAGACATACCCGTATCCTACACGGATCTTTAATATGAGTTACTCTCTTCTTTTTATCTAAATACTAAAAAACGTGTTAAAGCAAGCCACCAAAATATGTGCATAGTCAGTAGTCCCTTAACTTTCTCAAAGCAAAACCCTTTTCATGCCTTAAGAATGTGCTCTTTTCGATCTACTACTATGGCAAGTCTCATCTTTCCAATTGATTTTCACATGAGAAGAAAGGTTATGAATTTCATTATTGCTTGTTGTTTCAATTACATCCTTAAATACTTGAATTCAGGTGTAAGATACGGATTTTTGCTCGATTTGGGCATGTTCATTTTCTCTCTCAAGATTTTCATGTATTTGGAAGGTTTTGGAGTATTATCACCATACTCATATTCAAATATATGATGGATATGAGTAATAATTTAACAAAATGAAAAGTCGGTGCAACATAAATTATGTAAGCTAATTCACATATGGGAAACAAGTTGCAATATAATTTTTTTCTTATTTAATGTTTCATATGTTCAAATTATTTACTGTACTGAAGACATGATTAATGGTTCACTTTGGGAGGCCGTGAATACTAGGCAACATAATTTGCCAAGAATCTGTATTTTCTCTGGTGTTAGTGGGGAGGACATGGTTATGTTCATCGATGCTTTCCCCGAGACTGGTATTCAACAAATTTTTGCCTACTCAAAGTTTTCATTTTTATCCTGAAATACTTTTCTCAAAACACAACCGGATATATTTGTAAGCAGGATTAGAGCCAGCTGTATTTGCTGCTCTTGTTCCCAACAGTGCTGATAAATATGTTGCTGAGTTGATAGATGAAATTATGGGCGACCATGAGATGCTGGTGAGTCGGTTTTCACTGTTAATAGATGAATCTGTTGTACTTTCCATGAACAATGGAAGTACCCCGAATCCCAAGAACGTTATCCAGCCACATAACTTATGTTTTCGAGCTCCTTTCATGCAGACGATCAGGCTCAACATAACATTGTAAACTACCACGACTGCAATGGTGGTTTTCAGGGATTTAAATCCAATCATCTGATGCGGAGACTATTCAGAACAAAACAGATACATAAATGCTGCAATAGTGGCTGTAATCTGGTGCTAGAACTCCATTAGATTACGGTTCTAGAATTTAGCAATGGAAACTCATTTCATCTCTTTTTCAAGGCTTGCCTGTAAACACCAGTTCTTATCTTTAAGTTACTCTGTAGTCCTGCTAACCTTGCAGTATCTTGTACTGGAAATCTTAATTCTTCTCTACAGATATTTAAACAGTGAAGTACAATAAGTAGGTTCATGGCATTTTAATTTACTTATACATTTTGGGCAATATCTCTAAAGGCGACGAACTTAACTAACTGGCTTTTTATGGAGTTTATGCATGTGGAATAGGCAAAAATCAACTATTTCCCACCCAAATTAATATGTTTTGCTTTCTAATTAACAATGCATTCGAGATAAAAGATAAACCACAACAAAACTATGAAAAGTAAACACACCTATGATAATTTAATTTAATACTAACAAAATTAGCATCATTCATTCAAGTTTCAAATAAAAAAAAGCATAAGGAAAGTCGATAGTATTACGACATAGAGAAGGGGAAAAACAACAACAAAGATTTAGGCTGTAGAGGGTCATATATAATCAAAGATTACGCTTCCCCCTAATCTTTCCCTTACCACCGGAACGGCGCTTCTTTTTGGCCAATTTCAATTTCCTTTTGGACTTCTTTCCTATTCCACCTGCAGCTCTCAAGGAGGCCTTGGTCTTGCATTCGTCACTGTCATCAATCTCAACTGCCATGGCGTTGAGATCGATTGTTGTTGTTGTTGTTGTGGAGGCGGGAACTTGTTCTTCCAGTTCCATAGAAGCAGAGACGGGAAGCTTAGGGGCATTGAGGGCAGCTTCAATGGCGGCCATCTTGGCATCATCTTTCTTCTGGTAGAAGGGTTCCACAATTTCCCTCCTTATGGCTCTCAGCCTCTTCTCCCGCTTCGATCTCATCGACTTCGCCATTTTGTCTCCTTAATCAAAAATATTCGTAGGGTTTCTATCGATATATGCCTGAGTCTAGGGTTTTTAATATATATATCGAACCACTATCTAGCTTCTAGCTTGTTTGGTTGTAGGGCTGCCTTTATCCTATGCCGTCTTTGTTAATACCGTTTCTTCTAACGCACCGTGTCCTATATATTTAAAAAAAAAACACCGTTTCATATATTATTTAGAGAAAATAATCTCAGTGACCAAAAATCCCATATAATATACGATTTTAACCAACTTTTTCCGGATTTGCCAAAATGACCAACAAAATCGCAATGCGATCGCTAATTCGCAACGCGATCTCCATTATCGCAAATTCGCGTTGCATTTTCGCAATGCGATAGTTGAAAATCGCGTTGCGATGGTCTACAGTATCGTTGCGATTTTCCCAATTCGCAATGCGAATAAGTAAATCGCAACGCGAATTGGGAAAATCGCAATGCGAATAAGTAAATCGCAACGCGAATTGGGAAAATCGCAATGCGATACTTACTATCGCAATGCGATAATACAAAATCGCAACGAGATACTGACTTTCGCAACGCGATTTACATAGCGCCATTCGTATTAACACGTATTTTTTTTTCAAATTCCAAACACGAATTTTTTCTTAATAAATCAGAAAATGAACTGTCCACAGTAATCGCAACTCATAACCTCAAACCCAAAAACACAACACTCAGTCCCATCTCCATCTCTCACTCTCTACGGCGAAATCCGTCCCCATCTCCGAAGATTTCCGTCCCCATCGCCGGCGAAATCCCTCACAACCATTCACAGTCAAAAATCCCTCACAATCATTCAGAAATGGAAAATCAACCTCCGAGGGTTAGTTTTTTTTATTTTTATTTTGAAATTTTTGCATTATTTTAGGTTTTTCATATTGAGATTGATGATAAGTTTACTGGTAATTTCAATAATAGATTAACAATTTCACTTAGATTTCTTATTAAATTCATTCGATTGCTGCCAATACTGCTAAACTGTTTAGCCTGTGAAGTTAGTATTTGTCTTTGCTTTATCTTTTGGTTGAAGTAATGCAGAAGAAGAATAGTTTCGAGAATGAAAATCGCAACGCGGAAATAACTATCGCAACGCGAAATAAAAATCGCAACGCGAAACCAAAATCGCATTGCGATTTTCATTTCGCGTTGCGATTTTTATTTCGCGGTTGCGATTTTCATTTCGCGTTGCGATTGTCTGGTCGCGATAGTCATTTCGCGTTGCGATTCTCTCGTTGCGATAGTCATTTCCGCGTTGCGATTCTCATTATCTCGTTGCGATTTTCATTTCAACCAAAAGACAAAAACAGTGTTGCAAATTTTAGTTTCAAGAATAAACTACTATTTATGTTTATTGTTTTGTTTTTGGTATATCTTGACAGTGTAATTTTTGGTATATCTAACTTGGTATGTTTATTGTTTTTTTGTAGAAATTTTTTTCGGCTTCATTGACATTAAGGAATAAAGTTAGTCTAGCCACTACAATTGCTTCGAAGCTTTCAACTGCACAAAGAAAATTGTTTGAAGAAACCTGCTTCGGGCCATGGCTGAGAGTACAGCATCCGGGTGGAGATGCTAGTTTGACCCATTTGTGGCTTCAGACCATGACTAGCGATCTACCCGACAGTATACAACGTGGTGAGGAAGAGATATGGTTTCATTTTCCACCGGCGTATACTTGTTTTGGGCGGAAGGAGTTCTGCTTAATCACTGGTCTACGATTCGGACACGATGATGTAGGCCGGTACACTCGTCATATCACCCGCCCATCATGGTTATCCAGGGTTTTTCCTGATGAGTCAATAGAGAAGCCGAACTTACACGTCGACGACATGAAGAAATTGTTTAATAAGAAAGATGGTTTTACTCGGATGAATGACGTCGATGTTGTCCGAGTATGCCTTCTACTACTTTTGTATGCCGACTTTTTAGGCAGAGAGGCCAGACAACCTATTCCTCAGGAGCTAATATTATTGGTAGAGGACCTAAATGCATGGAATCTGTTTCCGTGGGGTTCGTATATATGGAAAGCTACCTGGACTAAGTTGTCGTCTGCCTTTGATGGCCGCAAAAGTTTGCGGGGCGATGGGTCGAAATACACTTTGTCAGGCTTTGTTTGGGCCTTTAAGGTGAGAATTTCTATATAATGTTTTCAAAATTATAATTAATTATTTAACAATTACTAATGTTTGTTATTATATTGTTTGTAGATTTGGATATTCGAGGCTTTCCCCAGCATGCGGACATATGCATTAAAATCCTCAGATGATATTCCTAGGGCTATTTCCTGGAAGAGGAAACGTATGTTGGATTGGGAAGACTTAATACCATATGCGACAATAAATAATGTAAGTTAACACAAATACTATCATATATAAACAAGTTATTAATAGTAGACGTTTAACTTTGTTTTAGTTTTTATATTTTTAGGAGGCCAACACTCCATTAATGAGACTGACACCCACGGAGGCTGAGCTTGCCACTGATTGGTGGCAAGCTAGTCAACATTTTTTTGATGGCACGAATGATGAGCAGCCTCCACTTCCTCCACTTCGAGAGCCATCACCTCACCCAGAGCCATCACCTGATCGACCCGACTATACACCTCTACAACGAGAGCCATCACCTATCCCGTCATATCATCGAGTCTCTTCTCCACCATCACCTCATGATAGGCGACCGACAAAGATGCCACGACTTCTATCTCCCTGTTCTCCACCTCCACGGGATGAGTCAAGGGAGTTACGTGATGAGGTCAATGCCTTGCGTGAGGAGATCGGTACTCTACGCGATAACGATGGTGCATGGCGTGTGGAGGTGTCTACTTTACGTGGTGAGGTTGCCGCTCTACGTGAGATGGTAGTATCGTTGCAGAATGAGGTTCATACTCTACGCAACGAGGTAAGTTTAAGATTTTCCATATTTAACTTGATGATAAATTTACTCGTAATTTCACTTAAATTAACCATTTCACTTAGATTGCTTAGTAAATTTATTCGGTTGCTGCCAAAACTGCTAAACTTTTTACTTTAACACTGTGAAGTTAGTATTTGTCTTTGTTTTGTCTTTTGGTTGAAAGTTTGAAATATATTATCTTTGTTTTCACTGTTTAAATATCATGTCTGTTTATTTACTGATATTTGTATTTTTATTTAGCGGACCGATAAGGTGGATGCTTTACGTCGGGTTTTTCTTGCACGACAGAGTTCACGCATCAGACGGCGTGCACGTGCTATTAAGTCTCCGTATACCCCAATAGTGCGAAGACACCGCAAGAAGAAGCCCGACTCGCTTATCATCCCTCAAGAGTCCACTCCTATCGTTGAAGAGGCCCCTATCATTCCTCGAGAGTCCCCTCCCACCGTTCAAGAGGCCACTGTCATCGTTGAAGAGGTCCCTCCCACCATTCAAGAGCCCGATTCACATGGCGTCATATGTAGGATTCTTGAGAAACCCTCTGACGTGCCGGACATGATGGATTCAAGTTGGCTCTCGTATTAGTTACCGGCCAGTACCATACCGGTATCTGAAGAGGAGAGGAAACAACTACCGGACACAATTCTGGATAACACCCTTTGGGCTAAGACCGCAGTTGATTTTTATCTACATGAGCGAAGCCAGGGGTGTTTCACTGACATATGCAAGCTCAATGATGATATCTATTTGTTGCTTGATCGGTCTTGGTGGGGCGTATTATTAGGGGTCGAAGACAATGGCTATTTCGATGGAGGGGTAAGTCTTATATTTTTCTTATATTTTCATTTGATTATTTTTTTTGTAAATTTATGTAAGTTACTAATATATGTCTTTTTTGTAAAACAGCATATCGATGCGTGGGTGTCACGTCTTCTAATAATTAGGAAACTTAAGGAAAATAAAAGAAATACACGGTATACAATTATGCCGACGTCTTTTAACGCCGTTCACTTGAAGAATCAACGAGATGAATCATTTGCGTTGGGCAATGGACAAGCTAAACTTTATCCTGCATGGTGGGAGGTCGATAAGGTTAGTGTTTATTTTAGATTGAGTTTAAAGGTATTCATAAATAAGTACGCAAATGAATGAATTATTACTTATGATTGCAGGTGTTTATCCCTGTTTTGGAACGTAACCATTGGCTTCTCGTCGAGCTTCAGATCCCATCCCTTAAGGCAATAGTATATGACAGCATGATAAATTACATATCATTGGCTGATTTAAGAGATATTATTAAGGGATGGAGCTCTTATTTGGCTAAATACTTGGATGCGATAAATTATTGGACTCGTTCTGGAAACAAGAAGCCAAAGAAGCTCAATATTACAGTTAGCAGAGACGAGACCGCACCACAACAAACGAAAGGACCCAGAGGGGATTGTGGTCCTCTCGTATGCTTGGCGTTGGACCGTTTGATCACAGGAAGTATAAAGTATCTACCTCCCACCGATATAGATAGAGCTGCAGTAGGCTTGTGGTTTCGACATTATATGGCTAGATCGATATATACGAGACGCTGCCTACCTGCATCCGCGTTATAAAAATGTCCATAAACAATTGGTATGTTTATAGGCTTGTGGTTTGAAAATGTTTGGTTAAGTACCTAGAATTCAATAATTTGTTGTTTGTAGGTTTTAGATGTGTAGAAAGTGTTGTTTGAGCAAATGTTTGGTTTATGCAGGTTAATCTCAGAAGTGAGCTGCGTGAAAATGATGTATGGCTGCAAAAGTTGATTCAATAGTAGAAGTGTTATTTTCTCTAATAATTATTACTTATTTTTTGATTGTTTAATTGATTTGTAAAAGGTGATTTGTAAAAGTTGATTTGTTTAATTGATGTTAACATAATTCTTATTTGTGCTTGTTTAATTGATTGAAATGTAATGGTTGATTTTGTTGATTTCAATCTGCATTATGTTGAAGGCAAAAAGTACTATCGCAATACGAAATGAAAATCGCAACGAGAGAATCGCAACGTGAAATTAAATTCACGTTGCGATTTTCATTTCGCATTGCGATTCCCTCGTTGCGATTTTCATTTCGCATTGTGAAATTAGCGTTGCGATTTTCATTTCGCATTGCGATTCTCTCGTTGCGATTTTCATTTCGCATTGCGATAGTAATTTCCGCGTTGCGATGGACATTAAGATGATTGCCTATTAAGTGATAACAACTGGAACAGATCATAGCAATTTTCAAACTCAAGTTACTAATACATGCCTAACTGAAAATGTTAAAAGTTCACACATAAAATCTACATAATACAACGTTTGCATTTAAAAATCACCTAAGTTAACAGTCCCAAAAGGTGAAGCCAGTTGTGATTGGGATTTTAAAGATGATTGCGATTTTGATTGCCTTTTTCTTGACACCATATGAGCTTTGGATTTTGATGATGATTCATATTTTGGTAGAGGAAAAGATGATTGTGATGGCACTGGTGATCCACATGTCAACCTTGTATGACCACTTTCCTTGCACCGACTACATGTCGATCTCTTCTTCTCTTCACCCTTAGACGGTATACGATCGTGACTTTTTGGTCGGCCAGGTAGCCTTCTGTCCATGGCTGGTGGCAAAACTGTTTGTAAGTCATCTGGTCTGTCCCACTCAGAAGGATGTGAAATAGGGTAGATAATCTCGGCATAAGTCTGTCGATATACTTCTGTAGTGTAGCAATCCATAGCGTATGTGCTTGAATCATCTTGGTTTAGATGAAGAGCAACTTTTATAACATGGCCACATGGATAACCAGATGTTTGCCATTTCATACAACTACACGTCCTTGCATTTAGATCGACAAGCCCATTTAAGTTATTATCCAGTACTTCAAACAAAGTGTTTGAACATGGTTCAACTCTCCATGACGTTGACTTCACAACACGTTTCGTTATCTTTTTTCAGTCCATGGTGTAACACGATGTTCCAATGTTCCTGTAAATTTAAATAAATAATACTTAGTAAAATATATGATAAGTTACGAATTCAAAGAAATAATACCTGCATGGTTTCTTTTCTTGTAGTACCACTGTTGAATAGAGGCTCGAAAAAACTCCATTAACATAGTAATGGGTAATTTCCGGGAATGACGACTTAGAGCGTTAATTGATTCTGCACTATTAGACGTCATGAAACCATATCTTGCTCCAAGTTGATCTACTCTTGACCATCTTTCAAACCCGACATCTTCTAGTGTTTGAGCACACTGAGGCAAAACACGTCTTAAACAGTTTATATGCTTATTGAAATCCACTTCCCGATAAGCCTTTACAGCCTTCCAGTATGTCCATTTGTGCTTTTTTATACCAGCAGACCTTGATTTTAGATTTCTATACAAATGAACACCATAAAGTCCATGAAAAGCATCTGGGAAACACCTTCTAACAGCGTTGTCAATTGAGTTTGCCCTATCGGATATGATTGTCAGATTGCTAATAGGACCTATGCAATCCCTAAGATGCCCCATAAACCATGTCCATGAATTAGAGGTTTCAGATTTGCCAACCCCGTAAGCTATTGGCAATATCCCATTGTTAGCATCCATGACTACTGCTAATAAGTTTACTCCAAGGTATCGACCTTTCAAATGTGCTCCGTCAACTATAATAACTGGGCGCATGCAAGTAATAAACGAACGAATCTACAAAATAATATACACAAGAAATATAATCATTTAAATGTGAAATGCATGTAACTAACAGAAATGAGTCAACAGAATTATATTGATTTACTAACCGCATCACCAATGGCGATAAACAGCAACTCAAAGCGTCCATCTCTATCTGTTTTGATATGAGTTACCGACCCAGGATTTTTCAGCTTTAAATTGTGACAATAAGCCGGCAGTTGGGCAAACGATGCTTCTGGCGACCCCCTCAACAATTCCAAGGCATAACATTTGGCTCTCCAAGCTTGAGAATATGATATACTAATCTTGAACCGAGCATTCATGTCAGTCATAATTTCATGTCCCCGATATACCCTGCCATTCAAAAACATTAACTTAGCCAGAAAACCACCCAACACCTTTTTGTTTGCCTGTCTATGGTGAGGAAAAACTTGGGTTCTTGAACATGTATGTTTATCAATAAAAGTCCTAACTTGAAACATTGCGCAATCTTTTATCCTCTTTGCAATCATGCACCACGTACAGTTTTTGTCAATCGTACACCTTGTTTCGAAACGATCTTTGCTTGATTTGTTAACTTTTAGTTGATAGCCATCTTCCACACATTTCGTATACAAAGCTATCTTCAAGTCTTCCTTTGTATCAAAACAATCATCTTTCTTGATACGAATAACTTTTGTGTAACAATCAACTGCTTTCTTTGCCAACTCTTCTTCCGGTAACTGAAGTAATTCTGGCATATTCCAGTTATACTCCCGTGGCATTTTCTTTTCTTCGGGGACTTTTTCTTCTTCTTTTTCTTCTTCAAGATTATATGAATTTTAGAATGGATGTTCAACATGTTCATTCACAGTCGTAACTTCCTCCTCATTATCATCAACAACATCTTCCTCGGCAACGGGTGTTTCATCATCAAAATTCGGGTATTGACCAATATCAAAATCATTACACGCAGGGTCTGTTTCTTCTTCTGAAACATCATCAAAATCCGTGTATTGACCAATATCAAAGTCCGGGTATTGACCAAGATCAAATTTCGAATACTGACTAGTACTCACAATTTTTTCTCTTGGCTCATCATCGTCTAATTGGTCAATACGAAAACCGGAATTTGGTGCTGAAAGTTGATTTGGATTTGGATTAGAGAAATGCTTTGGGTTTTTTGACCCACTTAGTTGATTACTAACCGCTACTGACCCAACAATACTACTTCTAGGTTCAACAACATACAATGTAACATCATCACTTGAAACATTAATGTAAGCAATGAATCGTTCAACATCTTCATTGTCGGTTAACAAATAAACTTTACCATTTCTCTGATAAGATAGCCTAAATCCACTTAGGGGCTCTAAATTCAATTTCTTTGAAACACGTAACATTAGGGTTTCATAAGTTAACTTCTTTAATGACAGTTTTAGTTGAAGATTCATGGGTAAAGGCATATATTGTAAAACACCATGAACATTCTCCCATGACCCTCCAAAACACAAATCTATCCAAACATGATCAACATTAGATGATTTCATGGTTGTAACTAAACAAACGAGATGCGAAACTAAGACCTGTTGCCGGATGGGGAAGGATGTCGTTGGATATTGGAACGAATGTCGCCGGAGAGAGTGATAGATGGAGATGGAATGAGTTGCGATTTAGGGATTTAGGTTATGAGTTGTTGCTGCTGCGTATATATATACACTAAAAATTTGGCTTGCGAAACTAAAACCTGTTGCGAACTTTGAAACTCGCATTGCGATTCTGTATTATCTCGTTGCGAAAGTCAGAATCGCATTGCGAAAGGCAATCATTTGACCATCTCAATGCGAAATGCAAATCGCAACGATAGAATCGCAATGCGAAATGAAAAAGGCAACGAGGATTAACATGCATAAACTTTTAACAATTATTATTGAATTCTAGGTACTTAACCAAACATTTTCAAACCAAAAGGAGTATATATGTTAACAAAACTTGCATTATGTGTATTTTATGTGTGCACTTTTAACATTTTCAGTTAGGATGTATTAGTAACTTGAGTTTGAACATTGCTATGATCTGTTCAGTTGTCATCACTTATTAGACATTCATTTGACTATCGCAACGCGAAAATGGCTATCGCAACGCGAAAATGGTTATCGCAACGAGAAAATCGCAATGCGAAATGAAAATCGCATTGCGATTTTCTCGTTGCAATTTTCATTTCGCATTGCGATTTTCTCGTTGCGATAACCATTTCGCGTTGCGATAGTCTGTTTTGCCTTCAACATAAAGCAGATTGAAAATCAAAAAATCAACTATTACATTTCAACACAAATTATGTACACATCAATTAAACAAATCAAGATTTACAAATCATCTTTTACAAATCAATTAAACAATCAAAAAATAATAATAATTCTTATTTCTTCATCAATTATTGAATCAATGAATCAACAACTTTGTGACCCCGTACATCCATTTCACGTAGCTCACTTAAGGATTAACCTACAGAAACCAAACATTTGCTCAAACAAGACTTCCTACACATCTAAAACCTACAAACAGCAAATTATTGAATTCTAGGTACTTAACCAAACATTTTCAAACCAAAAGGAGTATATATGTTAACAAAACTTGCATTTGACTTACCAATTAACAATGGACACTTTCATAACGCGGATGCAAGTAGGCAGCGTCTCGAATATATTGCTCTAGCCATATAATGCCGAAACCACAAGCCTACTGCAGCTCTATCTCTATCGGTGGGAGGTAAAAACTCTGTGCTTCCCGTCGTCAAACGCGCCAAGCAAAGGCATACGAGAGGACCACAATCCCCTCTGGCCCCCGGCGATTGCTGTGGCGCGGTCTCGTCTCTGACAACTGTGACATTGAACTTCTTTGGCTTCTTGTGTCCAGAATGACTCCAATACTTAATCCCATCCAAGAATTTAGCCAAATGAGAGCTCCATCCCTTGAAAATATCTCTCAAATCAGACAGTGATATGTAATTGATCATGCTGTCATACACTATTATCTTCAGGGATGGGAGCTGAAGTTGGACGAGAAGCCAGTGACGACGTTCCAAAACAGGGATAAACACCTGCGATCATAAGTAATAATTCATTTATTTGCGCACTTATTTATGAACACCTTTAAAAAATTTAAAAAATAAACACTAACCTTATCGACCTCCCACCATGCAGGATAAAGTTTAGCTTGTCCATTGCCCAACAAAAATGATTCATCTCGTTGATTCTTCAAGTGAACTGCGTGAAAAGCCGTCGGCATTATTGTATATAGCGAATTTTTTTTATTTTTCCTAAGCTTTCTTATTATTAGTAGACGTGACACCCACGCATCGATATGCTGTTTTAATAAAAAATACATATATTAGTGAATTACATTAATTTTTAAACAAATTAATCAAAATCATATATAAGACAAATATAGTCTTACCTCCCCATCCAAATAGCCACTGTCTTCAACCCCTAATAGCACACCCCACCAAGACCGATCAAGCAACAAAAACATTTCATCGTTGAGTTTGCTGATGTCAGTGTAACACCCTTGGCTCCGCTCATGTAGATAAAAATCAACTGCGGTCTTAGCCCAAAGGGTATTATCCACAATTGTTTCCGGTAGTTGTCTCCTCTCCACTTCAGATACCGGAAGGGTACTAGCCGGTAACTCATACGAGAGCCAACTCTCATCCATCATGTCCGGAACCGGTGGGGGTTTCTCAATACTTCGATATATTACCCCATGTGAATCGGGCTCTGGAATGGTGGGAGGGACCTCTTCAACGATGACAGTGGCCTCTTGAACGGTGGGGGGAATCTTGAGGGAGAATAGGGGCCTCTTGAACGATTGGAGGGGACTCTTGAGGGATGACCGGTGAGTCGGGCTTCTTCTTGCGGAGTCTTCGCACCATTGGGGTGAACGGAGACGTAATAGCACGTCCACGCCGTCTGATGCGTGAACTCCGTCGTGCAAGGAAAACCCGACGTAAAGCATCCACCTTATCGGGCTGCTAAAAAAAATTAATACATAAATCAGTAAATAAACAGACATGATATTAAACAAAGACAAATATGTTTCAAACTAGCATTGTATTCACCCAAATCATTATTCTATCATAGTTCACAAAATACTCAGATAACATTCCAGAAGTAAGCACTTATATAAACATTTAAAAGGACAACATATATAAACATTCCAGAAGAAGAATAGTTTACTTTCGCAACACGAAACTTAAAATCGCAACGCGAAATGACTATCGCAACGCGGAAATGGCTATCGCAATGCGAAATGAAAATCACAACGACAAAATCGCAACGCGAAACACAAATCGCATTGCGATTTTCATTTCGCGTTGCGATTTTGTCGTTGCGATTTCATTTCGCATTGCGATTTTGTCGTTGCGATTTTCATTTCGCATTGCGATAGCCATTTCCGCGTTGCGATAGTCATTTTCGTGTTGCGAAAGTAAACTATTCTTCTTCTGCAAATTGAAACTTGAATGGATTGCATTACTTCAACCAAAAGACAAAAACAAAACCAAAAACAAATACTAACAAAAACAGTTTAGCAGTATTGGCAGCAACCGAATGAATTACGAGTATGAAAAATCTTAAACTTACCTCGTTGCGTAGAGTATGAACCTCATTCTGCAACGATGCTACCATCTCACGTAGAGCGGCTACCTCACCGCGTAATGTAGACACCTCAACACGCCATGCACCATCGTCTTTGCGTAAAGTACCGACCTCCTCACGCAAGGCATTGACCTCATCACGTAACTCCCCTAACTCATCCCGTTGAGGTGGAGGTGGAGAACAGGGAGATAAACGTCATGGCATCTTTGCCGGTCGCCTATCTTGCGGTGATGGTGGAGAAGAGGCTCGATGATGTGACATAATAGGTGATGGCTGTCGTTGTGGAGGTGTATAGCCGGGTCGATCAGATGATGGCTCTGGGTGAGGTGATAGCTCTGGGCGAGGTGATGGCTCCCGAAGTGGAGGCTGCTCATCAACCGTTCCATCAAAAAAACGCTTACTAGCTTGCCACCAATCAGTGGCAAGCTCAGCTTCCGTGGGTGTCAGCCTCTGTAGAGGAGTGTTGGCCTCCTAACAATATAAAAGCTCAAACAAAGTTAAACGTGTACTAGTAATAACTTGTTTATAAACATATGGTAGTATTATGTTAACTTACATTATTTATTGTCGTATACCGTAGTAAATCTTCCCATTGCAAGGTCCGTTTCCTCTTCCAGGAAATAGCCCTGGGAATATCATTTGAAGTTTTTATTGCATATGTCTTCATGGCGGGAAAGGCCTCAAATATCCAAATCTACAAACAATATAATAACAAACATTAGTAATTGTTAAATAATTACTTATAATTTTGGAAACATCATATCAAAATTCTTACCTTAAAGGCCCAAATAAAGCCTGTCAAAGTGTATTTGGAACCATCGCCATGCAAACTTTTTCGATCATCCAAGGCAGACGATAACTTATTCCATGTATCTTTCCATAAATACGAGCCCCACGGAAACAGGTTCCACGCATTTAGGTCTTCTACCAATTTGATTAGATCATTTGGAATAGGTTGTCTGGCCTCTCTGCCTAAAAAGCCGGCATGCAAAAGAATTAGAAGGCATACTCGGACAACGTCGACGTCATCTATCCGAGTAAAACCATCTTTATTATTGAAAAATCTTGTCAGGTCTTCTACGTGTAGACTCGGCCTCTCCAGCTCAGGAAAAACCCGGGATAGCCATGATGGGCGGGTAATGTGTCTAGTGTACCGACCTACATCATCGTGTCCGAAGCGTAGACCGGTGATTAAGCAAAACTCCTCCCGCCCAAAACACGTATACGCCGGTGGAAAATCAAACCATATCTCTTCATCACGACGTTGTATAGTCTCTGGTAGATCGCTAGTCATGGTTTGAAGAAACAGGTGTGTCAACATCGCATCTCCACCGGGATGTTATACTTTCAGCCATGGCCCGAAGCATGTATCCTCAAACATTTTTCTTTGTGCAGGTGAAAGCTTCGACGCAATTGTTTTGGCCAGGCTGACTTTATTTCTTAAGGTCAATTGAGCCGAATAAAAGTTCTACAAAAACAATAAACATACTAAATTAGATATACCAAAAACTACACTGTGAAGATATACCAAAAACAATAATAAACATAAATAGTAGTAGTTTATTCTTCAAACTTAAATATGCAACACTGTGAATTTCGTATTTGTCTTTGTTTTTTGGTTGAAGTAATGCAATTCATTCAAGTTTCAATTTGCAGAAGCAGAATAGTTTCTGAAAATGAAAATCGCAACACGAAAATGACTATCGCAACGAGAGAATCGCAACGCGAAACTAAAATCGCGTTGCGATTTGCATTTCGCGTTACGATTCTTGGTTGATTTAATAAGCAATCTAAGTGAAATGATTAATCTATTATTGAAATTACCAGTAAACTTATCATCAATTTCAATATGAAAAACCTAATAATAATGCAAAAATTTCAAAAAGAAAATAATTAAAAAAACTAACCCTCGTTGGTTGATTTGGTTGATTTTCCATTTCTGATTGTGAGGGTGGCTCTGAGAGATTTAGATAGACGGATTTCGCCGGAGATGGGGACGGATTTCGTCGGAGATGGGTGAGAGAGTGAGAGATGGAGATGGGACTGAGTTGTGATTTTAGGTTTTAGGTTATGAGTTGCGATTACGGGATATACTGTGGACAGTTCAGTGTTCCAATATATTAATATTCATGTTTGGAATTTAAAAATAAAATACTTGGCCAGGATACTAATGGCGCTTTGAAAATCGCATTGCGATTATGTATTATCGCGTTGCGAAAGTCAGTATCGCGTTGCGAAAGTAAGTATCTCGTTGCGATTTTTTATTATCGCATTGCGATAGTCAGTATCGCATTGCGATTTTCCCAATTCGCATTGCGATTTACTTATTTTCGCGTTGCAATTTACTTATTCGCATTGCGATTTTCCCAATTCGCGTTGCGATTTACTTATTCGCATTGCGAATTGGGAAAATCGCAACGATACTGTAGACCATCGCAACGATACTGTAGACCATCGCAACGCGATTTTCAACTATTGCATTGCGAAAATGCAACGCGAATTTGCGATAATGGAGATCGCGTTACGAATTAGCGATCGCATTGCGATTTTGTTGGTCATTTTGGCAAATCCGGAAAAAGTTGGTTAAAATCGTATATTATATGGGATTTTTGGTCACTGAGGTTATTTTCTCTATTATTTATGGTGAAAGGACATGGAAAAGAAAAAAAAATAGTTATAATATCATTTGCATTCACTCTTATAGATATATGAACTGTAAAACTACACCGTTAGCACTGACTGGAAATATAAACAGTAATTAAAAGGAACAAATTCGTAAATCGTATCGTGGTATAACCACTGCCTTAGAAACGAATTCGCCCCGATGTGTGTAATCGCTGCAGTAGGCGGACCGTCCCTCGAGGTTAACACGGTCGCTCCGAATTTCGTACATCCGAAATCGGAGTGGACTGCCGGTGGTATTTCTCTTCTTATCGGGAAGAACAAAAAGAATAATTGTAGAAAACACTTTGACAGTGAATTGTGAATGTTGAGAGTAAGTTGAGAAGCTGAATATAGCCCTCTATTTATAGGCTAGAAATAGGGTTAAAATTGTCTATAAAATTTCAGGATTAAATCTTTTCTTTTGTAACAGTTGAAACGTATAGATGAATCTGACTCAAAAATAGTCCAGGTTCATTGCATCATTGTTCAGCTGTTATAACTCCCGAAATTATATCATGTAACCCATGGAATTAAATCAAATAACTCCTGTAACTCCTGATATTAACAGCTTGTCTCATTTGTACAAAGCTGGAAATCAGTCCAGATACATCACATTTTTCCATTTATTTCTTTCAAAGAGAAATTCCTCAAGAATTTTCTCTTTTGACACGTATTACCACAACCACGAGCCGAGCCGAGCCGGACGGCGGCGGCGGCAATGCACGAGAGTCCCCCTTGTTCTCTTTCACTCAACAAGGAAGTGAGAATTCCATACTATAAATACTCATTCCCAATAGTGTTTCCAATACTATGTGGGATTGAGCATTACCAACACACTCTAATAGGTTTAATCTCTCATCTAAGAAGTCACAAGGGTGTCAACGAATTTAGTGTTGCTGAGATTGACTCGACTTAAAAATCTTAAAACTAAATTGACTTAAAAATTTATGAATTTAAAATTATCAAGTTGATTTTGAATTTAAAATAAAAAATTGAAGGTCAATTTGACTCGAAAACTCAATAGCTTAAAATTTTCAAGCTTCACTCTAAATAAAAAATTGAAGCTCAACTCGAACACGAATCTAAATCTTGGAGTACACGAAATTGTTACATATATTATATTTAAAAACAACATGTAAAATGTTAATATCATTAATACTTCAATAAAAAACTTAAAAAATTATTATATTACTATTTTTTTCAAGTTGTTCGTGAGTTTTACGAATCGAATATCAAGTAACTTGTTCCGACTCGTTAAAATTTGAGTCGAGCTCGAATCAAATGTTAACTGAACTTTGATTAAATTGATATCAAGTAGCTTGTGATCTATTTCGTCTTATTTATAGTACTAATCATACAAGTTCAAACGAAACCTAAATCTATGATGTACGAACCAACTTACTCAATGATTAAAGAAATCATTATTCTTCTTAGAAATCATAAGTTCGAACGCCAAAAACTGCATCAATGATTTTCGAGACTCAAGTCATCACATTAACATTGATCCAAAATTTGGGTCGTTATATTAATTAATGTATCACATGTAACAGAAGTTAGACTCAATGACTAAAATATAATAAATAAAAGAATTAAGTGATTGAATCATACATATTTCAAAATTATTGATCAAAACTATAAACAATAAAACAAAGATGATTAAATTTGTAGTTTACCTACGAATATTGCTCTAATAAAAAGTTGATCTCCTTCTCCTTTGTTTCTCCTAATTTTCTTATTGGTCTAATAAATTGACATTTCTTCTTCTTCTTCTGCAATTGAAGGGGTCTGAATTTTACGCGAGCTCGGCGTATCAAATGTGACACGTGCTTCGGAAGGACAGCTCTTTGTAGGTAGCCTGGAAGAGATGAAAGCTCACTTTACCTTCGTTTTTCGTTCACTGATTCACGGTTTCAGTTATCTTCTTTTTCTTGTTCTTCATGGCTTTAGAGATTTTATTTAGTCCAGAAAATGATTTGATCTGTTTAATTCTCTGAATCACATAATTTTCCATGTTGAAAATTCAATTTTCTTTTCAATTTCTTTTTTTATTTGGTGATTTAATCAAACTTCGCTTTGCTTGAAATTTCATACGTTCTGGTGTCCTGCGTGCTGGATCTGAACGCGTTCCTCTCGATTTTTGGATTTTATTCATTTTTTATATTTACCCGGTAAAAGCGGTAAAATTACTGAGATAATGTAATTGATTTTTTTTTATTTTTAATATAATTCATCTCGGAAATTATTTTCTAAAGAAACAGTATCAATCTAAATATAATGTGTTTTATGTGTCTTCAAATTATATATGAAGATTCCATAACTATATAAGGTAAATAAAAAATCCCCTACGATTGTATAGAGCAAATTAAAAAGATCAGTGTATGTCGTCTTCATATTAAATTGAAAAGAGTACGGGTAAAAGCACGATAGCTTGATTGAAAAGAGAATTGTGACGTGTGTGTATATATATATTTTAGTAATTCCTTACTGTTATTATTAGTGTAAACATTCATCTCAACTGTTCTCCTTACCGGCACTGAGCTCTAAGAACGTAGTGAATAAAATGTTTACTTTTTTATTTTTTTTCCTGGAGTTTCCCTTTCAGGTGGATTAAAGGCTTTGTTGCAACTAGTTGAGTTACTGTTTTTCAGGTTTTTAGCGTGGGAGAAGTGAAAGGCTCTTCGCGATGGGAATGTTTGATGGATTTCCCATTCCTCCAGATAAAGAAGTAAGTTCAATTCACTCTTCTTCTGGTCCTAATTTTTTATGGTATATTTAGTTGTTGCCTATGTTACTTGAACTCTGGATCGAGTGTCGAATACAGTTATATATCTGACACGTGTTCCATTTTTTCTATGTTTTTCATGCTTTTTGTAGATGTTTGGGGAACCGTGTTTTTATCCCCATACATGAATATGTGTCGAACCCATAACTTCAGAAAATGAATTCAAAGACGTTCAGAGTTGGAGCCGCATAGCGGCATAGGTTGTTGCTTTATTCCATTGTTTTTGCCATTGCTTGTAAAAGATTGTCGAGAACAGGAATTGCGACTGGTTAACCATTAATAAAAGACTTAAATCTAACACTAATTCAAACTATATACATGTAAATTTCACGTGCTTTGTTCTCAGGGAAAAATATAATAATAATAAAATATTTAATTATTCATGAAAGTATTATTCTTTTTGTATTCAAACAACCTTCTTTTCTGTGTATAGAAGTAAAAAGTAAGTAATAAAAGCAACAGCAAAAATGTGTCATGATTATTGCAAAATTTGGCAATCATCTTGAGGCTGGTTGAGTGGAGTTGGAATAATATTCTGATTGTTACTATGGTTTAAAATAGGATGCTTTACTCGGATGGTATGATTTTGTTGATTGGTAGGCAACTTGATTTAATGTTATCAAGCACCTGTTCCGGTGAACAATTTAATAAACTTGGTAGAACATAATGATGCATTTCTGAGATTACCTTACATGTTTTTAAGCTATTAAAAAAACATGTTTTTAGGATTTTTCTCAAGGTTCTTCTCCCGATTGTTTATGGTTAAATGCAGTATTTAAGGGATGAACCTTCAAGAATGGTTCTTAGGTTACCTTGCATGATTTAGGATTTTTCTCAAGGTTCTTCTTCGGATTGCATATGATTAAATGCAGCATTTAAGGTATGAACTTTTTTTTTGATAAGAAAAAGGGTCTCATTAAAAAAACCCCTTCATAACCGTCACGCTACATAAGTAACCCAATGTACATTGGAAGGAGGAATTTAAGGGATGAACTTTCAAGAATAGATGAGAGTCGGGCAGCTGCACGTTTTGATTCACTTCCTCGTGTTGTCCGTATCCTGACATCAAAAGATCGTGAAGGTGAGCTCCAGATTTTGAAGGAACAAAGTGAAGTTGTAGATGAAGTTGTGCATGCTTACCACGGGGACTTCAACAAAGCAATTCAAAATTATTCTCAGGTTCTTTATTGGCTTCTTCCCAAGCTAAACTTTTGTACATTGTGCTTCTTAAGTTTCATATTTCTTGTTTTTCTAGCGGAAAATTAATTTGTTTCAAAAACCATTGTGGTATTTTTTTTCTCCTGGGCTCATTTATCTGTGTTCATATATTTCTCAGTAACTCTATTTTGGGTAACGTTGGGTCCACACTCGGATAGGTTATATGGAACATTGTTCTGTAGTTTCAAATTATAATCATGCGATTTTTATTTTAAGTCTTGTTGGAAAATTAAAATACGGAAAAAAGCCATTAACCACCATAATTATATGTCATAAATGCTAATATCGCTAATTCAATTCTTTTGGTAAATTGTGGTTTCTTTTGAGGATAGTTATTATGCTTTAGGGACTATCTCCCTTAAAGATTAAAAATTCTCTAGTTATAGACGAATAACTTACAATTAGGTGTGGTGACACTGAAGATATTAGCAAACCTCTCACAAGAATGAGGAACCCTACTACTGTTGTTTATTTTGTTAATCAATAGAATTTTGGTAATTATATGTTTCTTCTTTTGCCCTAAAGATTGTCCTCGTAATGGGTTCAGTTGCAATGGCGATTATTGAGGAGTGTTAAGTGGAGTTGTTCCACATATGTTAAATATTAGGTTTCTTGTGGTTTTATGTTGAGGTTGGTCCCCTCCACCTATTACCAACTGGTTTTAGGTTGGATGCTTAACAATTATATCAAATACTAATCATGTTGAATAGACTGATCCAGCTGGTTGAACTGAGAATAGGACATTTTAAGAAAAATGGTACTATTAACTAGTTATTTTAGCACCACAAAATTCTATGAAAGTTATTAACTCTAGCAATCAGTTTATAGATTGTGCACTTCTTTTAATGTTACTTATAGTATCAAGAATCTATTGATTGATTAAACTATTCTAATTAGTAAAAGTAAAACAGCATAACTTAAAATTCAATTGAAAGTAAGGAGTGATAATAGTTTAACACTCCCTCAAACCATAGATATATTTCAAATGCTTTGTTAACTTTACAAAATTAGCTTTACTTGCTCCATCTCTATTTATGCACAAGAAATTGCTAGTGAAAATTTGGAAAATGAATGCTTTACAAGACCAATGGTAGTACAATAAATGATGCCCTCGTAAAATGTAGGAAGCCTAAAGATGGCTAAATATGTGGGAAGAGGAAGAATGATTCCATTTTGGATTCGAAATTAAGATGATGTGAAAAAGTAGAATAATAAACTTTTGGTTTTCAATCAAGACACTCATTTTGGACTTCTAATATAGAATATAAATTATGTCCATGGATTAAGTATTTAAATCTCTAATTATGCCTTTGATCATCAATCCTATGTTAGGGATCCCTCTAAATAATGGATGGATAAGAGTTTGAAGGACATGAATGATCCACACTGTTATATGTATGAACCAATAATGAGTAAACAAATTTGAAAACTCTCTGATATGACACTTCCATCTGTTGCCATTTCTCATGTCAGTACCGTTTTCTCTATCTTTTCTTTCTCTTTGTTGAAATGATACTAGGAAACTGTGCTTTTCCATTTTTTGTTACTAACTGTTCTTTTTCTTCAGAATTTTAAGTTAAAACACTCATTCGGGACATCTAATATAGAGAATAAACTATGTCCATTGATTGAGTATTTAAATCTCAAATTATGCCTTTGATCATGGATCCTGTGTAACACCCTAATTTAGGGGCTAAAATTAAGAAATTATAAAGTGGTGGATTTAATTGGTATTTTGAAAGAAACAGTTGGTTAAATTGTAAAATTTTAAAGTTGACAGATTGTTTTATGAAGTGCAGAAAGTTCAGTGGCTAAACTCTTGGTTTAATCATTTTTATTTATGAGATGATATAAACCCATTCCTTCTCCCGTCAACCCCTCTTTCAACTCCGATCTACTCGTCGTCCGACCTCCGATCGACGAACCGAAACCACCATCGTGTTCGTTGTCGACCAAAGAACAAAACCCCTCAAACCTTTCGTCGTGAATCGTCATTGTTCGTCGTTAATTTCAGTCGGAAGTACCATCGGAAATAACTCGATCTTAGTTGGTTTTTCACCGATTCACGATGATCGGGTCATCCGTTTACGACACCTCCCGCACCATCGTGTTCCTTGCATCGTTCCGAGTCCACCGGTGTCATCCTTGGTCTCCGTCGACGGCGGCGCGTGAGGAGGTTTTAACTGATTTATCATCCGATTCGATCTGTTTTAACTGATTTATCATATTTTATGCTTTCGACGTCCTGAATCCGAATACGAAGTCCGTTTCGCCAAATTCAAAACCGGTAAGTTGGTTTTAACTGATTTATCATCCGATTCGATCCGTTTATCTCAATTAAGCTCCGTTTTTTATATAATTTATGTTGATATGTATCTGAGGAATTATTGGAAGTTGAATTGAAGATCAAAGGCGTTCGAATGGAATTTTTATGGTCGATCAGTATTACACGAAAATCGAGGTAATACATTACTACCTTTTCATGCTTTATGAAACATGTTAGTATTGGTAAATACACGAATGGAAATGTTTGGTCTCATATGTGTAATTAATGAAGTTTTACACACGATTCGAATACAGTAAAAATTCGGTAAATGAATATGGTTTAGATGACTGATATAAGAAATGGATGGATTGTTAGAATTAAATTATGAGTTCTGTGATTAGTGATAAATGTATTATCATGGATTTGTAGCTTATAATCAAAGATTAAATGTTAAAGGTACTTGGATGGGAAATTATGAGAATACTTCGGTAGGGTAAAATTACAAAAATATCATTATGTTGTAAGATGACAATAATTGTTCCTGAAAGTTGGTTAATAACTTTGAAAAGACATATTGATCCGATAAAATTACAAATGTGCAAAAGAAATGTTAGTTTTGCTTAGAAAATTTGGATAACTGGTTTTTAACCCCAAAAGAGTTTGTGCAAAATACTATAAGTCTGTTAAGGAATCATTTCGAGATCAAAGAATGCTCGGGAAAGCAATTAACCATTGGATTTCTAAAGTATAATTATTTTCGTTAAGAGTTAATACCGAAATTATCTGGTTAAGAAATTATGAAAATTCCCTTGAGAGGTAAAAATAGTCCAAGTTGACTCTGAAGGAGGAAGTAACATGAGAACTTGTTTTTAAACCGATAAATTACTGATTTGATTGTTGAGATCTTATTTTTGTATGGAAAATTCCTGATAATCCGTTATTATCATCTGAAAAGGCATTTAACCTAGAAATCTCCGACTTAAGTAAGTTCATGAAAAATAATAATTTATCGATGGTGATATTTTGTCGGAATTGTTCGAAATGACTGAAATAAATGATAAGTTTGAATTCGATGATAAGATCGGACGGAAGGAAATGATTGTAATACATGTATATGTATAATGAACATAATATCCCTAGAATGTAAATGACCAAGAATTTCACCAAGCTCAGGAATGATTGGATACCCTTGAGCTCTGAAATGAATGGAATAAAACTGAGCACCAAAATGACCAAAATACCCTTATGACCTAGAATAAGTAAATTTCTTGGATTAATTAAGAAATCCAAATAAACATGGATATTGTGCTACCAGTAAAAGTTATGGAACACAACTTAAGTGATCAACCAACGCTAGTGCTATATCATTACCTGAATGATATAGATATCACTTGAATGTTTGTTCGCCTTCTCAAATTTGGATCGATGATAATTCTGGAAGTACTTGGCTTAGCTCAACTCTAGAGTGCATACAGTAGTAATAAGTGGGTATTCGTGAGACAAATCAACTACAAATACCATAATGACTTTATTATATGACTAAATTGAACTGAAAGGAAGTACAACATGTATTTGAAATTCATAAACGTCTGAATTATTCTGGAAAACTCTAAAGTAATCGGGATAGACTTGCTTACTAAACGAACTAAGTAACCTCAATGACTGATGATTAATTAGGTGATTGGACGAGTTTGGAAATACTGTTGAACTTATATGGTGAATTGTCCTTATGGGTTATTAACCATGAATCAAGTACGTTTGTATTTCCTGATATCGTTAAAACGTGAAAATAAAATAAAGACCGTTGGAAGATCTATTCAGCGATGATTATGGGGATGATCTATGGATTTGCATTATGGTATTAAAGAGTGAATAGACTGGAAGAATAATGAATTAACTTGTTGACATGCATCAGTTTGGGAGTTGTGTAACTCTAGTTGTTTGATAATACGATCGATAGTCATAGATTGTAAATGACTTGAATCTTCGATTCTATATTTTCATCTAAAATCACTTCGGTCATGTTTGAAAATGCAAGTAACGTAGAAGGAAAAGATTCTGAATACCTCATTTGGTTCAATTGGGCTGAAATCCTATGAATTCAAAGTATATTCCTGAATACCTTTGATTGTTTGGGTAATTGAATCACTCGCAGTAAATCTGAATTTAGAATTATTATGTATAAAGGTTCCTGAACGTTTTCCTGATGCACATGAAAACCTAGTGGAATTCTAAAGTATCAATCTGAAATGTCTGATTAGATCGGTTAGAAATCGATTCTCTTCAATAAAATCTTATTCCTAGAATCCGATCAAATTGCACAAGTTCATGCTATCCATATTGATAACTACAAAATGCATCTGGAAATATTTGGATTCTCTAGTGTGTTCCTTATATTTTGAAAAATTATTTTATTATTTTAACATGTGGTACACTGAAATCTATGGTTACTGTTTTATGGATGCACCGACTTAACGGTGATGGCTTATGGATTTGTATCATTATATAAATTGTATCTTGGAGATACAGATTTGTAAAGTACAGCTCTGATCAAGCTGGAAAATTTTTATGGACCTAATGTGACTCTTAGGTAGGCTCTACGGCCCTGAGATCATTCCCGGGTAGGCCCTGTGGCCCTAAGATGTGTTCTTAGGTAGGCCCTACGACCCCAAAATCTATCTAAGGTAGGCTCTCAGGCCCTAAGATGTTCCCTTAGTTTAACTCTTTGTAAGATGGTTTTAAAATACGAGGTTAAAAAGCTCCACTACAGTATGGTTTATGGGATTTTGCTGAACTATCATTTGATTAGTGTATCTATTATGATTTTATCGTACTGATGGAACACACTAGGCATCCTATTCGACCTCATGAAAACGTGATAGTATGAAAGGTTTCTTATGAACTGAGATTCATGGCTTCTACTCGATGAACTTCTAAGGGAACCCCAGATTATTTCGCCCACTGGTATACGTATGATTCAATAAGGAAATTATGGTTTCCCATTTATCTGCATGTCATGTAGCATCATCTGGTAGTTCTGTATTATTGAGCTTTTCGAAGCTCACTATATTACTCATCTTTTCAGGCTAAAAGAATTGTACCAGTGCAGCTATCGACTTCAGTAAGGGAGTTCTTCCGGTGATGTTTGCAGAGTATAGTACATGTGATTAAGGGGCATGTAATTGTATTTTGTTTTATATATGAGTCTGAAGATTTGTTTTATTTTGAATACTGATAAATTTTATTTTATACTCATAAATGATTCTATGAGTTTACATGTTTTAAGAAAAGTTTTAAATTTTCCGCTATTTTTTTCGGTGGGTCGCTCCGGTGGCCCTAATGTGATACTCCAGATCGGATCGGGTTATCCGTATTGGTCTGAGGGGGTTACATTTAGTGGTATCAGAGCCGTGGTTGAGTCAAATTTTGTTCAAGATAGACCGGCCGGTCGAATGTCAAAATATGTTTGATCAATACATGCCCCTAGAATACAATCGTACCTCTCTGAGCCGGAACTCCAAGGTTAAGTCCCTATCTGTAATGAGTAAACCTAAGTTTTTATTCGTTAAGACTCTACCTTTGCAAAAAGGAATACCAGTAACGTCTGTCTAAACTCTGTAAAGTATCTCATCAGCTATGTGAGAGATACTCATATAAGAAATTTCGATTCAACTCCGGAAATGAAATTGGGATATGCTACTGCTCTATGAGCCTATTCTCATAACAAAGACTGAATTGATTACTCAAGGAAATTTTTTTTCGGATTCTTTTATTGAAATAAGGAAAATTTATGATAAGAATGTATGCTCAGCTAGTTAAGGATAAGTCGAGGAATCGTACTTTTGTAAAAGCTACTGAAAGATTTGAAAGAACTGATGGAAGTTTTATTTATGCAATTATGTGACATGAATGGATTTCAATGATGAAATTCTTTTAAGGAGGGGAGAATTGTAACACCCCAATTTAGGTGCTAAAATTAAAAAATTATAAAGTGGTGGATTTAATTGGTATTTTGAAAGAAACAGTTGGTTAAATTGTAAAATTTTAAAGTTGGCAGATCGTTTTATGAAGTGCAGGAAGTTCAGTGGCTAAATTCTTGATTTAACCATTTTTATTTATGAGATGATATAAACCCCTCATTCCCGTATGTTTCTGGAAAAAAATTTCAGTTTTTTCTCTCCCGTCAAACCCCTCTTTCAACTCCGATCTACTCGCCGTTCGACCACCGATCGACGAACCGAAACCACCATCATGTTCGTTGTCGACCAAAGAACAAAACCTCTCAAACCTTTCATCATGAATCGTCACCGTTCGTCGTTAATTTCAGTCGAAAGTATCGTCGGAAATAACTCGACTTTAGTTGGTTTTTCATCGATTCACGATGATCGGGTTATCCGTTTACGACACCTCCCGCACCATCGTGTTCCTTGCATCGTTCCGAGTCCACTGGTGTCATCCTTGGTCTCCGTCGACGGCTGAGCGTGAGGAGGTGAAGCGGTCAAAGTTTCCGATTCGTTGAAATCGAGCTCTCCGCCGTTCAAAAATTTGAACCGAGCTTTGTAAGTATCTCGAAATCACTTAAAATAATTTTTAGGAATTTTTTCGGGAATTTTCTGACATCAGGGTACTGTTCACGCGCCGCCACTGCGTGTGGGGAAGAAAAAAATGATCGGTTTGACCGATTTTGCTCATGTTTTGGCCGGTTTGACCGGTTATAACCCGACCCGACCCGTTGACCACAGTTGACCAAAACTTCGACTGGCTTTGACCGGGCACTAAACGACCTTTGACTTCGACCGAGTATACCTATCATGATATTTTTCAACGTTCCAAATCCAATTTCGTAGTCCATTTTTCGTAATTCAGACCCGAAGGACTCGAAATTTCCAGTCAAATCCGTTGACTTTGACTTTGATCGAAAATTCCAAATTTTTGAAAAGTCATATTTTATGCTTTCGACATCCTGAATCCGAATCCGAAGTCCGTTTCGCCAAATTCAAAATCGGTAAGTTGGTTTTAACTGATTTATCATCCGATTCGATCCGTTTATCTCAATTAAGCTCCGTTTTTTATATAATTTATGTTGATATGTATCTGAGGAATTATTAGAAGTTGAATTAAAGATCAAAGGCGTTCAAATGGAATTTTTACGGTCGATCAATATTGCACGGAAATTGAGGTAATACATTACTACCTTTTCATGCTTTATGAAACATATTGGTATTGGTAAATGCATGAATGGAAATGTTTGGTCTCATATGTGTAATTAATGAAGTTTTACACATGATTCGAATACAATAAAAATTCGGTAAATGAATATGGCTTAGATGACTGATATAAGAAATGGATGGAATGCTAGAATTAAATTATGAGTTCTGTGATTAGTGATAAAGGTATTATCATGGATTTGTAGCTTATAATCAAAGGTTAAATGTTAAAGGTACTTGGATGGGAAATTATGAGAATACTTCGGTAGGGTAAAATTACAAAAATATCCTTATGTTGTAAGATGACAATAATTGTTCTTGGAAGTTGGTTAATAACTCTGAAAAGACATATTGATCCGATAAAATTACAGATGTGCAAAAGAAATGTTAGTTTTGCTTAGAAAATTTGGATAACTGGTTTTTAACCCCAAAAGAGTTTGTGCAAAATACTATAAGTCTGTTAAGGAATCATTTCGAGATCAAAGAATGCTCGGGAAAGCAATTAACCATTGGATTTCTAAAGTATAATTATTTTCGTTAAGAGTTAATACCGAAATTATCTGGTTAAGAAATTATGAAAATGCCCTTGAGAGGTAAAAATAATCCAAGTTGACTCTGAAGGAGGAAGTAACATGAGAACTTGTTTTTAAACCGATAAATTACTGATTTGATTGTTGAGATCTTATTTTTGTATGGAAAATTTCTGATAATCCGTTAGTATCATCAGAAAAGGCATTTAACCTAGAAATCTCCGACTTGAGTAAGTTCATGAAAAATAATAATTTATCGATGGTGATATTTTTTCGGAATTGTTCGAAATGACTGAAATAAATGATAAGTTTGAATTCGATAATAAGATCGGACGGAAGGAAATGATTGTAATACATGTATCTGTATAATGAACAGAATATCCCTAGAATGCAAATGACCAAGAATTTCACCAAGCTCATGAATGATTGGATACCCTTGAGCTCTAAAATGAATGGAATAAAACTGAGCACCAAAATGACCAAAATACCCTTATAACCTAGAATAAGTAAATATCTTGGATTAATTAAGAAATCCAAATAAACATGGATATTGTGCTACCAGTAAAAGTTATGGAACACAACTTAAGTGATCAACCAACGCTAGTGCTATATCATTACATGAATGATATAGATATCACTTGAATGTTTGTTCGCCTTCTCAAATTTGGATCGATGATAATTCTAGAAGTACTTGGCTTAGCTCAACTCTAGAGTGCATATAGTACTAATAAGTGGGTATTCGTGAGATAAATCAACCACGAATACCAGAATGACTTTATTATATGACTAAATTGAACTGAAAGGAAGTACAACATGTATTTGAAATTCATAAACGTCTGAATTATTCTGGAAAACTCTAAAGTAACCGGGATAGACTTGCTTACTAAACGAACTAAGTAACCTCAATGACTGATGATTAATTAGGTGATTGGATAAGTTTGGAAACACTGTTGAACTTACATGGTGAATTGTCCTTATAGGTTATGAACCATGAATCAAGTACGTCTGTATTTCCTGATATCGTTAAAACGTGGAAATAAAATAAAGACCGTTGGAAGATCTATTCAGCGATGATTATGGGGATGATCTATGGATTTGTATTATGGTATTAAAGAGTGAATACACTGGAAGGATAATGAATTGACTTGTTGACATGCATCAGTTTGGGAGTTGTGTAACTCGAGTTGTTTGATAATACGATCGATAGTCATAGATTGTAAATGACTTGAATCTTCGATTCTATATTTTCATCTAAAATTAGATAGGTCACGTTTGAAAATGCAAGTAACGCAGAAGGAAAAGATTCTGAATACCTCATTTGGTTCAATTGGGCTGAAATCCTATGAATTCAAAGTATATTCCTGAATACCTCTGATTGTTTGGGTAATGGAATCACTAGCAGTAAACTGAATTTAGAATTATTATGTATAAAGGTTCCTGAACGTTTTCCTGATGCACATGAAAACTTAGTGGAATTCTAAAGTATCAATCTGAAATGTCTGATTAGATCGGTTAGAAATCGATTCTCTTCAATAAAATCTTATTCCTAGAATCCGATCAAATTGCACAAGTTCATGTTATCCATATTGATAACTACAAAATGCATCTGGAAATATTTGGATTCTCTAGTGTGTTCCTTATATTTTGAAAAATTGTTTTATTGTTTTAACATGTGGTATACTAAAATCTATGGTTACTGTTTTATGGATGCACCGACTTAACGGTGATGGCTTATGGATTTGTATCATTGTATAAAGTGTATCTTGGAGATATAAAGTACAACTCTGATCAAGCTGGAAAATTTTTATGGACCTAATGTGACTCTTAGGTAGGCTCTGCGGCCCTGAGATCATTCTCGGGTAGGCCTTGCGGCCCTAAGATGTGTTCTTAGATAGGCCCCACGGCCCCGAAATCTATATTGGGTAGGCTCTCAGGCCCTAAGATGTTCCCTTAGGTTAACTCTTTATAAGATGGTTTTAAAATACGAGTTTAAAATGCTCCACTACAGTATGGTTTATGGGATTTTACTGAACTATCATTTGATTAGTGTACCTATTATGGTTTTATCGTATTGATGGAACACACTAGGCATCCTATTCGACCTCATGAAAACGTGATAGTATGAAAGGTTTCTTATGAACTAAGATTCATGGCTTCTACTCGATGAACTTCTAAGGGAACCCCAGATTATTCCGCCCACTGATATACGTATGATTCAATAAGGAAATTATGGTTTCCCATTTATCTGCATGTCATGTAGCATCATCTGGTAGTTCTGTATTACTTAGCTTTTCGAAGCTCACTATATTACTCATCTTTTCAGGCTAAAAGAATTGTACCAGTGCAGCTATCGACTTCAGTAAGAGTGTTCTTCCGATGCTTTTTGCAGAGTATGGTACATGTGATTAGGGAGCATGTAATTGTATTTTGTTTTATATATGAGTCTGAAGATCTGTTTTATTTCGAATACTAATAAATTTTATTTTGTACTCATAAATGATTCTATGAGTTTACATGTTTTAAGAAAAGTTTTAAATTTTTCGCTATTTTTTTCGGTGGGTCGCTCCGGTGGCCCTAATGTGACACTCCAGATTAGATCAGGTTATCCGCATCGATCTGAGGGGTTACATACTGTGTTAGAGAGCCCTCTATCAATCTGACATCCATCAAACACTCATGGTAGTGAATCCTAATTCCTGATAAAATAATGGATGGGTTAGAGTTTGGAGATATAAACTATCCATACTATTATGTATTTGAACAAACTGATCATACAAAATAAATAAATAAATCTGCATTCAAAACAAATTATCTCTGATATGAATCGATGCTTCCATAAGGCGCCATTTCTGATGTCGGTGTTAATTTCTCTTTGGTATTTCTTTGTTGGAATTGGAAGAGGAAATTGATCTTTTTCATATTTTATTACTATTTGTCCTTTCTTCTGCAGATCTTGTCGTTATTCAGTGAATCCTCTGAAAGTATTGGTGTTTTAAAGGGTGACTTGACTGAGGCTAAACAGTGTCTAGGGGTGCGCAATAAATAATTGCATCAGCTGTGGTATCGATCTGTTACATTGCGTCACATAATCTCCTTGTTGGATCAGATTGAGGGAATAGCTAAGGTCAGTTGATTATTATTTCTACCATTCAAAGGATATTATCTTAGTATTTACATGTGTCTTCTTCTTTAGAATTTGGCGTTGCACTTTCTTTCATGCAATCCTATGTTGCTTCAGTAAATCAAGTAATCTGAAGCATCACCTTTTGAAACTTAATTTTTGTTACATGTTCATTGAGACTGCAAATGTTCTTCTGTAATCTGATGTGTGCAATTTACAAACAAACTTGCTTCCATTCTGCCAACAAAGTATTCCCAGCTTGGGTAACTCTCCCTTCCAGGCTTGTATGTGTTACAAAGAAGTGTCGTGAATGATATGAGAATTATTTATGGTAGCTGTTAGGAAAAGAACAATAGTATTTCCCATTTCTTACTGTGCTCTTCCTTTGTCAAATCCCTTATCTAAGGTTTGCAGTGAGATTTGGAAGAGAAAAATATTTAAAACCCTTAAATTTCTCTGTATATTATCAGATCTCTGTGGAATTTGTAAAATATGTGGTCTAACTCTTTTGCGAGTGGGCTGTAGCTTGACATTAATTTTCTTTTGTACCCTAAATTTTCTGTAATTGCAGGAATGATGGGTTGCTAGCCTTTGTGGAGAACTTTGTGAAAGACCACCTTTTGCCAACCATGTTTGTTGACTACCGGAAAAGCGTACAACAAGCAATATCGAACAAGTTCTATAACCATATAGCTCCCTCAATTATTAATCTTCTTTTTTATATTAATCATATGCTATTAGTATTTTTTATGTTTAGCGATGAAACCGACATCAAAACTATTGGTATTTTTATAGTAATACCAATAGTTTTTGTTAGATGAAGAACCGTCTATCAAAACTACCCATTTCATTTTATGTTAATTATATAATGTTAGTATTTTTCAATATTTAGCATATTAAGATGGTTTTTTGGCGAAGTGTCCCAAATTTCCAGTCCGCCTAGACAGTCTAGTGGTTGATCCGGCTTTGGCAGATTCTTGTAAAGGGTATAAGAAGTCGATCTCCCCATCGGACTTGTGGAGTCCTCCGCCCTTGGTTTTTTTAAAGTTAATGTCGATGGGGCAGTGAACAGAGACAGGAAAAGCAGTGGGATTGGGGGAATCCTTAGGGATGAAAAGAATAAGGTGTTGGGTTCTTTCTCTATAATACCCCAAATTTTGACTAATAATCAAAATGTAATTTTTGAAAAAGTTATGTAATTCGGCCCCGTAAATGAATAGTTTACCCCTGAGAATGACATTTTCGTGGGAGTCAGATTTTTCGTACGGATTTTATATTAAAAGCTATAAAGCGATAAAGTTCGGGGGAAAAATCCGAATACTCAAATCGAATCGAATTTTCAGGAAATTTTGAAGGATGATGAAGTAAGGTTAAAAATGTCATTTCCATGACTTATTTGTAGGATTTAATATAAACCGTTGGATTTAAGATAGTTTTCTATAATCAATTTGGATCGTTGGATAAAAAATGGTTAAATTAAAATTTTGGAAAATTCGAAGGGCAATGTTGGTAACTACTAACTAATTGGTTTATTTTTTACCATTGGATGAATAAATTGAAATGTGGCAAGTTATGAAGCCTTGGATTTCAAGGGTAAAATGGTCATTTTGCAATAAATGAATTTTTAATTAATTATATCATTAAAAGATGACAAATTAAGCTTAGATTTTTATTTTGAAAAAAATCAAGAATTTTCTTCATCTTTCTCTATTGTGGCCCTGAGTTTCATAAGATCGTGATAAAAAGCAAGTTCAAAGCGATTCAAAATCAAAGGAAAAAGTTTAAGAGTAAAAGAATATCAATAGTAGGATTTCTAGTGAGGCATTATCAGGTGAGTGCATTTCTATCTTATTTATATATGATATGAGGAAGACTTGTGATAAGTCAACCTCAAATATTTAAAAAAAATATTTTGGAATCATATTATGATAAATATATTTTCATAATGATTTATTAAATGATTTTTTTTAATATTTTGGCTTGTGATAAGCCAATCTTGAAAGTATGACAATAAAATGATATGGGTTATGTTACGATATTTCTTAATATTTTATGGAAATGATTTGAATATTTCGGGTATGAACGACCCAATACATTTTTATATGATATTTTGATATATTTGTGTTTATGAAACTTTGACATGTGAATGATATATGGATTTAAATATAAGGTTCATTGTATGTGCATTGAGAGTTAGTGATACAATTGTCATGCCAAGAGTTTGAGTGATCTTTTATCGATCTTACATGTTACATTCGTGTATATTCTATGCGACACTTTCGAGTGCAACTCTACATGGCACTTTCGAGTGCAACTCTACATGGTACTTTATGTGCAATTCTACGCGATACTATTTGTGTATTCAAAAAACTCATGATGATTGATCATTATGATATTTCTGATTTATACAGTGTTGTGTTTTATAGTACTTGTATATTCTACGTGGCACTTTATGTGCATATTATCTACGTGGCAGTTTCAACTGCATATTTACTCGCACTCATATATGATTCACGTATCATGCATTCTCATTCATCATACATGTTTTTCCCTATATGTTATATGTATGTTATTTCCCTATACATGTTTTTAATTATTATTCTTATTTTATTATTGTTAGTAATATAATACCTAACTAAGTGTATACTTAGTGTGTGATGATTTTCATGCGTAGGTGGTAGAAAGCGTAAGGAGTAAGGAGTCAGGAGTCAGGTTCAACATCAATTTTTTGAGGAATCAAATATGCTCCATATTCAGTATGACATTTTTGAATATTGATAAACTAGTTGGCATGTATATCATATGGTTATGATACTTAGAACTCCAAATGTTTGCAAAGAACAATATAAATATACGTAATATGTTTTTGATACATTCAAGATTTATATATACTTGTTTTCTTAGAGATTGCAGATTCAAGTAACTGTGTTTGTAAAGTGTGTATATCTTATAGACCAACTGGTAGTTGGTCTAGTGGGATGAGACACTAAGTCCCTTAAGCAATGTCAGGGTTTGAATCCTGGTGTTTGCGAATGGAGCAAACTGGGTTGGGAGGGTTGCCCTCGCCTTTGCAATACCTAAATTGGATTAATCGGTCAATAGATCGGATACTAGTGATTAATTTTAAAAAAAAATTATAAACATATATATCTTACAGTCAGTCTTTTTAAAATATTTTTTTTTAATTTAAACTACTCATTGCCATCCTCAAGTATGATATTTAAAAACAAACATATCTTTTAAATTCAACTATCTTGCATGATCTATAACTATAATGGGGTTGTTTTAGAGATATAAGACAGTCTTGTTGTAGACTCATGCATAGCATGCACTGTATAAGAAAGCTAACAAACGAAGAAAAGTGGATTTTAAAAGTCAGAATAAAAATCTACAAAGCTTAGTGTGTTAAAATCTTCACACAATGGGACATCCCTTGTCAAGATGCACGCTGTTGTCAGCCAAAGATAAATCCAATCAAAAATCAATAAAAGAAAAAGGCTAATTTCAAGGGAAGATGCAAAAAAGGGGACCCAAATGCACTGAATTTGATGTGGAATTTAACATCCCACCTCGACCAACCACATCATTTTCATAATCCTCTCATTACTTTACCGGTGTTTTATAAAAATATAATTATTAATTAAATCGATTTAATTGAAAATTGTGTTTAATTTAATATTTAAATATTAATTTAATTAAACCGTATGTCGGAAGGTAACACCAATTGAACATATGTTATTTGTGTTTTTTTTTTGTGTTAGATAGCGACCAAACCAAACTAATCAATAAAATGTTTAATTTCTTTCATTTCATATATAAAATTATAACTTTAATTATAATTATAATTTTGATTTCTTCTTTTTTGTATTTCCTATTACAATAATAATGGCGGTAGAGCACCTTGGTTGGTAATAGAATACAAAATTAAAATAATTAGAAGAAACAAAAATGTTGATGTCAAAGGTGGTGGGGTCGATTCTGGTGGCGCGCCGTTCCCGAATATCATTCCAAAGTAGTTGCCATCGTCACTGGACCCTTCACCGCCGCTAGTGGTGCCGGTGCCGGTGGACCCGCTGTTGCCGACGGATCCGGGATAAACAAAGCTCCCAGTCTCTGCCCTGTACAAAATAATTCCACTCCCAGCATGCAAAAGGTCACACATCATACTATTTTCAAAAGATTCTTGAAATTTCATATTTAATATCATGTCTATGCGGCCAAGGGAAAAATGGGTCGAAGAAGAAAGGGAAAGGGCCCCGCCCAATAAGTGAGAACCAAGAGAGAATCATAACTAATATTTGACAGATGTTGAAATATTATAATATTTAAGAAAAATGTAAATATTTATTAGGTATTTAAATTCAAAATTCAGCACGAATCAAACGATCTTAGTGATTAAGAGATTGTTATTATCATTAAGGTCTCAAGTTCGAGCACTGTGCATTTAGGGGTATGAGCGTTCATTGTCAAATAATTGAGAGTCTTTGTTCACATTACCTAGTATTCACCCTAGATTTATTAAAAAAAAACTCAAACTTCACAAGATAACACTTAATTTGTTTTATATTTAAACTTACAATGACCTAAATTGTTATTAGCCAAAAATTTTGAGAATACAAGATTATCCTTCTTTAATTCGTTCCTTACTCGATTAAATATTTAATAAATTCTTATATTTTTTAATTTAAATATTTATTTTTACATAAATTAAAATACTATTAAATCAAAATTATATCAAATATATAAATTTTAAGTAGGTTCGATACCGTTTGGGCCCTCACTAAGCTCTGCCCCTAAGTGAGAAGGAAGCCTCTTCTTCTATATGTTATGAATAAAGCTATTCTGTGATGTGCACGGATTGTAGATCAAAGAGAATATAAACTTACCCTTTCACCAACTTGAAACCCCAAAAAAATACCCCTTTTCTCGTGGGTCCCTCTCCTTTTCAATTTTAACCTTAACTCCATCTCTTGTTTGCAATTTGGGGATATAAAGTTTAAATTGTGTAATATTTAAATTTAGAAGAGTTTGAATTATTATTAAATTAAAAATCTTAAGGGGTCATGAATTTTTCACTCCTTTAGTTTCATCTCTGAAGATATATTAATATTTTATTATATTTATATACGATACGTATTCAAATATTGAAATAGATTATGTTAAAAAAAGTAAGAATTTTATTATATTAGTATACTATACATATTTGGATATTAAAATAGATTTCGATTGTAAAAAAGTAAGAATGTAAGGGGTGGATTGATACACCCATGCAAAGGCACGTTAATGAGGACTAAATTTATATAAAGTTTATGATACGGTCTCTAAGCTTAAAAAGTTTAAATATAGATTCCTTAACTTTTTTCGATTTAAAATACTTAGTCTAATTGTTGGCTTTGCTAATATTTCCCCTAAAACTTACGTACAAAGCTATTGGTATCGATGATAGGATTAAAATTTTAAATCCAAAAAAAATAAGAAATTAATATTTAGTTTCATTAATCGTTTTGTGGGTGAGCACAAGGGATATTATCAAATTTTAATAAAAAAGTTGAAGCCCCATAATAAGAATTATACCAAGCATTGACGTTGACAGGTAATTCAGTTATTGGTCTAAAGAAGAGAAAAGGGGTAATATTGGGTTTTCGGGATGAGAAACATACCTGGCCTCGCCAAAGACGCCGGCATTGAAAGTGAGCTGATCAATGTAGGCAGCGGATCTAGGCTCGACGCTTGAAGCTTTAGCATACTGAGCACTTACGCCGGCTCCCGACGGCACGAAATACGCTCCATTTACCATTAAGTCCCCATCCGTCCTCCAGTTCCACCCTGCCCATTCTCTCTCATCTGTGTCCACTCTCTTTGTCACCTGTTTACAAAACACGCACTCATCAAGACACTGCACTACACGCGCCTATAACAAACGTAGAAGATGAACATTTAATGGTTAAAAGGAATATTATTTTTCTTTAAGGTATCAGATTCAAGTAGTTATGTTTATGTGGCTTATGTATGTCGTCAATGGTTAAGATATATATTATAAACATATATTATCTTTTAATCCTTTAGATTATTTAAGGAGATATTTTTATTTTTAAAATTTTAATTTTGATAAAAACAAAAATTGTTAAATTCATTAAGTCATCTTTGAATGTAAAGCTATATTTTCAAATTTAATTATTTTATATTCCTATAAATAGTTCTGTATTGTTTAGATTAAAAATGACCTTACACATAGATAGTAAAGGTACATCCCACGCACCATCACTCTCATTGTGGGGATCGTTAATGAGCCCCCACTTGCAAAAAAGAAAAAGAAAAAGAAAACATAAGTCAAAAAGGGGTAAGGAGCCAAAATCATTAATCAATCATAAAATTTCGTCATATTTTCCAAATGGTAGACAAGAAAGAAAACCAAATCCATGCTTCAATTCATAACTTTGTTTACCATTATTAGTCAATTGGAATTTACTTTGTTTAACATTATTAAACAGAATGATGGGATATATTTAAACGGTCAATATCGTAATAAATATTTAAAAAATGAACAGTTAGAATAACATATAAAAAGAATGAAGTAAGAGAAGAAGAGAACACCTCTTTAGCATTAGGGTCGACAGGTGCAGTATATCGATTCCCTTGACTATTAATGGTAGGGTTAGCACTACCGCCGATGGCATACATTTCCCAAGCAGTAAAATCATTGTTTACCACATGGATATACCCTCGCCTGCACCTCGGCATTCTTTGCACCAACGCTTCTCCGAAATGATTAAACGCTATCGTCACCTGCATTCCCGAATCCGCCAAATGCCTACCCAAAAACATTTTATTTAATTAATTTGAAATTTGAATATTCGATCAAATGAGGGGAAAAACGGTACCTGTCATCATGCCCTAAAAGCATGACTTCGTTGTGGTGAGAAAAATAGCTGTTACTGATTGTGATTCCAGTGGATCCCATGATTGCATCGATAAGGCCATCGGTGCAGTAACTAAGGGCGCAATGATCGATCCAGATTTTTTGCGAACCGAAAATAGAGATCCCATCACCGTCCGATCTCCCCCTCCAGCCGACGTGCGTCGGCGTCGACGCGATGTCGGCGTTCCCCGAGGGTTTACAATGGTGGACGTGGATGTTGTGTATGATCACATGCTGAACGTACTGCAACGTTATGCACCCGTTGCCGGTTACGTGAACGGTCGTGCCGCGGCCGTCCACCGTCTTGTACGAGTTGAAAATGAGTTCGTGTTTGAGTTTGATCACCATGTTGGTCGAGAAGATGATCCAGAGGGGTTCGTCTTGGATGACGGCGTGCCGGAAAGTGCCCGGTTTGGGGTTGGCAACGTCGTTGTCGGACGAATCCACGACTGTGTAAATCCGCCCGCCTTTTCCGCCGAGGGTTCCTTGTCCGAAGCCGATGGAGCAGTCGGCTAAGCGTTGGCGGTTGTTGTACCATTCGGGATCGCACCTCCAGCAATCGTCGATGGGGTTTCCCGTTAGACATTGATCTTTTTGGCTCACGGAGAGGGCTTGTCTTCTCGATACGGACACATTTAATCTCCTACAAAGATTAAAGTGAAAGTTTTCAGTAAAATGCACGTAAATTTCCTGGGGGTTCTGCAGGTTTTCCGGGAAACAGAGGAGGAAAATTGAGCAACATGCTTACATATGAAAATTCTCTTAAAAAAATGTTCTTTTAAAAAACAAAAACTCACTAACTAAATTTGGTAAGAGTAGGTCAATCAAAAAATTCGAAATTTTCCAACACAAAATAATGAGATATTGGCCTCGGGTCATCAAAACACACTAAAATGGGTATCGAAAAGCTGTGGTTTTCTTCTTCTTTTCGAACACAAAATCATGAATGTATAAAAAAACCCAGAAATAGTAGAATCAGAGGAGCCTACCTTTGAACATCATGAACAACAGATTCTGGGAAAGGATGTTGGTGAGGGAGGCTAAGATTGAAGGCAGCTCTAGCAAATGAAAAGAAGGAACCCAACATACATATTAAGATAATGCATGTGAAACGAAGCATCCTTGAACAACAACGATGGAAGCTTTTTCCTTTTCCTTTTGTATTAAAAAAAAAGGGCCCTTTCTTTGAACAACTATACGTCTTTCCTTCGCTTGTTCTTCAAAAGCTGAACAACAAAACATAGGAAATTGTGAAACTTTGGACAACCTGAAGTTGATTTATATAAAGTTATCCCGAAAGAAATACCATGTATTCATGATGACGACGAATATTTAAACCCCAATGATAATAAAAAACCCTTTCTCGTTTTTTCTTCTTCTTCTGCTGTATCTTATCTTGTTTCTTTTCAAATGGTTTGTCTAATCAGAAAGTAGAAGGAAGAAAAAGAAGAAAACTAGGTTTATATTGAAAACCTTCCTAGTAGTCTCTGTTTCCCTCTGTTTTGTTCCCATCTTTTGCAGACTCTCTCAGTTTACTCACATTCTTAGCTTGCCGTATAATTATTCTAAAAGCATGAAATAATCAAGCAAAGGGTAATTTATGAAGAGGAAAACTGGGGGCTTATCCAAAGCAACAATAATGCAGAAAAGAAAACCTTTTTCTTGCATTGAAAAAAAGGTGATTGTGTTTGCCATTGTTGGAGGATTCAGATTCTTTACTGCAATGGATTTGTAAGTATATATATATAAACATATTATTTGTTCCTTATTTTAGCCGATAAGCAAAGCAGCCTACAATCAGTCATCTAAATTGCGGCTGCCATTTTTTTTTTGAATAATAGGGATGTCTATACCAAGAAATCAGAATAATATGGTAAAACCAAAATCTAACTAATATAAAATCAAGAATAATTATCAAGAATAAAATGTTAAATAACAAAACGTACCTGAATTGATAGGTAGGTTAAGATCTATGATTTTTTTTTGGATGTGGTTTTTCAAAATAATAAGTTTGCTCTTGCTAGAATAATACAAGTTAACCTATATTTTTTTGGAGACTACTACCTCTTTATATATATATACATAATATTAGGTCAATCTTTTAAGTATTTATAGTTTTACCCCTTATTAAATTATAAATATTATTTATGGTATATATGATACATACACTTTAATTCTATGACACTTTAATATTTATGACTCATATAACATGATTAGTCATTTATTTTATGTCATACTTTATGACAATTTTATTCATTATATGTGTGTACCCACAATTATAGATTTTAATATACATCTTACATGTCAGTAAAGAGGGCCAAAAATATCTCCCAGGATAAAATAACGTTGTGAGTAAAACAATAACATGATTATAGTGTTCAACGAACTAAGTTTTTTTATATCACCGAAATATTGATTGAGAAAAGAGAAATTTTTATGTGTGTTAATCTCGTAAGTTTAAACGATTTAAATAGGAAATTCACATTAAAAAATTATTGAAAAAAATTAAATAACGAAACAATAAATATCCGCCATTAATGCATAATATTTTATTTTTCCATTAGCGCACAGTATTATGCTTTTCCATCGATGAAAAATATTCTCGCCTTATAAATTAAGATAACAATTACCTAAAATATTATCCGAATTAAAGAACCAGTAAATCTAATTTAATTTAACTTTAAATATTATTACAATAATTTATAATAATAATAATAAAAATAAAATCTTTCTACTTGAAAGGATTTGAAACTATTCAAAGATTCAAAGTCTGCCGGCGGCCTCTTTTGAGCGAAACTTCTTTTTCATTTTGGGAAAAATGGAGGCTTGGCTTTTGCATAGTGGCTTTGGCTCTCTCATGAAAAGTTCTTTAAAAATAGGGTAAACTATTGAAATTATCACTTTTGTTTATAAGTGTTCACTTTTGAGTAATAAGTTATAAAAAGTAATATTTTACTCATTTATGTTACCTATTTACAACTTTTTGGCCACTTACATTGTTAACTTATAACATTTTGGTCAACAGCACATTAAATATTATTGGTTTGATGTTAGTCACTTACATCATTAATTTATGATATTTTGATCACTCGGACGTTAATTTTTATTAGTTTGATAATGTGACATGTTAATAAAAATTAAATTTTAATTTAATCCTTTAATTTTAGATAAAATATTGATTTAACTCATAAACTTTAGATAACAATATTAATTTGACCCTTAAAATTAAATAAAATATCAATTTAATCTATGAATTCGATCAAAGTCCCTTGTTGTTCGCAACTCATCACTGCCACATCATTGCCAACTGTCATCAACATTCATTGCCAACGATAACTGAATCCTAAAATTTTCGTTCAATTATTTTTGGGCTCCTAAAAGCAAATCCAATATTTATTTCATCGAAAAGTATTTTGACTTTACAAATATAGTAAAAACTGTTTCTATTTAAAAAAATAGTAGAGAATGACTTCTTTTAAAATTAAACATAGCAATAAATTTATTGTTAACATTCTTTTAAAAATAAAACATAAAACATAAAATCTATATCTATATCATAATCAAATTCATAAAAAAAATTAGTAGCATAATATATTAATTTGAAAACAAATACCACAAAAACAAGGATGAATAAAAAATAAAATTTTATGATAATTACATTTAAAATGGGCTTAAGGGTCACAATTATTCAAGTGGACCAAATTTATCAATTTCGTCCCTATCGTATTTTCACATTAATTTTGCCCTTAAAGTTATTTAATTGCATCAATTTATACCTTTGACCGTGATGACTAACATAACCGTTAGTTTATGATGATGTGGACGCCAGCAATTTCCACCTCAGATAAGTTTGCTGACATGTCAACCTGATGATGTCGCAATAACAAAAAATATATTATTTTTTAAGTAAACAATTACATATGTGAAACAACAAAACAACACATCATCAGTCTCTTTGAACGCCATCAGATTCCACGAAATTTTGAATTCTTGTCGGGGAATAGGAATGGAGGTTTACAGGTTGGATCATTACTTGTTTTCTCCAAGAGCTCCAAGGTGTTCGAGCCGGTGAAGAGAAATTCTAAGCAAACCATCTTCAAACCTCCTACATTCCCTCAAACTCAGTTGATGATGTAACATCCTCAATACCGGGTTAGTGACTAAATTGTAAAGTCTCAGAATTTGGTGATTAAAATAAAATGAATGAATAGTATAAAGATTTACATGCAAATTATTGTGTAGGATGGAATTGAAAAGAAGAAGGAATGGAAAGACAATAGAGTAATTGTAAGGAAAAATAATTAAAGAAAGGATAAGTATGTATATATAAGGATACACATGGGTGGAAGGGGAGAAAACACCCAAGGATTCCAGAGTTCTCTTATTCTTATTTATTCCTTGTGCGTGTGAACCAAAGCAAAGGTAAGATTTCTGATTATTGAGTTTCTTGTTAAATTTAATATTGGGTTTTGATTATTAGATGATAACTAAGCTTAAGGAAAGCTTAAGTTATCTTAACATCAAAGGATGATGGAGTTAGGAGAGATTTAAGATTTGAAGTTCTTAAATGAAATCTTGGAAGAGAGTTCATAACTAGAATTGAAAGTTAAATTTGATTTGTCATCAATCTAGTTAAGATATACGAAGTGTTAAAAGTGGAATTTAAACATGTTGAATTATTGATGTAATTCTTGAATTACATAGGAAAGATAGGATTTGGAGGTTTAAGATGAAATAAATGAGTATAAATTGGTTTAAGGATGTGTACTGTAGTTAAGAATGAAAAAGGGGATTAAACATGAAGGATTTAATCCAAAATGAATGAATTTTCGGGTTCAAAAAGAGGATTTTGAGCAGAGTGCATCGATGCATATTCATAGTGCATCGATGCATCAAGGTTAAAACCCAGAAATTGTTTGAAGGTGTATTGATGCACAGGTAGTGCATCGATGCAATCTTTTAAAATATAAACATCGAATGTAATTAGTGCATCGATGCATAAGGCATGCATCGATGCATACTATTAATAATAAAACATCGAATGCATTTTATGCACCGATGCACAAGTAGTGCATCGATGCATACCTTCATTAAAAGAGGAAATTGGCATTTATCTTAATCTAAAGAGTGAACCATTAGAGTATATTAGCTATAATACTGATATAGATCCATGTGTGATTATGTAGATACTAAAAGTAAGCTTATTCCGGAATGATCAAAGGATTAGAATCGAATCAAAGCAAAGCTAAGGTGAGTGCATACTATATGTATAGTATAATGGAATAAGACTTGTGATAAGTCTAATCCCTATATTAATTTTCATAGTACAATATTTGTGAACATTCATACATGATAATTATTGTAATACATGCATAAGGCATATATATGTTCATGTGATTGGATAAATGATGTATATATACATGAATAGATTCAAATACACATGTGATATGATATGTGATATGAGAACATGACATGAGCTACATGATCACAAGAGAAATGACATGAGTACATGAACATATGAAATATAAGAATAATGCCATAGTATACGATATGAGAGCTATAGGTGTAATTAGCATGCCAAGAGTCGAGGGTATAATAGTCCTTCGGGACGTAGTCCTTCGGGATATAGTGGTCCTACGAGACATATATGATAGTCCTTCGGGACGAATATTGAACTAAGGTTCGGTGCCCCATGAGGGAATTGATACGAGCTGTGGTGACAGTATTAGTGCACAACCTCAATGTACTCACATACCTCTATTCTCAATAATATACATGGGCAATTGAAATACAAAGTAAAGTGAAAGTGGTACAATAAGGTAAGTTTTGTACATGCATGATATGATTATATATGTTATTGTGTAATAGATACATGTATATTGAAATGTCATGAAGGAAATGGTAAGAATGCATATTCATGAAGATATTGTTGCATATTCATTTATTGCCTCACTAAGTCTATGACTTAGCGTGTAAGTGATTTACACGTAGGTACCAAGAAATAAGAAGATTCAGAATAGAAGTGGCACGGACATCAACATTACTAAGAAATCAGATCAGAAGTAATTGACAAAGTAGGTATTTTGTTGTGTATAAAGTGTTGGTATGTAATAAGTGGTTAATTACGAATGCTCTGATCAATTTTGTATTAAGTGGTCTCTTTTATGTAAATTAAAGTATTTTATTTTAATAAAGTTTTAAATTCCCAGGATTTTACTTTAAGAATCAAAGTTTGAAAAGTCAATGTGACATCTTAGACTTGTATTCGGGTCGAATATGAGTTAGGGGTGTTACAGATGATTTATAACATCCTCAATACCGGGTTAGTGACTAAATTGTAAAGTCTCAGAATTTGGTGATTAAAATAGAATGATTGAATAGTATAAAGATTTATGTAAATTATTGTATATGATTAAATTGAAAGCAAAAAGGAATGGAAGGGCAAAGGGTTTATTTATAAGGAAATAAGTAAAGAAGGGTTATATATTAATCCACGTGGGTTGAAAAGGGGAGAACACAAAGGCTTCCAGAGTTCTCTTCTTCTTCTTTCTTCCTTGTACGTGTGAAGCAAAACAAAGGTGAGTTTTCTGATTATTGAGTTTCTTGTTAAATTTAAGATTGGTTTTTAATTATTAAATGATAACTAAGCTTAAGGAAAGCTTAAGTTATCTTAAAAAAAAGGATGACGGAGTTAGGAGAAATTAAAGATTAGAGATTCTTGAATGAAATCTTGAAATAGAGTTCATATATAGAATTGGAAGTTAAATTTGACTTGTCATCAATCTAGTTAAGACAAACGAAGTGTTAAAAGTGAAATTAAATCATGTTGTAAAGTTGGTAAAATTCTTGAATTTCATGAGGAGGATATGATTTTGAGGTTTAAGATGAAATAAATAAGTATAGATTGGTTTAAGTATGTGTACTAGATTTAAGAATATAAAAGGGGATGAAACATGAAGGATTTAAACTAAAATGGATGAGTTTTCGGGTTCAAGAAGTGAATTTTGGGCAGAGTGAATCGGTACACATTGAATGTGTACCGATGCATCAAGGGTAAAATCCCAAAAATTGTTTAAGGTGTATCGATGCACATGGAGTGTATTGATGCACTCCTTTAAAATAAAAACATCGAATGCCATTAGTGTATCGATACACAAGTAGTGCATCGATGCACCCCTTAAGATTAAAACATCGAGGGTGATTTGTGTACCGATGCACAAGTAGTGCATCGTTGCACACGTTATGGAATGCATCGATACACTGTAGAGTGCATCGATGCATACCTTCATTAAAAGATAAAAATAGCTTTCTTTTTAGCCTAGGGAGTAATATTTTATAATATATCAATTAGTATACTGATATGTATCAATGTATTACTATGTAGATATAGAACGTAATCTTATTCCAGAACAATTGAAGGATTAGAATCGAATCAAAGAAAGGCTAAGGTGAGTGCATTTTTATAGTTAAAGTGTATAGAGATAAGACTTGTGATAAGTCTATCTATGATAGTTGAATTCATGATTCTATACTTATGTACATGCATACATATACTATTGTGATAGAGATTGTATGCATAATTCATGATGTGTAATATGATATTAAATGAACGAATGTCATTGCCAGAGAATACAATACAGGTATGTGGAATAATGGAAATGATTATATGTGTTTATATGAAAAGTGATGAAAGAGATATGAAATGAGAAATGTATTTATATTTAAGCCCATGTTATACGATATGAGAGTTGTAGGTATAGTTGGCATGCCAAGAGTCGAGGGTTACAGTGGTCATTTGAGACATATCCAGTGGTCCTTCGGGACATATCCAGTGGTCCGGGACGCAGTGGTCATTCGAGACAAATATTCAGTGCCCCTTGAGGGAATTATACGAGCTGTGGTGACAATATAGTGCACAACCTCTATGTACTCACATACCTCTGTTCTCAATAATGTACATGGGCAAATGAAAAATAAATTAAAGTGAATGTGGCACAAGAAGGTAAGTTTTATATGTGCATGATATGGTTATATATGTTTAGTGTGATAGATACGTGCATATTGAAATATCATGATCATATGGTAAAAAATGCATATTCATGAATCTATTGTTACATGTTTATTTATTGCCTCACTAAGTCTATGACTTAGCGTGTAAGTGATTTACACATAGGTACCAAAAAACAAGAAGAACAGTAATAGAAGTGGCAAGGACAATATCACTACTAAAAGATCATATCAGAAGTAATTGACAAAGTAGGTATTTTGGTTGTGTATAGAGTGTTGGCATGTAATAAGTTGTTAATTATGAATGCTCTGATCGATTTTGTATTTTGTGGGCTCTTTTATGTAAATTAACTTATTTTGTTTTAATGAAAGTTTAAAATTTCTCTGTTTTTCTTTAAGTGTCAAAGTTTGAAAAGTTAATGTGACACCTCAGACTTATATTCGAGTCAGATACGGGTTAGGGGTGTTACATTTAATGGTATCAGAGCTACAGTTTAGTCGATTCTCGACATAAACTGAAGTTTAGAGTGTCTTATAATGTATACATGCCAACAAAATAGTGAAAACTTCTGATATGATAGAATAGTAAGTATGTTGTTTTGCTAATAGAACTATATGGTTGTATTTTAATAGATGTCCGAACATGGTAGTTCTAGAAATGAAGTGGGAGATGATAGACCCACTAAAAGTAGCAATTCACCTACCCTGACCAAGCAAAGTGAAGAACAGACACTCTCTAGAGTGCCTGTGAATGATCAAGATATATTCTTTAGAACGTTAGACATGGTATTGACGTGTTTTCAACCTCCTACTACTTCAACTCTGAAAATGAATGTTGCGAAAGAGTTGAAGGGTTTAGGAGCTCCAGAGTTTAGAGGGGAAGCTGAGGAAGGTCTTGTTACTGCGGACTTTTGGCTTAATGATGTAAAAGTTATTCTTGAGGGACTTAATTGTTCCGATGCTGAGAAGCTAGATGGAGTAATTTCCTTGTTGAGAGGGCAAGCAAGGATTTAGTGGACCAATGTTATATTGAGGATGTCTAGCAATCAAGTAACTTGGTCATTGTTTTTAGAAGAATTCAAGCATAAGTACATCGGATATCAGTTTGTTCAACAGATGAAACAAGAGTTCCTGAATCTGAAGTAATGAAATCACACTGTATACGAGTGTAAATTCAATAAGTTGAGCCGCTTTGCTACCGAGCTTGTTCCTACAGATAAACATGCATGTGAGTGGTTCGTAGAGGGATTACGTCCTCGGTTGAATGAAATATTGATTGTATTGAATCCATTCTCGTTTCAAGAAGTAGTCAATCATGCTAAAGCTTTGGAAAGAGCTCAGAATGAGAGATTTGAAAATTCAAGAGCTCAGACAGTAAAAATAACGGGTGTTTCTTCGAGGTTTGCACCATCAAAAAGGGGCAGAGTTGTTGGTTCTCAACCCCAGGCTAGATCAAAGTCAGTGGCATCCTCCGCTAGAGGATCGAATCTGATGAGAGGTAGACAAACTCAGTCAGTGGGATCTAGAGCTGGGAGATCTAATCAGAGTCAAGTCAGACAATGCTCACATTATGGAAAGAATAATTCAGGGATATGTAGGATGATTTTTGGAGCTTGCTTGGGGCAGAGTTGTTGGTTCTCAACCCAGGCACATGTCTATTGTTTGATAAACATGTTATGGTATTGATTGATCCAGGGTCTATATATTCATACATTACTAGTAAGTTAGTGAAAGAATTGAACATTCCTTTAGGAACTACTAGCAATGAGGTGATAGTGACGAATCCATTAGGGCACAGTGCTCATGTAAATATGGTGAGTCGAGGGTGTCCCATACGGATTTAGGGAATTGAATTCCCTGTTAATCTGATGAAATTACCTTTTGATGAATTCGAGGTGATACTGGGAATAGACTGGTTATATCGTTACTATGCTAATGTCAATTGTAGACTGAAAAGAGTAACGCTGAGAAGTTCAGAAGGGGTAGAAGTTGTAGTATTTAGTTAAGGATGAAATTCATTGGCAAATGTAATTTCAGTAATGTCGACAAAGAAGTTAATACTATATGGATTTCAAGGGTTCATTGCTAATGTGATGGATGTTAGAACCAAGGAGAAAAGGATTAAAGAAATTTCTATAGTCAGAGAGTTTCCCGATGTATTTCCTGCAGAGTTGCCGGGTTTACCTCCAGACAGAGAAGTAGAATTCCAGATTGAAATAATGTCTGGAACTGCACCTATTGCCATGGCACCATACAGAGTGGCTCCAAAAGAGTTGTAAGAATTAAATATTCAATTACAAGAATTACTGGATAAGGGTTTTATTAGACCAAGTGTATCACCTTGGGGAGCTCCAGTTTTGTTTATTAAGAAGAACGATGGTTCAATGCGTCTCTGCATTGACTATAGACAGCTCAATAAAGTGACTATCAAGAATAAGTATTCACTTCCTCGAATCGATGATTTATTTGATCAATTAAAGGGAGCTTCAGTATTCTCGAAAATTGATTTACGTTCAGGTTATCACCAATTGAAGATTCAAGAGAAAGATGTTCCAAAGATGGCGTTTAGAATGAGGTATGGTCACTATGGGTTTATTGTGATGCCATTTGGAGTTACGAATGCACCAACTGCTTTCATGGATTTAATGAACTGAATATTTCAAACCTACTTGGATCGATTAGTAGTGGTGTTCATCGATGATATTTTAGCGTATTCAAAGTCAGAAGAAGAGCATAGTTCACATTTAAAGATTATTTTTACAGATTTTGAGAGAAAAGAAGCTTTATGCCAAACTCTCCAAATGTGAATTTTGGTTAAAGAAAGTGATGTTCCTTGGACATGTGATTTCTGCAGAAGGAATTCGAGTGGATCCCCAAAAGATTAAAGCCATTTTAGAGTGGGAAGTTCCAAAGAATGTGTCAGAAGTCTGGAGTTTTTTGGGGTTAGATGGTTTTTTACCGAAGGTTCGTTAAAAACTTTTCGATAATAGCATTACCCCTAACCAAGTTATTAAGGAAAGAGGTAAAATTTGCTTGGACTCCGGAGTGCCAAGAGAGTTTTGAAAGGTTAAAGAAGATTTTGACAGAAGCTCTAGTGTTGATTCAACCCGAGTCTGACAAGAACTTTGTAGTGTACAGTGATGCGTGTCATAACGGTTTGGGATACGTGTTAATGCAAGAAGGCAAAGTAGTGGCCTATGCTTCGAGGCAACTAAAACCACATGAGAATAATTATCCAACACATGATCTGGAGATGGCTGCGGTAGTGTTCGCTCTTAAGATCTGGTGTCATTACTTGTATGGTGAACGATGCTACTTGTATACGGACCATAATAGTTTGAAATATTTGATGACTCAGAAGGAGTTAAATTTAAGACATAGAAGATGGGTGGAATTCTTAAAGGATTATGATGTAGTGATCGATTTTCATCCGGGGAAAGCGAATGTGGTAGCGGATGCCTTAAGCCGAAAGACGTTTGCAGTCTTACGAGCTTTGGATGCCAGACTATCGCTAAGAAGAGACGGTGCCATATGTGCAGAATTGACTCTCAAGCCATCATGGCTAGATCAAATTAAAGAATTGAAAGTTAGAGATGAAAAATGTTTAAAAAAGTTACAGCAGATAAGGAATGGAGAGGTTACGGATTATGAAATGAAAGCTGATGGGAACCTATATTATCAAGGTAGACTAGTGATTCCAGATGATGATGAGTTGAAGAAAGACTAGTTTAATGGAAGCTCATTGTATTCCATTGACTATGCATCCGGGAGGAAATAAAATGTATATGGATCTTAAGAGTTGATATTGGTGGCCTGGAATGAAGATGGACATTACGGAATTTGTATCAAAGTGTTTGACTTGTCAACAAGTCAAAGTTGAGCATCAGGTTCCATCTGAACTGGTACAACCAATGTCGATTCCTCAGTGGAAATGGGAGAACGTAACAATGGATTTTGTGACGGGGTTTCCTTTAACTCCGAAAAAAAGGGATTCAATCTAGGTGATCGTAGATAGATTGACTAAGTCAGCCCATTTTATCCCGGCACGAACTGATTTCTCCATGGATAAATATGCCGAGCTGTATATTAGAGAAGTTATACGTTTACATGGTATACCTATTTCCATAATTTCTGATCGGGATCCTAGATTCACATCGCGATTTTGGAAATCATTACATAGAGCTTTGGGAACTCGGTTGAACTTTATTACAACATTTCATCCTCAGACCGATGGACAATTTGAGCAAACTATCCAAATTCTGGAGGATATGCTAAGAGCTTGCGTAATTGAATTCAAAGGATAGTGGGAAAGGTATTTGCCACTTGCTGAATTTGCGTATAAAAATAGTTATCAGTCAAGCATCAAAATGGCTCCCTATGATTCTCTTTATGGAAGAAGATGCCGTACGCCATTGAATTAGTTTGAGCTTAATGATAGAGAAGTTATTGGTCCCGAGTTGATTCAGGAAATGGAAGAAAAAGTTCAAGTGATTCAGAGTAACATCAAAATAGCAGCTGATAGACAGAAATCATATGTAGATTTAAAGAGAAAGGAAATAGAATATCAAGTTGGAGACAAAGTGTTTCTTAACGTTTCTCCTTGGAAGAAGGATTTGAGATTTGGACGTAAAGGAAAATTGAGTCCTCGATTCATTAGACCCTACGAGATTATTAAGAGAGTAGGACCAATATCATATCAGTTAGCTTTGTCATCTGAAATGGAAAAGATACACAATGTCTTTCATGTCTCAATACTTACAAAATATCGATATGATCCATTCGATATTGTGACTACCGAAGAGATCGAGGTTCAACCAAATTTGACTTATGAAGAAGAACATGTTCAAATATTAGCTCATAAGGTTAAACAACTAAGGAACAAGACTATTCTATTAGTTAAAGTCTTGTGGAGGAATCACAAAGTAGAGGAAACAACATGGGAACGTGAAGAGGACGTAAGGAATAAGTACCCCCATCTCTTTGTGTAATGAAAATTCGAGGACAAATTTTCTTAAGGGGGAGATTTGTAACATCCTCAATACCGGGTTAGTGACTAAATTGTAAAGTCTCAGAATTTGGTGATTAAAATAGAATGATTGAATAGTATAAAGATTTATATGTAAATTATTGTATAGGATTGAATTGAAAGGAAGAATGAATGGAAGGGCAAAGGGGTCATTTACAAGGAAATAAGTAAAGAAGGGTTATATGTTAATCCACGTGGGTTGAAAAGGGGAGAACACAAAGGCTTCCAGAGTTCTCTTCTTCTTTTTTCTTCCTTGTACGTGTGAAGCAAAACAAAGGTGAGTTTTCTGATTATTGAGTTTCTTGTTAAATTTAAGATTGGTTTTTGATTATTAAATGATAACTAAGCTTAAGGAAAGCTTAAGTTATGATGAAAGCAAAGGATGACGGAGTTAGAAGAAATTAAAGATTAGAAGTTCTTGAATGAAATCTTAGAATAGAGTTCATATCTAGAATTGGAAGTTAAATTTGACTTGTCATCAATCTAGTTAAGACAAACGAAGTGTTAAAAGTGAAATTAAATCATGTTACAAAGTTGGTGAAATTCTTGAATTTTATGAGGAGGATATGATTTTAAGGTTTAAGATGAAATAAATGAGTATAGATTGGTTTAAGTATGTGTACTGGATTTAAGAATATAAAAGGGGATGAAACATGAAGGATTTAAACTAAAATGAATGAGTTTTCGAGTTCAAGAAGTGAATTTTGGGTAGAGTGAATCGGTACACATTGAATGTGTACCGATGCATCAAGGGTAAAATCCCCGAAATTGTTTAAGGTGTATCGATGCACATGGAGTGTATCGATTCACTCCTTTAAAATAAAAACATCGAATACCATCAGTGTATAGATGCACAAGTAGTGCATCGATGCACCCCTTAAGATTAAAACATCGAGGGTGATTTATGCACCGATGCACAGGTAGTGTATCGATGCACACGTTATGGAATGCATCGATGCACACGTTATGGAATACATCGATACACTGTAGAGTGCATCGATGCATACCTTCATTAAAAGATGAAAATAACTTTCTTTTTAGCCTAGGGAGTAATTGTTTAGAATATATCAATTAGTATACTGCTATGTATCAATGTAGATATAGAACGTAATCTTAATCCGGAACAATTGAAGGATTAGAATCGAATCAAAGCAAGGCTAAGGTGAGTGCATTTTTATAGTTAAAGTGTATAGAGATAAGACTTGTGATAAGTCTATCTATGATAGTTGAATTCATGATTCTATACTCATGTACATGCATACATATACTATTGTGATAGAGATTGCATGCATAATTCATGATGTGTTAATATGATATTAAATGAACGAATGTCATTGCCAGAAAATATAATCCAAGTATGTGGAATAATGGAAATGATTATATGTGTTTATATAAAAAGTAATGAAAGAGATATGAAATGAGAAATGTATTTATATTTAAGTCCATGTTATACGATATTAGAGTTGTAGGTATAGTTGGCATGCCAAGAGTCGAGGGTTACAGTGGTCCTTTGGGACATATCCAGTGGTTCTTCGGGACGTAATGGTCTTTCGGGACGTAGTGGTCATTCGGGACAAATATTCAGTGCCCCTTGAGGGAATTATACGAGCTGTGGTGACAACATAGTGCACAACCTCTATGTACTCACATACCTCTGTTCTCAATAATGTACATAGGCAAATGAAAAATAAATTAAAGTGAAAGTGGCACAAGAAGGTAAGTTTTATATATGCATGATATGGTTATATATGTTTAGTGTGATAGATACATGCATATTGAAATATCATGATCATATGGTAAAAAATGCATATTCATGAATCTATTGTTACATGTTTATTTATTACCTCACTAAGTCTATGACTTAGCGTGTAAGTGATTTACACGTAGGTACCAAGAAACAAGAAGAACAATAATAGAAGTGGCAAGGACAACATCACTACTAAAAGATCAGATCAGAAGTAATTGACAAAGTAGGTATTTTGGTTGTGTATAGAGTGTTGGCATGTAATAAGTTGTTAATTATGAATGCTCTGATCAATTTTGTAGTTCGTGGTCTCTTTTATGTAAATTAACGTATTTTGTTTTAATGAAGGTTTAAAATTTCTCTATTTTTCTTTAAGTGTCAAAGTTTGAAAATTTAATGTGACACCTCAGACTCATATTCGGGTCGGATACGGGTTAGGGGTGTTACATGATTTCTCTTCCAATCAAGCTCTCCTTTAACCCTAAAAACCTCAACGCCTTTATCCTCCACCTTATTCCTTATTATTACCCTATCTTCTAAACACCACAATAAGCTTCCCATCATCCCTTAAACTCCCTCAACCTCTTTGAAATCATTGATCTCTCTGTCATTAGTGTTTTTTTCGTTTTATTCAACTCATAAAACCTCTCCTTAATCCCTTCATTATTTCTAACACCTGGAAGCGAGAACCTTGACTGGTGTTTCCTCGTTGTGTGTCTTTCTTGGTTGTTTCCTGGGTTTTCTGTGCTGGTCTTCTTCTAGGTTTTGCAATCATCTATGGCCCGTGTATTGAGCTTTCATCAGATACTCAAGTGCTATTGTCTTCTCTCTGTTTTTGGTTTGTTTCAGTTTTCTGAGCTGTACTGATGTTTATACTATAAATATCTGTTGAATGTCCATATTTACCACATTTGCAACAAATTTGGTTTAGTCATTCGTATTTCAGTTGTTGAATCACTCCATCAATGCGGATGCTCAGAATTAGCAGTTTATTTAGGTCTATGACAATTGCCAGTCTAACAAATTTTCCATGACCACCAGCGTTGGTATGGTAGTCTATATTTACTACTTTCCCAATAATCACGACAATGTGTCTGAAAAAGAGCTTTGGAGTAATATCAATATGGTAGTTTTAGAATCTTCACCCAATCTACGATTTACGTTGGAAAGTTTTCTAAAATAGAGAATGTTCCACTCCAAGGTTGAACTGTGAGGTAGCTGTCATAAATCATCCAAAGACCTTCCGTTAGGGCGCATACATAGTCACATTCAATCTCAAACATCACCAAGTATTAGTCATTATCTAGGTCAACAACCCTATAGTTTTCTCTAGTTTTTCATAGTTGTTGAATTCTGTCCATTAGGATTTTATAGCCTAATCTTCGCCCTAACAATATAACAATTATGGATCTGTTCACGCTTTTGTCGATTCTTTCATGCACTTTTTGAGAAAAGTCTACAGAAGATATTGGTTAACTTGTATCGATTACTGCATCGCATTCTTCTAGTAGTATTTCATCTATGCTTGGGGGTAAGATATGATATATATGTGTTGAGCAATATGAGAGTTGTGCTACGTAGAGAGTTGGTTAGAGTTGTACTACGTATAAAGTCTGTTACATGAGCTGGCATGGTTATTATACCATATTATGACCAACTGTTATAATTCTAAAAGTAGTCTAAGCTTATAAGAAAAGTCTTTGTGTAAAACTGAAGAAATCAATGAGAAATACGTTTTTTTATTCATTTATTTACTTGTTTTACAACATGGTATCAGTAGCTTCTAACTTGGGTGCTTCTTTGTTGGTTTTTTGACGCTCTGTGAAAGTTATTTTTCCGTCTTCATGCCTGGCAGTGACGGAGCTTCCCCCGACTCTATGGTTACTAGATCTGCGGCGTTGTTTCCTCCTGGAAAGATCTTCACCAACAAAACAATCAGTGTGGTGCTTGATGAATATAACTTTCTCCTTTAAAAGCAACAAACGTTGCTTGTTGTTTGTAATCATCAACTTGAAAAGCTATTGACTGGTGCTGTTCAACCACCGTCTGCTATGGTGGAAGGAGATGATGGGTTCCCGGTGGAAAATGAAGATTATGATGTTTTCATGGCTCAAGATAGTGCCTTAGCCTCCTGGTTACTTTCTACTATTACTTTCTCAACTAGTGGGAGTGGAGACTACCTCAGAAATATGGAAAACAATAACGACTTTCTTTGCGAGCAAATTGACCACCACTCTCATGAATCTACACTACAAGCTGATAACAGTTAAGAAGGGTGACCTTGGCATGCAGGCTTATATTGCTCACGTGAAAGAGATTTACAATGCACTGGTTGCATGTGTTTGTCACATCTCCGAGTTTGAACGCATTGCCACTATTCTCAACGGTTTACCACCGGATTATCATCCTTTTATTGTAGTAATTACAGAGAGTTGTGAACCTTTCACTTTGGAAGGTATTTTTTCAGTACTCGTTGATGCTGAAACACAACAAAAGAACTTTGATCAATTTGATAATCTTCATATCAGTGCTAATGTTGATCAGGTTTCCACTGGTTCCTCTACTGCTGACAAGACTTCTTCTATTTTGAATTCACGTTCGGGAAGGTCAGAAATACCTCCCATTGATTCTGGTGGTCGAGGATGAGGTCGAAGCAAACTTTAGTGTCAATTATGTGGGAAATCTGACCATCTGGTTGATCAATGTTGGTATCAATTTGATAAGTCTTTCCATGGTGTATTTTCTTCTGGTTACGAAGGATCATCTAACAATGCAGCTGCGAACTTGTGTCATCATAACACTAGCTCATCAAGTTCTGGGTGCTATGGATAACTAGTCATGGCCATGGAAGCTCATCTTCACCTGAAAACATGACTACTTGATGTGTTGACTTGGGTGCTACGAACCACATTACACTAATGCTAGGGAACTCGTTGATAGTACTACTTACTCTGGGCATGATAAGTTACAAATGGATAATGGTAACTCATTGCCTATTAATAAAATTGGTCATACCTCTTTGAATTATGGCTCTATTTCTTTACGACTATCAAACTTGCTTCACGTTCCTCGCATTAAACAAATCTTATCTTTATATCTAAGCTTGCTCGTGATAACCGAGTTTTTCTGGAATTTCATGCCCATAGCTACTTAGTGCGTGATGAGGATACGAGAGTTGTGGTCACACGTGGGGTGGAATCTGATGGTTTATATGAGTTTCGTTATTGCTCGTCCAATGAAGACTTTTTACCTATGATGAATGTGGCATGATCGTATGGGTCATCATTCTTATGGTGTATTACGTATGCTAAGCTTCATTTGGAATAATCATTCTTTGAGAAATATTAATAAAACCAAGTCATCATTATGTACTGTTTGCCAAATGGGAAAAGGTCATGCTTTGCCCTTTCCTTAATCCAACACTGTTTACACTAAACCATTTCAAGTTGTGTTTACAGACCTTTGAGGTCCTGCACATATCCCCTCTAATGGATTTAAATATTATTTATCCTTTGTGGATGCAAATGGCTATTCAAAATCAAACGCAATACTGATGATACTATTGCACGACGTAAAACACGATTGGTTGCCAAAGGATTCTCACAGGTCCCTGGGCATGATTTTGGAGATACATTGAGTCATGTTGTAATGTTGTCTACGTTAAATGTTGTGTTATTAGTGGTTGTTTCAAATAAGTAGATGTTGCGATAAGTTGATGTTAACAACGCATTCCTCAACGGAAAATTGAGTTAAGAAGTGTTTATGTTCCAACCTCTTGGTTTTGAACAACAATCTCTTGATGAAAAACCATTAGTGTGCAGGCTAACAAAAGCCTTGTATGGCTTAAAGCAAGCTCCAAGGTCGTGTTATGCAAGATTAAAACAGTATCTTGTGCAACAAGGGTTTAAGGAATATGTTGTTGATGCCTCTTTATTTATCCGATGTTCTGAAGGCACCCATGTATTCCTACTAATCTATATTGATGATATTATCATCACTAGTGACTCAAATAGTGTGGTTAAATAGGTTATTCACTGTCTTAGTGATCAGTTTTCTTTGAAAGATCTTGGTGACTTACGATTTTTCTTTGGCATTGAAGTTTCCTGAACTCACAATCATCTAATGCTTTCCCGTCGAAAATTCATTAAAGAGTTGTTAGAAAAAACTAAAATGGCTCAAGCAAAACCAGCTCTAACACCGATGGCAATTTTTACCAAGCTCACAGGCGAGTCTGGTAATGCTTGACGACCCTCAGTTTTTCAAAAGTATCATTGGAGCCGTACTCTATACTGATGACCGTCGATTGGTTTCTGTGTGTTTTTTGGCAGCAACCTAATCTCCTGTAGTTCTAAGAATCAACAAACAATTTCTAGATCAACCACTGAGGCCAAGTTTTGCAGTGTCACAGATGTGGTCTTTAAAGTCGTCTAGGTTAAGACATTGCTTGCTGACATGGGGGAAGAAACAAGTACAATTCCTGTAGTATTGTGCGACAACACAAGTGTAGTAGCAATCAATGCTAACCCTATTTTTCATGCAAAAAATAAAGCATGTCGAGCTCGACATGTGCTTTGTTCATGAGAAGGTAATGGGAAAAGAGTTGAACGTTAGTTACGTACCTGCTGGCCATCATGTTGCTGATGGTTTAACCAAATCGTTGACTAAATCATCATTTGTAGAGTTTCGACAAAGTGTTCATGTCATGGATAATGAAGGACCTGATGAGTAGGGATAATGTTGAGCCAATATGAGAGCTGTGCTACATGGAGAGTTGATTAGAGTTGTGCTACGTGCGAAGTCTATTGTATGAGCTAACAGGGTTGTTATAAAGTATTATAACCATCTGTTATAATTCTAAAAGTGATCTAAGCCTATAAGAAGAGTCTTTGTGTAAATATGAAGAAATCAATGAGAAATACGTTTTTTTTAATTCATTTCTTTACTTGTTTTACAACAATCTGGATGTTTCATCGTTCCAGTAACCGCCCCAACATATGATAATGTCCTTCGTGTTTTTTCTTCATATCCATTACGTGTCTCTCTTGTTTTTTCGTTTACGCCGGCAATAGATTATGTCATCTGGATGTCTTCCTCAACATTTTTTCCTTCTTCGATCAACATAGTTTCATCGTTCCTGACCTTCTTCAGATTCTGATGGTGAACCTGGTTTTTCTAGGGTTGTAATTGATTCCAGGTTGATGTCTTCCGTAACTTGGTTACCCGTTCCTGAGTTAGGAGGTTGTGTCGGTGGAAGTCTATGAAGTTCATCCGGTGGTGCGAGGTTTTGCGGTGGGGTTCCGATGAGGTTATCGTTGGGTTTTATGATAGGGTTTCATTTAGGGTTTTTGAGAGGTTTGATGATTTTTTCTCATAATTATTACTATTCTTTAAATATATATTCAGTAAAATCGATATTATATTAAAGTAATAATAAAACTTAGATTTCCTTTCAATTTTATAAATCAAATTCGATGTGTGTTTTTTTATGTCATCAACATTAGCTTTAATCCATCCCAATGGGATAGTAACTTTCCGAATGCTCTTCCAATTAGGATTCAGCTCCTCCAATGGAATAGCACATGATCCTTGAGAAAAGCATTCTAAAAATGAACCCATGTTTTCCTCCGACAATGATTGAGTATACTCTTTTTCCTCTTATTAAATTTAGGGAGATTTTTAAGGAGATCAATATTATTATCTTGTTTTGTATAATTTTTATTATATACAACTCTCTTTTTCAAAGAAAAAATGAACACACTTTTGACTTGGGTTCAATTTAAATGAAGCATTAAAATTCAAAACATTGATGTGATAATACGATAATAAATCACCAATTTCGTGGCACATAATTCAATAAACTCGGCTACGCGAGGAAAAAAAGGAGACTGTCTTTATTTTTCTTAAATGCAATTGGGAAGCCAATTTTAGTTTTGCTTTTTTAATCGTTCGGAAAGTTTCCTTAAATTTGGGTGGCCAAAAAAAATTGAAGATAAATTAGATTTTAAAAAGGTGACAATGATATTTAACATTTTTAAGTATTGTGGGAAAACAAAAGTGAATAATTATAGGGTATTTTATCCCGAGTAGACGGTGGACTGATATAATTTTATAGATTTTATATCGTATCTATTTTAATTGAGACGGTGATGGATATAAGTTTAATGGGTAGTGGGTATGTGTGAATGTAAAAAGTCATACATATTGTGGATAGTAGGTAGGTGACGAGTTTAAGATCTTACTCACTTTGCATCCGCCCGCCCACTAATTACCTACCATATAAATTTTGGATCATTATAAATTTAGGTATAATTTCAAAGACTATTCTATAAATCTTAAGATTTTATAGGACATGACTTGTAATTTAACCAAATATTAAGGTATAAACCAATGTTTTTAAAACCGGACCAGACCTTGAACCGGTGAAGGTACTGATTCACTGGTTCAACAGTGGTTCAACCGGGTTCAACTGGATTTTATATAAAATATTTTTTTTAAATCTTACATAATATTCAAAGCAATATTAATATATATATAACATTTTTAAGTTTACAATATTAAAAGGTATAAAAATATCACAAGTCATAATATATATAAGTTAAAAAATATAAAATCAAGTGAAACAAAATGATTTAAATCAACTACAACATAATATTTAAGGTAAAACATATTAAATAATAAATATAATTATATAACTATAATCAAAAAATAAATTTGGGGTTGAAAAAAATCATAACAAACGATGTCGTTTGGTTTAATTTTTTTTTAAAAAATAATCTCACATGGCTAAGAAACATAGAAGATCATCACAAAAGTTTAAAGAGTAAAAATATGAGAACAAAACAATCTCACATGGCTAAGAAACATAGAAGAGTATCCCAATTTACTTCTATAAATACTAGAGGTAATTTGACATTCAAAATCATGGAGTCTTTTGGTGAGCACAGAGCGAACTATTCTTTCGCTTCAATTGAGCTCGAATTTCAGGCTTCAATCGAGCTTCTAATTTTTTTTTAAGTTCAAGCATTTTCGAGTTCAAGTTTCATTATTATATTTCGAGTTCGAGTTGAACTTGATAATTTTTAGCTCAGCAGTACTCGAGTTTGAGCTCAGCAGTACTCGAGTTCGACTCGGCTCGTTTAACAAATGACGTCGTTTGGTTTAATTTTTTTTAAAAAGAAAAAAAGAGAACCGACAGTTCACACCGGTTTTGCCGGTTTTCAGCCGGTTCACCCCGGTTTTGCCGGTTCTCAACCAGTTCTACCGGTTCGTTACTGGTTCTGTGCACAACCGATTTTGAAAGTTAATCGGATCAGACAGGCCATCGGTTCACGGTTCAACCGGTCGAATTGACCGGTCCGGTCCGATTTTAATAACATTGGTATAAACTGAATTAATCTTTAGTTTATTTTAAGCTTATATAGAAAATAAATACTTAAAGTATATCATCTTTTTCATTTAAGTACTTAAAGTGTTTTTTTATCAAAACAAGTATTTAAAGTTATCTTTTTGGTCAAAATAGGTACCTAAAGTATTTTTTTGGTCAAAATAGGTACTTAAAGAATCCAAAATTTTCATTCAAGTACCTAAAGTATTCTTTAATTAATGCCACATGTTAAATTTTTTAGAACTTAGATGAAAAAAATTGAATAGTTTCGATACCTATTTTGACATAACATACTTTAGGAACCTACTTTGACTAAAAAGATGATTTTAGGTATTTATTTTGACCAAAGAATTCTTTAAACACTTAAATAAAAAACATAATATACTTTAAATACTTATTTATAATATAATTCTTTATTTTGCTATGTTTCTTAATGGATGTGTTTGTTTTATATTTTATTGTTTATGTAATATGTGTGGTTGTTGCCAGACGGGTATGGGCAGGTATAGGCGGGTACGGGATGGGTGATGGATATTCAGTTGGATAGTGGTTGTGTGGATGATTTGAGAATGTATACGCGTGGGCGGGCGGTGATTTAAAAATTTTACCCGTCGTGGGTAGTGAGTAGGTGGTGAATACGAAAATATTAGGTGGGTATGAGGATGGGGAAGGAGTATCCACACCCACCCCGCCTGTTTACCATCCCTATCCCCAAGATCATTAAATTATTAGATGAATTTTATTTTTACCACTAGATTACAAAAATTATCAATTAGGTCATTAAATTTTAATTTAGTTTCAACCAAATCATTGATTGTTATATGTTAACGGAAATTGTTGGCGTAATAATTAAATAAATTTATATAATACATGTTTAATCACCCTTAATTCTGTATTTAATTAATTTAGTCTATTTTTTATAATTAAATAAATTTAACTTCTTAAAAATTTTATTAATTTGATCCAGCCATCAACTGAGTTATTTTTATTTATCTCCCTTCGAAATCATATTGTCATTGTCATTGTTTTTAACTTGTATTACTATTTAATCTTTTATCCACTAATCATATTATCACCGCACATCGTCGTCATTGTCATCTACATTCTCAAAATACCTTAGGTTAGTTTTTTTAGGAGAATTTCATAAACGATTTTACCATTTTAGGATTTTTAAGATAATTTCATAAATGATTTTACCATTTTAGGAGTCCAAAACCCATGTTTGTCCCCTAACTTTCACCTCACGTTTTATCATACCATACTTATATGTAAAGTATTTTATATCTATATAAAAATTAATATATTAATAATTTATACTGTAGACTTTTAGTATTGATTGTTATTAAGATTTTATCCTATTCATTTTCACGTACGGCTTCTTTACACATTTTTTAGATTTTTAGATGAGTGAAGACAGATAAATGAGATTAATCGTACAAAATTAAAAAAACCCTTTATAAATAAAGTGAAATATATTTAAATTTAAAAATTTTGGTGAGTGAATCTCCTAACATAAATTTTTTCATACAGAAGGATTTGAACTCGAGACCATTCGAACTCGAGACCATAATTAAACAATATCAAATTGTTTACCACTTGAACCAACCCCTTTTAGATGTTAAGTTATAAATCTTATGATGATCTACAAATTAACTGTTACATGTTAAGCCAAATTTTACTATTAATTTGTATATTTTATTTATATTATAGACTTGGTTCATATTTTGTAATCATTGTTTTAAATTTCTGTGATTAAGTCATATTATCCTCGTATCGTTTTAAATATGAAAATATTTATGAAATAATCCTACACAGGCTTGGTATGTAAAAGAAAAGATACCAAAGCTTTGACATGAAATTGAGCCAAAGTAGTGCATATCGACGTATATATTACATTTATGTATATCCACAGCATTAAGAAAAGTTTCACATGTTTTGCCTCGAGACAGCTTTAACATGACACAAAGACAAAGGTGTAAAAGGTAGAGGATTTTTTTAATAAAAAAAAACTAAGCATGAAATATAGCAATTTTCACAATCAAATAAAAGAAGATAGTTTGCATGACTTGGAAAGTTTTCTTTAAAAAAAAAATGCATCACGTCGCATTAGATAATATTTGGACACATTTCGTCAGAAAGAAGATTTTCACTTTATAATTATAATGGACTGAGGGGACAGGTGGTACAGTCATCTCCTAAAAGTTTAAAATTATCATATATTTTTATATATTTTTATGTATTTTCTATTGAAAATATATTTTTGTCTACTGAAATTTTAGTTCGCCCCTCCTAACATAAAATCTTGCGACCGTCCCTGATTGTATGGTTAATAAAAGGTTTAAGGATGTTATAAACCTTCAAACTTTTAAAAACAATCAGTTAAACCCTTACATTTTTTCCATCTAATTAAGGTTTTTATATCATAAAATTTCATAAACTCAATCCTTTATTAACACTGATTGTTAATCTGACCATTGTTTTGGTACAGTTGATATTACAAGTCACATTACAAACCTATTAAGTGCAATTTCCAAAAAAAACATATTATTTTAAATTATTTTATGATTTTAATATTTTTGGAGATTTCTTTTAAAAATATATAAATTATATGTGGTAGAATTATGATATACCCGTGAAAGTAATATTAAAATAATAATAAGATTTAACTGTTAAAATTGACCAAGAATTTAATTGTTTTAATTTCTCAATTCGGTGGTTTAATTAATTCAATATTTTAATTTGAAAGTTCAATTGAGTGCACAGAAATATAAATTCTTAATTGATTTTCCCGAAAATTTGAAAGTTTTAAACATCCTTAAAACCATTAATAAATAATAAAAAATAATATCCACCAAATTTTTTTTTGATATAATAATAATAATAATAATAAAATTAAAAGTTATCATAAAATTACATAAAAATCTTTAGATCAATAAAAAAATCGAATAAGGATTTTGATTAAAAACTGATTTTAGATAACTCAATCATATTTCATTTAAATTTGTGGTAGAAGTATAAATATAGATATTAAAAGAATGGGTAAAGTACTGAAATGGTCCCTTGACTATAGCTTATTGCTTTGTTGAGTCCTCTGACTATTAAAAGTTACAAAATAATCCTTCGACTATAGGGCGTTGCTTTGTTGAGTTCCTCAACTATTAGAAGTTACAAAATGGTCATCTAACTATTCATTATATTCCAAACTCGTCATTTTTCGTTAAAAAATTAACGATAGTCTGAGTTGAATGTTAATATGATGTCCGAGATATGATAACAGTTTGAGATTCAGATCAAATTTTATCATATCTTAGATAGCATATTAACATCAAACTCAAATTGCCGTCAATTTTTTTAACGGAACATGGCAAAATTAGAACACAATGAATAGTCGAGTGACCATTTTGTAACTTTTAAAAGTTGAGGGACTCAACAAAGTAACATTCTATAGTCAGGCGACCATTTTGTATCTTTTGATAATCGGGGGACTCGCTAAAGCAACAACCTATAGTCGGGTACCATTTGTTTACTTTACCCTAAAATAATTTAGAATGTTTTAATATTTTTAAATTGCTAAACATGCTTTTCACCTCCATGAAATTAATTTAGACAAACAAAACTTTCAATAGTTCAAAAGTCATATGATTGTTTGTGGTTCAAAAAAGAGGTGATATGATTAATTGTAAAATCCACGTAGGATAATAGGTCTAGAATGTAAAACAAAGAAATATAAACAAAAAATTGGGGACCCATACGATCAAGTTGATATTATACCATCCAAGTTGGCTGAGAAATGTCAAGAAGTCTAGATTATGATAGACGATCCAATTGCATAATTAGTTTCTGAGCTTGTGATGGCCCGTTAAAGAACCTATAAGTATAGTTTCTTTGGATAAATTATACTCAGCCGTTTAACTTGAGAAGATTTTAAGTTGACCATTGATCTTTTAGTTCTTATAATTAGTCCATTTAATTATTTAAATGATGTCATCAAGCTCTCAGTGTTTTATGTGTTTTGTGAAATTAAAAACTTCAATTGTTTTCTCAAGCCTCGTTCAAATCTAATAACAAGTTTATATAACATTGATTCTTTCTATTACTTTTTTTTGAATAATACGAGTCGATTACAATGTAGTATCTATTCAGAATTTTCTTAATATATTAACAACACACACTTTACAGACACAACTATTTAAACATAGGACAAATAGGGAGAATAATTTCCTCTTTTACCATTGAAACCACTTGATAAGTTCGATCCTTTTGTTTCTTTATTTACAATGTGCTGAATTAAACCGTAGTATGGAAAATCTAAAACTTCAAAGTTTGAAATGCCTATTAATATTTTAGACGAGATGAATTTAGTTGAATGAAATTCACGTCTTTATGAAAATTTTAGTTACCCCTTTAACAAGTAAACTGATTGAAAGTTAAAGGATGATTTAATATCGTTTACTGTTTTCTTAGTTCTCATAGAGTGACCCTTCTTTATTTTTCTTTTTTCAGGAAAATATGATGCTGATGCAAGTTCTTGCAGACCGAAAGTATCCTCTTTGATTTGTTTTATTTGGTTTCTTTCATTTATGCCTCCGACCGTTGCTTGATGTAATTGTCTCTTGTATGGCTTTCTTATTGGTTTTTCTTAATTTTGGCCTATAGTAAAGTCATCGAACTGAGTGCAATTGAGTTACAGAAACTAAGAATCAATTTGGAGAAGTTTCAGCAACAGAACTTGCAACTTGCCCAAGCAAACAGCCAGATATTATCGGTAGATTAGTACTGCAAATGAGGTACATATTCTCGAAAGCTTCTCAACTTCTGCCCTGGAAAAATAAACGAATTTAACTTGGTCGTTAATGAGCAGAGTTTGACTATTTTAGCAAGCAAAATTCGAGTATCCTCATGCTTGAATTGAGTGATTTACAAGTCCAGTTGGGTTGCCCCATCCATCCCAATAAAATTGTCACATTATGACTTTTGATGGTATTTTTTTTTCAAATTTGACTTATTATTATTTAAAATTTATTATCAATAAAATTTGGAAAAAAACATTTTAAATTTTCAGTGAAGTGGTTTTCAAGTATGTTTTTTTAATTATTAATTAAAATATATAAAATAATTAAGTTTAAAGTTTTTTTTCTCAAAAAATAACCGATAAAAGTTGTGGTATTTTAATTGGGACAGAGGGAGCATTTTTTTAATATTTTATTCAGTACTTAAAAATCAAATTGAAGTTAGCTCGAGTTCAGGTACAAATATTCAAGTTCAAGTAGATCGAATTTAAGTCGAGTTTAAAGATGTGAGTTTCAAGTTCAGCTCTACCTTGTTACTATTTGAACATGACTCAGCTGAATTACGCCTGCAATGGGTGCATGGTAGTCAGGTTTATGATTTCATTCTGTTTATCATCTAAATACCTTGTTTCTGTCGTCAGAAGAAAGCCAAGATTTTGGCTTGCCCTACATCTGGAAATGGGGTTTTTACCAATCTGGATTGACTTTTCATATCAACAAAATCATTTGCAAAATATGTATTGATTTTTCTCTTATCAACAACCCATGTTATTTACAAACGCTTTTCCATGGTTTGAAGGAAGGAACAAACAAAGATGGCAGGGCAGGTGAATCCCTTAAAGAAGAAGATAGAGACTATGAACCTTGTAGTAGGAGAAGGTGTGGCTAGGCAGGTGAATCTCTTAAAGAAGCAAATGGAGAGAATAAATCTTGCAACACGAACAGGAGGCGGCAATCAAAGAGTCTATGTAACTTGCACTCTGGAACTTTATTTCAAAGTAATCAATGTTGTTCATAGCACAATCTTCACTTATTATTTACGTGCTGCTTCAGGCCCTTCTAATATTAAACCAGTCGAAGCCAAGGAGGGAGTCGAGAACAAAAGGTTTCTGTATAATTTTTTTTGCTTTCTGTTTTGAGAAAACAGTGATATTTAGGTTTTAAATATATCTTTTATGTTTACCCAGCAGGGTTTGTTTAAGAAGGCGATCTGCAAGATTTAAACCCCAAGAATCGGAAACGACTGAAGATGTTTTCATGGTAGATAATACAAATTTTCTTGTTCCCTCTCGTGGTGATGATGAGGTGCATCTGAGTGGCCTGCTATCATCTGATTCATTGGTCAAAAAAGAACCTAATGAAGGATGTATGATCCCCGGAAATGAAGCTCAAGTACTTAGGCGGGCGTATACAGGAAGGCCTTTGCGCCGAGCAGCTGAGAAGGTCCAATCCTACAAGGAAATGAAGGTTAATGTGAAGATGCACAGAGAACTGTGAGTTCATCCTCTTTGCTTCTTCACTGCACTTTACTAAGGTTGGGATGCATCTAACTTCCTATATCACAATGCTGCCGTTTCTGTATAATACGTTCATATAACATTTCAATTCATCATCCATTTATAACAATTGTGAAATGCCTGAAACTGACATTAGGTTGTTAACCGAGTTGTACTTGAATAATCTGTAGGAGTTTTGATATACATTTGCAGGTTAAATGTGTTATCCAATTTGCCTATAATATTGCTTGTATCAATTTAAAGATTCATGGGTTGAGACCCCTTTATGAAATAGGGATTGATGAGCTCCAACCATGGTTAAACCCCTGGTTAGACCTATCTATAGGTGAGGTTACCATGTATAACCAGCCCCGGATCTTATTCATTTATGATTTATTTGTGGTTTCAAATTTTAGTATCATGCGATAAAATTCCATGGGATCCAAATGAGGCTACCATTTTACTACCATAAATGCGCATGGAATTTTGAGGGTGTTAAAACTTGGACCATCTGATGACTGATATTATGGTCATTTTGAAGCATGAAATGGAGATGTACTTGCAAACTAAGCTTTCTTCTTGAGATTCCTTTGTTATATTCATCTTAAATTTTAGATTGTTATAGTTTTAAGTCACTTAAAATTGAAATTTTCTGAAGATGAAGTTGACTTTATATTGTTTTCTTAAAAGAACTTTAATTATCTATTACCCTTAAAAACGTGTGGGGCCATCACCCATAAAATTTCACATGCAGAAAGGCAAAAAGAGTTGAATCACTTTCATTGCTTTTGCATCTCCAAAACCCCGTTGCTGCACAAGCACGAAGCGTCTTTTCGTTTGTGAGTTATACCCATAATATATATACTCAGTTCAAATTGTTTTGAATTTAATCATTTTTAATTTGATTATCACTACAGCAAAACTGTTATGTAGCGCGTTTTTAGATAAAACGCCACAAAAGTATTACATATAGCAGCGTTTTCAATCCAAACGTCACAAATTGAGACTTTAGCGGCGTTTTTGGTGAAAACGCTGCAATAGAGTATAAATATAGCGAAAACGCCGCCATAGGATGGTATATAGTGGCGTTTTTTCAACAAACGCCGCAATTAATAATAGTTTTTGCGTCGTTTTTAGACAAACGACACAGAAAGGTTAAACAATAGCAGCGTTTATAGTAAAAAGCCGTAATAGAGTAGACATTTAGCGGCGTTTTAGCTAAAACGCCATAATATAGTGTTAATGTAGTGGCATTTATACCACAAATGCCATAATAGATGGTAAATTAGCGGAGTTTTTTGTATAAACGTCGCAAAAAAACATGTGATATAGTGGCGTTTTTTAAAAACGCCGCAAAATATTAAATATATTGTCGTGCCTTTTCTCCCACCCAAACCCTAAAATCATTTCAACTCTTCTTCCCTCACAGTTTCTTCTTTGGTACAACAACGACCCTCACATGATTCAAGCGACGTCGTCTTTTGTTATCCCGACGACAAAATCGACCCTCTCACCGACGAACTATAACACAATTCCACGGTTTGATCCCTCTTATCACTAATAATCTTTTTCAATTTTGTTTTGGTTGGTATTCTGAAAATGGGGAAAACCCAGAAAGCTAACATAATTGAGAAAAAAGAGCAGGTCTTGCCTTGAGTAAGAGAAATTATCGTCGGAATGTCTACGTGGCGTCTTTGCTCTGACGGTGGATCAAATTATCGTTGGGAGGCTCGAAACTCGATGGAACTCATATTGCTCCATACCCTTCCATGGCCGATCTCCTACTTGAAGGTAAAATTCTATGAATCTTTATGCCGCTATATTTCCCTTTTTGTACGGTCACTCAAATTTCATAGATCGTACGCATGTAGGATCTTCGAAGCTTATTGAAAATGATGATAGAGAAATGGATAAATACCCTATGTTTAGAACCGAATTTGGTAACTCTGTGGCGTTGAAAGAATCTTCAATTGCAAAAGCAGTATCGATCCTCAATGAAGACGATGTTGCCTCTACTGTTACTCCAAGTAAACATTTATATCATCTATATAAATATATTTTAATGTTTGATTCAATTCCCAAGCACCTCCAATCAAGTTTTATACTGTAGGTGGAGGGTCGTTATCTGTTTCAAGTGAAGCACTGAAGCGCACAAGGAGTCTTCTTGGTGAACCAGAGGTAGGAGATTTATTTGGTAAAATGGATGAAGAGTTTCTCCATATAGAATTTACACGGGGGAAAAACTTAACGATGCGTCTTCAAACAAGGAAAACAGCTTTCCTACGTCCTTTCCCCAAGAAGGAGCAATGAAGACTAAATTGTACTGAACAATATGGTGAAGACTGCTTATGCATAAGTACTTTAATGTTTCTAAATTATAATGTATTTTGTTGTTAAGTAGTTTTATGCATAAGTACTTCTGTTTTAATTAAAATGTATGGTTGTAACTTTAGGTTATGTATAGAAGAAATGAAATATTTAAAATATGTTAATCTTATATAAATAAAGGTATTTAGTGGCGTTTGTATCAAAAAACGCCGCTATATATTACACATTTTGCGGCGTTTATATCTAAAAACCGCTAATGAGTAGTACAATAGCGGCGGTTTTTTACAAACGCCGCAATAGGTGTATTATAGTGGCGTTTTTATAACAAACGTCGCAAAATATTTGTATTTTAGTGGCGTTTGTATGAAAACGCCGCTATAGACTTCTACTTTAGTGGCGTTCGTATGAAAACGCCGCTATAGACTCGTACTTTAGTAGCGTTTTTGTTAAAACACTGCAATAGTAATGTAATTTAGTGGCGTTTTTGGTAATAAACGCCGCCATAGTCATGTACATTAGCGGCGTTTTTAACATAAACGCCGGATTGTCTAATCCTTTAAGCCATCGGGTTCCAAATCCCTAATTGTTTCATTCACAATTTCCTAATTTTCCTAAACATTAGAGTGAAGTCACCCTGGGAAACCATCATCATAAGCGCAGCATTACGCCGCCGTCGCCAGTTTCCGGTCAGAAAAAGGTATGTATCTCTTCTCCTTCGCACTCTTATTTCGGCTTTTTTCTCCCTTGGCTTTCTGTGCTTTCGCCTTGCCTGTTTTGGGAGCAATTCGTGCACCAAAATTTACTTTCATATGTTTGTCCTTTAGGTCTCCAAAGCCTGAGGGTTTGATTAGTTTTAGGACATTATTTGATTCCCTTTGATTGAAGTTGAGGTGATTTTTGATCTTTTTAAATTATGGTGTTATAGTTTTAGTTTGACCATAACTTCATTTATCTTTGAGAAATTGGCTTTGTATAACTGCACAGGACTGAACAAGAAATGCAGAATATTATGTGATACATTGTAAAGAGAATATCAATTATTACTAGGATATGAAAGTTCACTATTTTTAGCTTAGCATAATCCTGAATCCCTATTGTTATAATAAAATAATGAGACCTATTGTAATATTTGATTTCCAGAAATAACTCAACATTATTCTGCTTAGCTTCAGGGATTTTTTTCTTTTCCTTTCATCATTAATTTCCCTGTTCTTCTCATGATTTCCATCAATTCAAACCTGAGAATTGCTATGAATCTTAACCTCCTACTCCTGCATCACTCCAACAAGATCTCAAAAGAACATATAAATTATGTGTATTACCTCACTGGTTGGACAAAACTTTTCAGTGACTACAACACCATTGGGTTACTACACTTAATAGTGTAACCGTCCCTTTTAATAGCCAATGTAGCCGGGCCCCAGATATCAAGATATCCTGTCTGTAATATACAAGAGTCAGAAAATACTCTCACGTTGTCAAGTTAAATAATAGCATGTACATATTATGCTAATATGGAGTCATTATCAAACAATGAGCAACATAAACAACCACCCAAGTGTAGAAATCGTACCGAATATGAAACTTTATATGAAGCATGACCACTATAAAGAGTCTTTTCTATACAGCCTAACATCTCCGGATCTGTTAAAAGTAGAATAAAAAGAAAAAGGAAAAGCCAGGAAATGAATTTTCCATACCAAGTGTAAGAACATGAGTCAACAAGTTAACAAGGGACAACACAGATGCTAACAATTTTCAAATGATAAAATGCAAAGAAATAGTTCAAGCACAAAGCAACACAAACTTAATCCGGTCAGAAGAAGAGAGAATATAACCAAAACAGACTACGACTAAACAACATAAAAACTAAGGAGATCCCCTCCATTAAGTAGTCATTAAATTCCAAAACCTTAGCTATCATCATTTATATATGTGGGATTCAATTATTAATAATGGATCCCCATTCGCAAATGATGTTGGTGGTGTACTGGAAAGTATTGAACACAAAGGTAAAAGGGTGGGGGAGAGCCAAACCTGAATGGATATTGCTGTTGACCAATTGTCAATCTGACAAAGTTGACTATTGGGTCGTCGTTTATTTAGCACTCTTTATTAATTACCATGCACAACAACAATTACACTACTAAAATCAACTTAAACACATTAACTGCAAGAAAGTGTAATTACTAGAGTCTGAATATATTTATTATAAGGTTGTTTTTTAAAATTGTGATGACCACGTGTAGAGGGAAAATTCAAGTTGGTTATGTAAAAAATAATGCCATAGCAATGGAAAATGGTATTTTTTTTGTATTATGATATTTTGCCAATTTCAGTTATATAGTTTATTACTACCTTATTGTGTCTTTTTAGACTTGTCTCCAACCTATATCCGAACAATAGGTATAGGATATGACCCTTATTATCAATTTATTTTGAAATTTAAGTATGATAGCTGGAAAAAATAATTGAATGTTTGTTGCTATGATGTATGTGCTAATTGATATGTTTCTCTCTTCATAGGTGCTAATTGAGTTGAGCATCTCGAATTTTATTCGTTTCTGAGGAACTCATTTGTCAAGAAACTAAGGTAATATTCTATCCGTTATACTTTTGGGTTACTATTTTTCTATTTTTCTTGAACCTGTCTGACATGGAACAAAGGTAATGAACCCCGTTGTAAGTTCTTCATGCCTCTATCTTTACCATTGAAACATGAGTTTGTTTAGATATAAATGCTTGATTTCGATGAAACATTGTGAAAATATTAGTTCTATACTATGCAGTTTTATATATTCACCCTTATATTTTTTATAAAATAACATAGATACACTTGCTCCCATACAATTTTAGCAATTTAAAATTTCATAATGTAGGAGTGATTATTTCTATATTCATCTTAATATTATTATGCACTAAATAGGAAGTTCAAAGCTTATGTTTAGGTTCTATTTGTTCTGTATAATATTAGCATTTAACATTTAATATGCAACTCCACAAAGACGAAATGGAGTCGAAAACTTGGATGGATTTCTCAAGGGTGAGCGTCGAATATCGAAATGGAGTCGAAAACTTTCTAAATTTTGCTTTTCTGAATGCAAGCCAAGAGAATATGATTCTTTCCCTTGTAACCAGTGTGTTAACATTAATTGGCACACCCGTGAAGTTGTGTACGAGAATCTAGTTGTTTTTGGATATGTTCGGGGGTATAGAAAATGGATCTTTCATAGAGAGTTTGTTTCAGATAGATCTGCTTCCACGAGTTATTCGACTTATCCTGCTCCTTCTCACCATCCAACTTTTAGAGAAGATGACATGGAAGGGATGTTACGAGATGCATTTAATATGCACAATTATCAGCCGTATGTTACAGAAAATGTTTGTCAGAATGATGTTAATGATTTCGTTGAGATGGGAAGAATTGGATGTGATGAAGAGCCAAATGGAGAAGCGGCAAAGTTTTACAAGTTGCTGAATGAAATGAATGAACAACTTTATGACGGATCAAAATTTTCAAAGCTTTCTTTCTGCATTCGTCTTTTCCACTTAAAATGCCTGGGAGGGTAGACTGGTAACTCCTTTACAAAATTGTTGGAGTTACTAGGAGAAGTGTTTCCTTTCGCAAAAATCCCTCAATCATGCAAAGATATGAAGAAAATGATAAAAGATTTGGGTCTTGGATATGACAAAATTCATAGTTGTCCTAATGATTGTATGTTGTATTGGGGTGATCAAAAAAATTAGGAGTCTTGTCATGTATGCAGAAAGTCTCGATGAATGACTAGAGAGGCAGAAAATGTTTCTGAGGATGAAGCTGAAGCACGATTAAGAAATAAACCGGTCAAGATTCTGTGATATTTTCCTCTCATACCTAGGCTACAAAGATTGTTTATGTCCTCCAAGACTGCTGAGTCTATGAGGTGGCATCATGATGGCAGAACCGATGATAGATTATTACGACATCCTGCAGATTTTTTAGCTTGGAAGTCATTTGACAACAAGTACCCAAGTTTTGCGAGAGATCCTCAAAATGTCAGGCTCGGTCTTGCAACTGATGGGTTTAATCCATTCAAAATCATGAGTACTTCGTATAGTACTTGGCCTGTTGTACTTGTTCCATACAATTTGCCTCCTTGGATTTCCATGAAACAATCATCTTTCATCTTATCCATGATAATCCCCGGCGAGAAAGGCCCCATAAATGATATTGATATTTACATGCAGCCGCTAATTACAGAGTTGAAACAATTATGGGAAGGGGTCGAAACGTACGATGTGTTGAGGAAGGAGAATTTTAATTTACGCGCGTCTTTATTATGGACAATTAATGATTTTCTTGCGTATGCAAATTTATCTGGTTGGAGTACCAAAGGTCGTTATGCTTGTCCTTGTTGTGCTGCACAAACATGTTCGAAGTGGTTGGTTAATGGAAAGAAGTTCTCTTATATGGGACATCGTCGGTGGTTACCTGATAATAATAGATTTAGAACTCAAAAGAATATGTTTGATGGCGATGAAGAGTTTCGAAATGCTCCTGACCAAACAACCGGCTCTGAAATATTCAGAATGTTGAAGAATATCAATTTTACTTATGGAAAGATGAATCAACCAAGTAGTACACGATCAAAGAAAAAGGAAAAGCAGGTCAATGAACAGTTGAAGTTGACGAACAAACTGATGATGAGTCTGATGAAGAGTATAATCCAAATGAGGTAGACTTGTGGAAAAAGATGAGTATATTCTTCGAGTTGCCTTATTGGAAAAAGTAGATTTTGAGACATAATCTTGATGTAATTCATATTGAGAAGAATGTTTGTGAGAATATTATCGGGACCATTCTGAATGATGGCAGAAAATCTAAAGATAATCTTAAGAGTCGACTTGACTTAGTGGATATGAGAATTCAACATGATCTTCATCCGCAATTACATCCGAATGGAAGAAATTTCTTGCCGCCTTCTATTTTTTCTCTTTCGAAGAAAGAAAAAGAAGTGTTTTGCACGGTGTTGAAGGATATAAAGGTACCAGATGGGTATGCATCAAACATTTCTCGATGTGTAGTGTTAAAGATCGAAGACTTTATGGTTTAAAGTCACATGATTATCACATATTAATGCAAGATTTACTACCAGTAGTTGTTCGCGATTGCATGTCTAGTAAGGTGATGTCTTGTATCATTGAACTTTCTAATATAATGAAAGCCAAATGTGGGAAAGCTCTAATGGTTGAAGAACTTGATAAACTACAAGATCGAGTCGCCTTGACTTTATGCAACTTGGAGAAGATATTTCCGTCTTAATTCTTCACAATTATGGTGCATCTGCTAATTCATCTTCCTCACCAAGCAAGAGTTGGTGGACTAGTTTTCTATCGATGGATGTACCCTATAGAGAGGTGTTAATTGAATTACACGTTTCAAATTACTACTGATTATACCTTTTAATAAAATGTATTTACGTAGTATGTTGTTTTGTGTATAGGTCTTGGGCAAGTTGAAGTCTTATTGTCGTAATAAACGTTATCCGGAAGGATCAATTGCTGAAGGGTATTTGGCAGAGGAATGTATGACATTTTGCTCTAGATATTTGGAAGATGTTGAAACAAGATGGAATAGACCAAATCGAAATGATGTGTTAAGTACTGATGACTTACCTCAACATTATTTGCTTGGAAGTTACGGTCAACCATTAGGGAAGGTTGAAATTGCATACTTAGATGACACGTCTTGGGTACAAGCACACCGATATGTTCTTTTCCATCACGATTCAATAGATCCCTTTCGTACGTAAGTCTTTCGGACCCAATCCTAATGAAATCTCTTAATCTTTTCTATTTATCAATTTTTAATGATATAATATACTTTATAGTGAGTTTAAAGAAGTCTTGAGATCTCGTGCACGCTCCGAAGATTAAATCAGCGAGACCTACATAAGTTATTCACAGAAACTTTTCATGAATGGTTAGGCCAGAGGGTAAGCAACTAAATCTTACGGAATACTTATAAATATATATCTTGTTTGTTCAATGAAAATTAATTCACCATTAATGTGTAATAGGTTTGGAGTGGGAGAGAAGTTAGTGAAGATGTTAAATGGCTTTCTCAAGGTCCGAATAGAATAGTTAAAAGATATAATGCCTTCATCTTTAATGGGTTCAGGTTCCACACGAAATCTCATGAAAGATTAAGGAGGACACAAAATTGTGGAGTCATAGTTACTTTGTCAACTACAAGTTATGCTACTGTAAGGGACAATAATCTGTAGGATGGAGAGGTCGATTATTATGGAAATCTTACGGACATTATTGAGTTAGATTATTATGGAAAATGAAAGGTTGTGCTGTTTCGGTGTGACTGGGTTGATGTAAACAGATGCATAAAAACAAATAAATTCGGGTTTACAATGGTTAATTTCTCTCGATTAATTCACACATGTCAACGTTTGATGGATGAACCATATGTATTTTCTTCTCAAGTGAAACAAGTATTTTATTGTCACGATCCAATGGATGACGGTTGGTATGTTGTGCTCCGAAATACTCCCAGAGACTTGATAGACATCGGGGATGGAAGTAGAGATGACATTGAAACAAGATCAAAATGTTTACCTCTACTACCACAAAACTTAGATGAAACTATCACTAATACAACACAATTTCAATGGGTTCAGGAGGATGTTGATGAAGATATTTATGACACTTGACATTACATAAGAATGTCGTACAATTTTATATCTTTATTTATTTATTTATAATGTTATAACTATTAACATGTTGTCCTTCAATATATTCATTACTTAATTCGTTTTTTATTACTCATGTTTGTTTATTATAGATAGCATGCCGAGGAGAAAAATAACTGATTTGTGGCTTGTTCGAGCTTTTGAAGATCATGAAGAAAGAAATAACAAGGAATCGAATGCACCTGACTCTTCCGAAGTTATTGAAACTGTTGAAGAAGAAGTAGAAATTAAAGGTAATCTTCGAAACATTATTTACTACTTTGTTCATTTTCAAAACTGTCATTTAATAATTTATTATATAGTTGAAAATGCTGGAACGCGCAAGACTCGAGGATGTACAACTTTGAAGGAATTATACCAACTTCCTCATGGGCATCGTGTCAAAGTTTCAAGAAATGATGTCAGTCAACCTATTGGCCCAGAATCACGTCTTCTAGCAGGTTACTTAGGCATATTTGGACGTAATGCGAATCTATTACCGATCAATTACGAGTCATGGCGCGAAATGCCTAATAGTAACAAAAATCAGGCGTTGGATTTTGTTAAGGTAATAATGTCATTATTATTATATACTCTATAGAAATTCAATACTAATGTATACTTATTTGCTGTATAGGAGAAATTTTCTTTAGAGGTCTCTGACGATTATGTTAAGCAAGCGTTAGGGAAGAGATGGAGGGACCACAAGAGCTCCTTAAAGAAGAAATACTTCAAGAATGATCTCAGCCTTGAAGAGAAGTTGCAAACAGTCCCACCAGGAATGCTCAGGTACCAATGGGAAGATGCAGTTAGATTTTGGAGTTCAAAAAAAGGACAGGTATGATGTATTTTTAGAAATAATTGTAACGAATTGTAAATCATCATTAAAAGTGGTTGTTTGACATTGTAGGAAAGAGAGCATGTTGGTTTGCTAGCAGACAACAACAAAAGTTTACGCACACGGCTGGATCAAATAGCTTTGCTTGTATAGCTCATGAGGAGGTATTAAAGATTATTGAAATAGTTTTTTGTATTCCATGTACATACTAACTCATAGTAATTATATTATGGTACATTGTAGGAAAATACATCCGGTTCTAAAGTTGGTCGAATACAACTCTTCGACATGACACATACGAAGAAGGATGACACTCCTATGACTGCTAACGCTGCAGAAATTATGGTACGTTTATTGGGTAGATGTTTTAAATTTACCTGACTTTATTTATATTTGTACCATGACATTTTTTATTTTAATTAATTATTCACTTTATTATTAGCAAAAATTGAGGGAGAAAAAGGCGGAGCATCATCCTACCGCTTTGAGTCAAGGTATTGTTAATGATGATGACATTGAAAACCAAGCTATTAATGACGTTTTGGGTCCTGAAAGATTTGGTCGGGTGAACTGTCAAGGATCATTCGTTACTCCCACCAAATATTTTGGATCCAGCTCATCACAGTACATGTTATCACAGTCTCGATCTTCCCACCACGAAGTTAGTCGTTTAAAAGAAAAGTTGGCTGAGATGGATCAACAAATGACTAACTTGAAAGCGGAAAATGAAGTAAGGGAAGTAGAGAGAGCAGCAACGGAAGCAGAGAAAGAAGCAGCGGCAGCACAGAGAGAAGTAGCGGCAGCACAGAGAGAAGCAACATATCAGAAGAGATGTGAAGAATTTGAAAAATGACTCAATGATATGATGCTAATGATACAGAAAACGCAACCTCAGCATCCACCATCGTAGTCTCATTTATGTTATGAGCATTCTGTTAATGTTACTGAACCTTGTTTAACTGAACTTATATTACGTTAATGAAAACTTTTATTTATTAGATTGGATTTGATGATGTTTGTTATGGATATAGTGTTTGATGTTATTGTTGTTTTTGTTTGTTAGATAATGGAACAGGTTGAAAAAACAGATTTGGGGGTAATCAAACATTATTTTTATGTAAAATTTTGTGTTATTTAGCGGCGTTTGTTAAAAAAAAGCCGCAATATACCATACATTTAGCGATGTTTGTATACTATAAACGCCGCGATATACCAAACTTTAGCGGCGTTTTAATAAAAAACGCCCCTAAAGCTCAACACCTATTGCGGCGTTTTCAATAGAAACGCCGCTAATTCTCAACCCTTATTGCGTCATTTTCGATACAAACGCCGCTTAATCTGAAAACCTACTGCGACGTTTGTGGGAGAAACGCCGCTAAACATCATCACCTATTGCGGCGTTTTTTGAAAAAACGCCGCAAAATATCAACACCTACTGCGGCGTTTGTAGGGAAAACGCCGCTAAACATCAAAACCTATTGCGACATTTTTGTGACAAACGCCGCTAAATAACAAAGCTATTGCGGCGTTTTTTGTTAAAAAATGCCGCTAACTTTAGCGGCGCTATTTTCAACGGCGTTTTTTGTGACATTTTAAAAAACGTCGCATGTGTTTTTAGCGGCGCTTAAAAACGCCGCTATATATAAAAAATGCCACAAAATACCTGTTTTGTTGTAGTGTATATAGATTCATGTCTTTTCGATTTTAAAGTATCCTAAATTCAAATATTTCAACAATTAAATTTGTCATTTGTATGTTTTTTAAGTACATGTCCTATGCTTCAATTTCAAGCTATCATAATTTGCACGAACTAATTGACTTTAGTGATTAAAAAATCATTATTATTCCTATAAGTAATGGGTTTGAGCACCAAAGTTCATTGTCAAATTGTCATTAACAGTTTTTGAAATGATTTTCTAAAATGATTCTATGTATTCAAGTAATTGTTTCAGGTTTTTTATAATATTTTTTGAAATAATTTGTAGGTCAGTCTATGATTCGCCCATAAGATCTAAAGAGGGGGAAGTGACCCGAAAGCAGAGAATACACGTGAAAGGACCCACACGTTAATATCGGTTTAGGTTACGCCATTGAGTTTGGATTCGATGATATTATAGATAGATATATGAAAAACAAAAATATATATATTTTATATAAAATTTATATTTGTAAAATTATTAAATAACAATTGTAGGTGGAATGATAAAATGTTTATGTTTAAAAATAGGAAAATTCTACATCGCTCAGCGAGCGGCGACTAGCTCCAATAAATTAAATTGTAAAACGTTAAAAATATAAGGTACTCAACGTATAATTATATTTTAGTTAAAATATAATCGTAATTTTAAATAAATCACAAATTTAATTTAATTAGTTTTTTAATATTTATTTTTTATAATTAGTTCAAATGGTAATCCCAATTTAAAAAACCCTATTTTCAAAAATAAGTTTTGATTATCTCATCGCCGCCGTTGTCACCGGTTTCATCTTCCTCCTTCGATTGAATTGTTGTTGTCACCGTTATTTGCACAAACAACCATTTAAGGCAAGGTAGATTACTTTTCTTTTGATTCAAATTTTATTTTTCGTCCAAACCGTCATCGGAAGGTAATGGCTGACCAGCTATCGACGCCTTCAACGACAGTGGTTGCGGTTGCCGGCATGAGACTTCCCCTCTAATTCTTTTTCCCCAATCCCATATTTTCTAAACCCTAACCCTAATTTTAAAATTCCTCCAATTGTATAACCTTAATTCTTTAATTGATTTCCAAAATTCCTTTTATAGAACCCCGATTTAAACAATTGATTCTTAATTTTCTCGTTGAAACTGATTTATTTTAATCAATTTCTGATTCCCAATTTGCAACTCATGTAGGGCGTATCGGTACATTGACAATGTGTACTGGTACTCGGGTGACAGAGTATCGGTGCCTTATTTACGAGCTGTTTTTAAATTTAAACGTCGTGTATCGATACATTCAAGCGATGTATCGATACGATACGCACGATTCATCATTTTAGAATGTAGGTTTGATGTCATTAAACATTGTAATAATGTTGGTTCTGATTTTCTCTGTGCAAATATAGATTTTTCGAGATGGTTGATAAAAACAAAATATTTAAATTACAGAGTTGGACGTTGTTTATCAGGATGAAAGATGGACATAATCAGGAAAAATATGGATGCAATAGTGAATTAGATTATGAAACTCATACTGAAGAAAAATAAACTGATAATCAACTTGATGATTACAATCATGTAGATGATGAGAAGACAATTGATAAATTCGTTGATGAATGCATATAGGATAAGATTGAAAAAGAATTAAAAGATTACGATAAGAACGATATGAATTTGTTGAAGTTGAAGACTTTAGATGATTACGTTGAATTTTATTATACCTATGCAAAAGTGAAAGGATTTTTTAGTTCTTGACCAGACAGAGAAAAGTCGAAATGGTGGTCACATAATTGCAAAGAAAATGGTGTGACATATGGAGGGATATAGAGAGGATAGGTGGAATAACATTCGAAACAGAAAACATGTCTAAAAATCAAATATTTGAGTTGGGTGTGAAGCATTTATTAGATTGAAATTGGATGAACGTTCTCAATATATGAAAGTTCCACGCTGAACAAAACCATGAAATGGTTCAGCCAACACATGTTGCTTACATCCGGTATGTAATTCATCCAAAAGTTAATTTGTTACATACTAACTGATATCTTATATATTTAATGTTCTTTAATGCCTTATTTTGTAGGCCATTCAGAAAAATTAGTGGGTTAGACCGAATTAAGATTAAAGGCATGCTCAACTCTGGGATTTGAGCAAGTGAGATGATGCAAAATTTTGTGAATGAAGCTAGTTCAATTCAGAATATTGGATTTCTACCGAATGATTTGTACAACTATCTACATAGAATCAAACGAGAGGAAGTGCAAGATGGTAACGTAGAAACAATGATCGCCTATTTATATGGAAAGTGAGAATCTGATCATTTCTTTATTGTGAGGCACACGAGGGATGAATTCAAAAACTTAGAGAAGTTATTCTAGGCTTATGGTGTATCACACGCAAACTAAAAAGAATTCAGGCATGTTCTTGTATTTGATACAACTTACAAGTGCAATGCATACAATAAGCTGTTTATTTTTTAGTTGGTTTTAATCATCATCGAAATTCAGTTCCATTTGGATGTACATTGCTTGTGGATAAGAAAAAGAACTCATATGTGTGGGTTTTACAATGATTGATTGAAGCGAAAGATGACCACATACCTCTTACTGTTGTTACTGATAGAGATAAGACCATGGCAAATGCCATTTTTGAAAGACTACTCGAGGCAAAACATAGATTGTTTTTATAACATATCATGAGGAATGTACAGTCTTATGCCGATCATAGTTTTCTTGACGGTTTTGAGATACGTCGAAAAGTTTAGAACTAAATCTAATTTTGAAACGACAAGGAAAGAATTAGTGGAAAACACAACTTTTAAGGAAGGAAATGGGTTCAAGATTTGTATGAAGATAAATAGAAATGGGAAAAATCATATTTGCAAGGATTTTTTTATGTAGGTAAAACATAAACACTTGATTTTATTATTTATTTATATATTTAACAAATATATGTTTCATTATATAGCAATGAGCACAACTCAATGGTGCGAGTCGATGGACATGACATTGAAAACTTGGTTGGACTAAAAAGTGATGTATCGATTTGTTGAGAATTATCATAAACAACTACAATCTCTAAGATGGGAAGAAAGTCATCAATACCACAAAACAAGTGATGAACAATATAAACAACCATGTTGTGATGGTGTGATGTCAAATTTAAAACGTAATGCAGCCCAAGTATATACGAGAAATGCTTTTGCTACATGTGCAAGGAAATGGCATAAAAGGGTTATTATTTGGTTAAAAAAATGGAAGTACAGAATTTGGGCATGTATTATTGGTTAGAAAATATTGAGAATGAGAAGTTGTATCTTGTATTGAAAGATACCAAACATGATATCATGTACTGTTTCTGTATGAAGTTAGAGCCCATTAACTTTCATGTCATCATATATTTTATGTGTTGAAATATGAAAAGGCAAAAAAGACACCTCAGTGATGTATAATGAAACGATGGACTATTTATGTAAAGAAAGATGTTGGATTATAAAATAAGAATACAAATTTTGAGGATAATAATCCAACAATAATTCAAGCCAATATTCGACTCTAGCCTCCTATTGTGTGACTATGTCAACGTGCATCACAAATATTCAAAACTTTCAATGAGGTAAAAATCAATTTGTAAAATTGAGTCTTAAATTACAAACGGTGAAAACGGGATGTAAAAAAAGAACTGGTACAAGCGGAAAGGCTATTGGAATTGGTGACCATGTAGTTCTTGAAACAGAAAGAGGAAAACCCAAGAGAACAAAGCGCCAAGCTCCATCTTTCAACCAAACACATGTTTCATATGATGAAGATGTCAAGTTCGACTGCATAAAACCACTGAACCATCTTCGAACAAGCCTTCTGATCAGGATACGAGGCATATTAATGAACCTGAAAGATCAACATTAACCGGATACATACTAATGTGAAATATAACATTGAATACTCTTTGTTGTTATCCGAGGTAATTAAATGTGAAATATAACAGTGAATACTCTTTGTTGTTATGTATGTTGATAATTTTTATTTCGTAGGTGCATATACTAATGAATTAAGAATTATGGAAAAAAGATCCAACTATTTTCTATTGGCAACCTAATAAGGATTAGCAGTGTGATATCTATATATGAAGTAATTACATATGAAATATAATATAATAGTTTTTTTATGTATATTTGAAGTTAAGAATTAGTTTTTATTAGTGAAGTGAATCATTTTCTTAAATAAATTTGTTATTTTTGTTATTGCATTACTAATTTTATAATTTTGACTCCCGTGATAAATAGAGCTTGGTCTTGTCTCATGAAGGATGATGGTTGCGTTGTCATTTTCTGTGTTCGCCAGGAGATAAAGTTTAGTTATGTTATTCTAGATATGCATGCAATGACATTGCACGATTTTTTTTAGGTTTTAATATTTCGGATTTTATGAAGTTGGTTTTAATATTTGAAATTACATTTATAATGTTTTGTAATAAACATAAACATTTTCAAGACTATTTGCAATTGGATTTACGGTGTTTTGTGTTTGTGTTTTGCTGCGATAATTAAGCTATACATTAAATTTAAATTTTGTACAAGTACATTCAAAATACAATGTTTAATTATGGTATTGATACATATACAATATCGGTACCCGTGGCAAGCCTTAAAAATCCAAGAAGCATAGTAAGTATCGATACCATTTAGGTATTGGTGCCATGTAATTTTGTAGTCACCATTTTTCATCACTTACCTTACATTATATTATTATTATTATTATTATTATTATTATTATTATTATTATTATTATTATTATTATTATTATTATTATTATTATTATTATTATTACAAGGCCCGACACCCAAAACCATACCCAATTACAAACCCAGGCCTAAACTAAAAAAACCCTAGCCCAATACCTAAACAACCTAAACTAACCCTAATATCTTTATCATTCATCGTCGGATGGTTCCCACAGCCGCCACTCGAGACTGTCTCATATCCAGTCGTGTCAATCTGATGCCATTAAGCCTAGCCAAACTAAATCTAATCAGATATCTCAACAAAGCCTAAAAATTGGGGCATTAAAAGAAAAAATCATCATAAACAATATTGACAGATGAGCAAGTAGGTTAGGTTCTTTTTTATTTAAAAAAAGCTATGCAATTTCGGGTATAAAACCCGAAGAAAAAGTTGTAAAAGGGATTCCTATAATACCCTCATACCGATACAGGTGACCCGATCCGATCTAGGGTGTCATATTAGAGCCACTGGAGAGACCCACAGTAAAAATTCTGAAAAAATTAAAATTTCTGTTAAAATGTGTAAAATCATAAAATAAAGTATAATTAAAATTCAAGTTCAGAAAACCATTCATATACTACAAACATAATTAAAATTATACATATTTCAGACTCGGATATAAAACAGAATACAATCTGCATGCCCCCTAATCACATGCACCGTACTCTGCAAGTAACGCCGGTGGAACTCCAATACTAATGTTGATAGCTGCACTGATTCAATTCTTTTAACCTGAAATAGTGAGTAAAAAAGTGAGCTTTGGGAAGCTCAATAATACAGAACTACCAAGTGATGCTGAAGGACATGCAGATAATAGGCAAGCATAATTTTCCTTATTGATTCATACTTCTACAGATTTTTGTGATGAGCTGAGGTTCCACTGATATTTCAGGTACTAAAAGACATGAAAATTATAATTCAGAGGAAACGTTCAGAGAACCAGGTTCAGAAGATCAATAGGGTGTCCAGTGTGTTTCCCAAAAACCAGTGAAAAGGTACATATCTTTTTAAAACAATAACAGTTTAAAAACATGTTTTAAAACCATAATAAAACCCTCCAACCGAATGCCCTGCATCCATAAGGACTTACCCTAAGCTATAGCATAGGTTCCCTAAGGGAATGCCTTGGGCCTATGGGACTACCCAAGGGTCTCCTTAGGTCGTAAGGATTTACCAGCTGATCACTGAACCTTCATATTCTAAGATTCTACCTATATAGTATCTAGTAGAAATCATATTTAACATTAAACAGTAAGATTTGGATCTTGATCTAGTAAAATCTCATAAACGTGATAATGAAATAAACCATATAATTGCCCTCCACTGTACTCATATGAATCCCATGATTAACCCAAGGGAGTGTCTTGGGGCCTGAGAGCCTACCCAATAAAGTTTTTGAGGCCTCAGAGCCTACCCAAAGATCACCTTATGTTTATAAGGATTTACTAGCTTGATCAAAGCTGAACCTCTATACTCCAACCTACCCAGATAATGTCTCAATAAAACAGTTCAAGTAGTAACCTTAGATTCCATGATCCATAAATCAGAAACAATCATATTTTCTAGTGGAAACATGAAACCAAATAACACATTTTAGATAACCATAGTTCATAAACCAGTAGATTTCATGATCCATAAATCAGGAACTATTTATTTTCCAATGAAAACAGATAACCAGATAACATATACCATGTCCCATAGTTCATAAGCCAGTAAATCAGTAAATCAATGATTTCATAAAACACATTTAAACATGTAAAACATTTATATGTCACATAAAGAACACACTAGAGGATCCATATAATCTTCAGAGCTACTTGGTAATCAGGAATGTATTCATAATCTTGTGTAACAGAGTTACTTAAGATTTCAAGTATGATAGGAGTGATTTCATTACTTAAACAAACAAGAGTATTTCAGACATTTTGGTACTTGGAGAATTCTCATTAATTTAACTCAATAAGGATATAGCGATGATTTGTGATATTCAATATTATGTATTGAATTTATCAGAATTTCAAGTTTGATTGAACTATAGATCCCAATACTGCGATACTTGTCAATCATTAGGACCGTGATACTTTACTATTATTCACTTCTTATTATGACTGCACCGACTAATCTGATCATATCAAATCATCATTGATCAGTTCTTGAAGACAAATAGGTATTCCATTGGTATTTATTTCATTTCCATGTTGTAATAGTATCCCAAAATGTCTGACGGCTTGGGTCGTGTTCTATAACCTTTAGAGGCAGTACATCATTTAGGTTCATCGATGTTCCCATAGTCTATCCAACGACATTCACTTAATCTAAGTCATAAAGGTATTTAGCTCATCTCGGTACTCATGATTATTTTATTCATTTAGGGTCTAGGTACATTAGTTATTTCAAAAGTTGAGAATAATCCATCATTTCAATACTTTAATGATGTGCCGTACTTCTTGTAATCCAATCTTCAAATGATCATTCAAAAGCAAGGGGATCATCATATTAAGAATTTCCAAATGTAGAAGTTTATTTTTGGGGTTTTTCAAATAAATCAGGAATCTAAGCGGTGATTCCAAGGTTCAAGCGAATCAAAATTTGAGTTCTCATGTCATCTCCATTATCATAGACATTCATAGTCCTTTTTACATTTTAAGCGTATTATCGTCATTCATTTAATTCTGTCAGTTGGCATTACTTCCGATAAATTAGGCTTCAAAGTATTCTAGTTCTTTAGAGTTCAGGGTATTTTGGTCATTTGATCATTGAAGGTATTTCAGTTATTCATAGCTCGATGATATTTCAGTAATTCCTTTCAATCCAAATATATGACTTTTTTTGAATTAGTCAAGTATGTCATTTCTGAGTTATTTTTCACCATCAAGGGAAGTCTTGGTATTTTATAGTACAAGGGCATTTTTGTAATTTTACCCCATAGGGCTATTTTTGGTAATTTCTTATCCAAATATTCCCAGTATTTAACATTTAAAGAAATTAATCAAAATTTACAGATCTTGAAGTCAATTCATTTATTAATGAATCACTGAACTTATAATTATTTGCGATCAATCTTCTAGTTTCTGATGTGAGCCATCTGAGTCTTATACAATTTCCTATCTTTTTACCGAAATTCTGTTCGAGTTAAAAAGTAATTAATTTTACCCGAAGGATAAATCATTTCATCAATACAATTACCAATTATCAACAAATTCTGGAAAGCATACAAAAGGTAGTAAAGTATTACCTGATTTTTGTGCTCCACCGATTGAACATTTAAACTATATTCAATCACTCTCAAACTTAAATTCAACGTCAAATAATTCCTAGGATACACAACAACCGAATTTACGTCAGAAACTGAACTTAATTGAGAAACCAAATTGAATTCGAAAATAAAACACTGAAAAAACTTAACAAGTGCGAATTTGGAAAAACAGATTTTTGAATCGGACTCAGGACGTCGAAAAATATAAAATAAGACTTTTCGAAAAATTTGAATTTTTTTATCAAAGTTAACGGCTTGATTCGGATGAGTTAACTCAGTTTGGGTCAAACATACCCGGTTCAGACCGAGTTGGTAGGTTCGGGTCGGTCTATACCGTTTTAGAAAAAACCTTACATGGGGAAGAACCCTACGTGTGTACAACGGTATGTGGCAGCGTATGCAACGGGCAGTAGTGGTAGTGACGAGGATTGATCACAAAGCCACGCTCGACGAACCAGCGACGATGGAGAGATGAACCCGACTGGGTTTTGGTCAAAACAGAGAGGGGAGCCCGATGGCAGTGGTGGTGAGGCTAACCAACTGTCGATTCAGTCAAAATAGCAAAAAAAAATGGTCGATGATTTGGGTATTCTATCCGTTTTTTTAAACATTTCTACTGGCGAATGACGTGGGGTTTCGGCAAGTGTAACTCAGGTTACGGTCGGTTGGAGACGGCACTTCAGATGGTACTGTCAGTACCTTTAACCAACGAGCAGTGACGTCGAATCTAGGAGGGCGAGGCGATGGATTTTCATGATTTCACACCTAACGATGACCAGATCGAGTGATGTTAGGGATGGGTTGGATCGTCGGTCGTTGTTGTAACATCCCAAATTAAGGGTTAGTGACTAAATTTTAAAATTTCAAAATTTGGGGATAAAATTATAATAGTTGAATAGTTTAATGATTTATGTGGAGATATTTCCTGAAAGTTGTTAGTAAATATTAAAGGAGTCAAAGGGCAAATGAGTAATTAAACAATGAAATAATTAAATGGGTTAGTGACTAAATTTTAAAATTTCAAAATTTGGGGATAAAATTATAATAGTTGAATAGTTTAATGATTTATGTGGAGATATTTCCTGAAAGTTGTTAGTAAATATTAAAGGAGTCAAAGGGCAAATGAGTAATTAAACAATGAAAATAATTAAATAATAATTAATGGGTATTATAATACCCATGTGGAGAATGATTGAAGAGATAAGTTTCCAAGCAATTCTCTTCTTCATCTTCTTCTCTTCTCCACGTGAAAGCTCAAACAAAAGGTAAGTTTTCTAATTAGTTGATTATTTGTTTAATTAAAGGTTGGGTTTTGATCATTAGATGATAATTAAGCTTAAGGAAAGCTTAATTTGTCTTAAAATCAAAAGATTAAGAAGTTATGAAAGATTAAAAGAAATGGGTTTTAAAGAGAATTTCTGGAAAAGAGTTGATAAGTTGAATTTGAAACTAAGTTTGACTTGTCATCAACTTAATTAAGAGATATGAAGTGATAAAATTGGATTAAGAGCATCTTAAAAATTTGGTATGATTATTGATTTTCATATGAAAGATGGAATTTTAAGGTTAAAGATGTATTGAATGAGTAGAAATTAATTTAAGTATATTTACTTGAGTTAAGAATAGAAAAGGGAATGAAACATGAAGAATTTTAATGAAAAGTTATGAAATTTTCGGATTAAAATCAGTTTATAATTGACAGACGCATCGATACACTATGAATGTGTACCGATGCACTAAGACAAATTTTGAAGGTGCATCGATACATTAAGAAGTGCATCGATGCATGGGAATTTCGAAGCTATTTTGTGTACCGATGCACCTATAGTGTATCGATACACCCCTAAAGGAAAAATGAAATTTTGGTTCATTAAATTAGCTTAAGTTATTAACATCAAGTTTAAGGCTTAGGCTTCTGATAATTGTTTTAAAAATTATATTTATGTAGATATATAGCCTAAACAAGTTCCAGAACAATCAAAGAATTAGGATTGAATCAAAGCAAGGCTAAGGTGTGTGTACATTATTTAGTATATGATGTTCAATGGAAAATAAGACTTGTGATAAATCTATTTCTAATAGTAAAATGCATAAATTCATAGAAGTATATGTTTGTTATGATATATATGTTATTGATATGAATATGGTAAGAAAAAGGGATTAATGGTGATGTAAGAATAATAATAAGAATAATGAAAGATATGTATATGAGAAGACATAAGAGTAAGATATAAGCAATGTAACAAGAAGTGTGAAATGACAGTTGATATAAGCTATGCTAAAGTGATTTATGTGACTATATGTATTGATGTGTTTTGTATGTACTGTAAGATTATATGTTTATGTGATAACATGAGAATAAGAGATAAGTCATGTGGTATTAACATAAGAAATTATATGAATGTAAGAGATCATATGAACAAGAGATAAGAGAGATAAAGGATAATACTATAGGAGTATGATAAAAACATAAATGATGACATGTATGTGTGTATGTATGTAATGGATATATGAAAAAGTATAAGAGTTACATGATTTATGTGAAATGTCATGATAGGTGATAAAAACTGTGAGCCTATAAGAATAAGATACGAATCAAATGATATGAGTTATATGGGAAAATATATGTGAACAGGATATGATATATATGTTTATGTGAAACCATGCAAAGTGATACGAGCTATGTGACATATGAATATGAAATCATATGAAAAGTGACATGAATTACATGAAAGTAAACTACGTGATTATATGCACATGTGATACATGTTATATGATATGAGTAGATGTTTACACATACATGTGGTATGTGATAGAATAAAAGAAATATGTGATTATAAGAGCGAGGATATGAATTGTTATAAATGATAATGCCCATGTTATGTAATATGAGAGCTAATGGTATAGTTGGCGTGCCAAGAGTCGAGGGTTTACCTATGTTCTACGGAACATATTGACAGAATTACCTATGTCTTTCGGGACATATGGACAGTATACCTATGTTCTACAGAACATATGGACAGAATTACCTATGTCTTTCGGGACATATGAACAGTATACCTATGTTCTACGGAACATATGGACAGAATTACCTATGTCTTTCAGGACATATGGACAGTATACCTATGTTCTATAGAACATATGGATATAATTACCTATGTCTTTCGGGACATATGGATAGTATACCTATGTTCTAAGGAACATATGGACATTTTACCTAGGTTCTTCGGGACCTATGGACAGTTGCCGAGGTTCTTTATGACCTCTGGATAGGTTCTTCGGGACATTTATATGAGCTGTAGTGACAGCATAGTGGTGCACAGCCTCAATGTACTCACATACCTTAAGTTCTCAAAAGTATACATGGGCTAATACAAAGGCTTTAAGAGAGTAAAAAATTAATTGGTATGACACTATGTGTGTTCTGTTGTGAAATGATATATGTGATCCATGATGTGTATAGAAATGTTTAGTATATGCTTATATGATAAAAAGAAATTAGTGATAGTAATATAAATACTGATAAGCATGTTAATGATATATGTATATGTGTGAATTGATTATATGAAAGGATACATGATAGACAAAAATGATAAGTACAAGATCATATGATAAATGAGTTAATGATTATGATAGAAATCATGATAATGATGGTATATTTGTATGTATATATTTTGTTATATAAAATGTTTATGGTTCCATTATATGTTTATATGCTCACTAAGTCATCGACTTAACGTGTGATTGTTTCACACGTAGGTTTCGAGAAGAGGAAGATTGATAAAAGTTATGCAAGACAGGTCAGTTCCTCCTTTCCAAAGATCAGATCAGAAAAGAAATGTATAGTATGTATTTTGTAATAAGAATAGTGGTTGGCATGTAAATAAAGATTTGAATTAGATATGTTTTAATCAGTTTTGTAATGTTTTAAATATGTATATGTACATGGTAATTTTATAAAAACAAAAACTTGGATTTTTATGAATTTATACGTATTTTGCTGAAACTGTAGCAGTGCATCGATACACAATTTATATTCGAAAATTTTCAATATTCATGGTATTGTTCACAGTACTGTTCACGGCACTGTTCATTACTGTTCACGATACTGCTCGTACCATATAGTACTGTTCATAAATACATTTTTGATTTGAATTTTTATACTGAAACATAATTTAATAGAATATTGTGGTATTTTCTTAAAATGGGTTCAAATGTTTTGATATTTTGTAAGAATATCATTTGTAAAAGTTAATATGACATCTCGGACTCGTATTCGGGTCAGGTACGGGTTGGGGTATTATAGCTGTTGAGCTCGGTGGCGACGGCGGTGCTTGATTTGGGTTTGGGATTTCACGGGGGAGGGTTTAGTGTATGATTCATGAACGTGAAAAGAGGTTAATATTTCAGTAACCCGAAAAATTTGGTAAAATTCAAGGTTTAGCCCCTAAAATCCCTAAAAGTTCAAATCTAGGTTGCAAGGTTCTGAAACTTTCAATTTAATCACTACTTTCATTAAATGTGGGGTGTTACAATTCCTCATTTGACTTTTTTAGAAAGAAAATAAAAAATTCTAAAGGTAAATATTGTAGTTGAATATATTTTTTTCAGATCGAATAAAAAAAATATGTATAGTTATATTTTTAAAAAAGGGAGATGAAGAGTTACTTGAGAGGGAATATGAACCGAAAGGTCGGTTCATCTTCGCGATTGTTAGATCGAGGGAAAGTCGAAACGTCGAGGGGTTCTTTTTGGTACTTATGCATGTTGTTTGGTGATTTTATCCCCAGATCTGGGTCTATGGGAGTAGATCAGAGTGTATAAGGTAGTTTGGGGTTGGTTTAAGAACTCCGACCACTATGTGCGGTGGCCGAAAGAGTTAATGACATGGTTTTGGCTCTCAGTTGAGAGAGAGAAGAGAGAGTTTTCATAATTTTTTTGGGTTTTAAGTTGAAAATGAAAAAAAAGAAAGTGTGTTCTATAGGGAAAATTTAGGGTAAAATCACGCTTAGGTCCCCCTAGTTTCAGTGTGTTTTTGCACTTTGGCCACCTGCAATGACCAAATATGTTATTTATTCTTTTTGTACTCATGCTATGTGTTGATTGGTATATTCACGCTTAGGTTTATGCCTACATTTTTAGGTTTATACCTCTATGTTCTTTAATATTTTGCACTAAGCAATGAATCAATCTTCCTCAGATAATTTTTTTCGACCTAGTTTACATCGTCACCAACTGTCTCACCTCTAGGTCACCTCCTTTTACTATAGTTGCGTCCTAAGTCATATCTTCATTAAGGAGAACATAGACTACTCGATAGATATTATTTTCCCTCAAGAAAATTAGATTGATAAATTATCTCTTAGAAGGGTTATTTTCCAGATCATCAACAATGAGTGCGTTCTTCTCAGAAATACACAGGCAGCTTTAGCACCTGCAACACCTCGAGCAGTTCATCCGCCAAATGCTCCAACACCTCAAGGAGAAGTCTCTTTGGCTTAGCTTTCAGAGATGATTACTCAAATAGAGGGTCATATTATGTGTCGTTTTGATACAGTTGAGAAGCGTCTTGACATCTTGGAGTATCCGGTTCAACTCCTTCAGGATAATGACGAGGACGATGCATCGGAGGCTTAGATTTATTTTATGGCTTGTTTTATATTGTTTTGGACTTTTTTAGACTATTTTTATTTTGTTGTGGCTATGTCACTTTGGAAATTTGTATTATTTTTAGTTTTATTTTGTTGTGCCTATGCCACTTTGGATTATTTTGGATTGAATTTGTTGGAATATTTATTGCTTATATTTATGGTCCTTGAAATACTATTTTGAAAATTGTTCAACTTTATATGCATTCAGCTTGAATTCGATTGAAATTTGATTTCTTACTAATAATTTTTTTTATTTTAATTATATACAAATTTTCATGTGTTATTTGACTAAAAAAAGTGACCAAAAAAGAAAGATGAACAACACGAGATCAATGCTTAGATACTAGTAATCATTCATCATTTTTATTTTTATTTTTTATCATTTCATAAATGATGACAAATTAACCAAAGTTCAATTAGGATAAGATAAACACCAAGTCGCATATACATTTAGGGTATCAATACGCAGACAATATCGATAGGGGTGTACAAACTTTAAAATCCAAGAATCATAGATGTAATTCCATAGTTTATCCAGTATAGAAGTATAGTGTCGATACAGTTTAGGTATTGATACATTGGATGTAACCCGTAATCTAGTTTTATATGTCAGTATCGATACTGGTGGTGTACCGGTACAACTTAGCTTCTATTGGGTCTTAAGAGGTTTTTTAGTTTAGTTGTTAATCAAGTTTACGGAGCCAACACATATTCTTATGAAGAATTTATTGATCCACTTCTGGAATCAACAAAAAATCATAAGACATATAATCATACTAAAAATATGTGTCATGCTTTGACAAATCTAATATATCACCATTATTCTCCATTATTCAGCATTAAATAAACTATATTGAAAATCCATAACTTCTTAATCATATACATCCAGTTTACGCAAATTAAAAAGATCAACTTCATTGTGTTTACTTGCGATAAGTTTTGCTAAAATTTTCTATTGTTCAACTCTCATCTGTTACGTGTACACAATAATTTATAATGTCATTCAATATCACACAATAGTTAAACAAAACTACATGATATACTTTACTGTGAAACTAATCTTCGACCAATCGTCTTTGCTATTGGCTTCTATATACTTCAATATGTACATGTCACAATCATCTCTGAATCCAAAATGAAATAAAATAATTTATTACAAAGAAATACATAGTCCAAAAAATAGTAACTTTAATTTTAAATGTAAATAACGTACGAATTTGACTGCTTTAGTAATCCAAGAAAATTGATTGAAAATTTGAATATTTTCAAATAATCTACCCAAATGAGCATGACTCTCATAGATATGCGGAGCTTCACTTAACTGTTACAATAAGTCAAAATTTATAAATTTATATTTGAAAACCACACAAATTTTATTAGTTTGCATAAATAACTTACAATATTTTCTGCAATATTTTTACAGACTTCATTGACACCAAGAGAGTACAAAACAAAAGTATGTACCTCCACAACATCAACAACTAATAAAAACCAATGACGACCAACTTCATCATATAAAGGCACATATACCTGCAAAATCATGTGAGGTAAAAAAACAGTCAATATACAAGCAAATAACAAATTTTAAATATAATATACATGTTCAACATGACTACTATCAATAGGAATAAAGTCATCTATCCAGCAGGTATGAAATTTGAAAAGGGTAATATTTTGTTCCGTCTTCTGAGCGTGTGTGACATATTCAGTAAGGATACTCTGAGACAAGCATTAAATATAAGATTCAAGAAATCATAAACTTTAAATTATCTGATATTTATTCCATAAATTAATTTTTACCTGAAATGACAGAGGAAGATATAACTTTTTTCGCGTAGGCATTTCTCTCAAGTGCAAATCGTACACATACATATCAATAAACTAATAAATATATGAAAAAATACAAACAATTGAATTAAAAATAGACAAAATAATGAATATTGATCATTTATAATAACAATAAAAAATTTAAATTGTAATACCCAATCAGATAACCATTTTTCTGGAAAAACAGTACGAACATTGCCGATGTCCTAATGATTACTCTTGGTAATGTAAACAATGTTGAATGTATGCTTCCAAGTAGCAACATTCATACAAATTCAACGTTCTTTAGGCATTAAAAACTCCAAATATTGCATGTACGCATCACTTATCGTTGCGGTTTTTTTGGATCGTTCTGTTGACAAATCACATGGCTTATATATATACTGCATGAAAGACATAACTCTTACAAACATTTTTACAACATTAAACTCAAACTTTAACATGAAATATATAAAAAAAATAATGATTTATACATACATTGGAATTCACTTTAGATGTTCTAGCTTTTTTTTCCCGATGCCACATCTTTCGACTTCGGATCATTAGTAAAATCTAACTGTGCGGTCAAACACCTCAGACTTTTTCTCTGTTGAGACCCATTCATCTTTGACAAATCCCTAGGATCTTTAGACATTTTAGAACCAACTTTTTTAACCATTGAAGTTTCCTTCAACGTAACTAATTGACTAGGAAATCGTTTGGGACTAAATTGAAAGATAAAAACCTCCACCGGAATTTTTGGAAAACCTTCACAATCAATCTTATTGTTGTCTTCAGAGTTAACATCAAGTTTCCTTTTTCCACTACGATCTAACGAGGGAGAAGGATAATCAAAATCACAATTAATAAAATGGGACATACTTGGTTTTTTGTAAAATACTCTCGGTTTGATCCTTCAATGATGCAACACTTAAACATTTTTCCATGTCTAATTTATTTTTAACTCTCATTTTTCAATGGAACGCTATGCTCGTCACTTCTGATATATTATTTAAATCATCCTCCTTTAATGATTGACTATGCATACCTTCTCCTTTTACTGAATCACCATCATGTATTCAAATTTTAACATTACTCGGTGTTAATATGCTCACTTAATTTCCCAAATTGGCCATTTAGTATTTCAAATTATCCTTTTAAATTTTCAAACTGGTCATGCATTGTAGTAAATTCCTTTTCAATTTTTTGCACCAAATGAATGAGTGTCTCGAACTTGTGATCACTCAGACAACAAATTATAATATTTTCCTCATGAACAACTTTAGTTTTTTCCTTTATGTATATAAAACACATAAAATTAAAATAATAAACTTAAAAAAATACACCATAAAACAAATGCATCTGTAATATTAAAAATTCAGTTACTTATAATGAATGTACCTCATTCTTGGTCTTCTCCGAACTCATGTCGATACGACGCTTACACTCTATTATCTTAACTTGTTTTGAGGTGCTAAGTTTAGATTCATCATCTACAATTACAAAATAAATTTTAAACTGAATCATGTGAATCATATGTACTGTACCGATACACTGCCTGAGTGTATCGGTTCACAACGTTTAATTTAAAAAAATAACTCACAATTAAGGTACTGATACTCTGTCGCCCGACACAAATTACAAATGGGAATCAGGAATTGGATTGAAATAAATTGGTTTCAATGAGAAAATTAAGGATCAACAGTTTAAATTGGGGTTCTAAAAAAGGAATTTTAGAAATCAATTAAGGAATTTGGGTTTTGCAATTGGAATAATTTTAAAATTAGGGTTAGGGTTAAGGTTTAGGAAATATGAGATTGGGGAAAAATAATTAGAGGGGGAAGTCTCACGCTGGCGACCACAGCCACTGCTAGTGAAGGCGCTAATAGTCAATCAACCACCTCTCTCCTGTGACAGCTTAGACGAAAACCAAAATTTGAATCAAAATAAAAGTAATCTAGCTTACCTTAACGGGTTGTTTGCGCAAACAATGGTGACAATAACAATTCAATCGAAGGAAGAAGACGAAATAGACGGCAGCAACGGCGGCGACAACGTTGTGGGCGGCGAAGAAGAGAAAATCAAAGCTTATTTTTATTTTTTTAAAAAAGGTCCAGCTCAGTTGGTAAAGTTCAAGGCTCTTAACCTTGTGGTCGTGGGATCGAGTCCCACGGTGGGCAATTCATAATTCTGACTGCCGGAGGTCTCCCACGGAAGCTGCTTTCGACCTGGCGTTGGGGGCAGCCTACTATCCTACCTCTCTCTTACCCCATTACATATGGGAACAGGGTCAGCTAATTTTTTTATTTGAACTAATTATAAAAATAAATATTAAATAAATTAAATTAAAATTATGATTTGTTTAAAATTACGATTACATTTTTAACTAAAATACAATTATATGTTGAGTATCTTATATTTTGGTGATTTTCTCGATATATCACCGTTGAACAGTATATTTCCCGATCAGGCACCATTCAGACTATATTTTCCGATCTAACACCCTTTGCAGAAAGGCGTACCCCCTACAGCGTACTTTACGCTGATTTGGTGCCACGTGGGGTAAAGCGCAACCCCTGAAGTGCGCCTTATGCTGACATGGTATACACGTGTGTAAAGCGTGGCCCTTGGAGCTCGCCTTAGGCCACTTAGGAGTATAGCGCAAGGCAGGGGTCGCGCCTTACCTTTAACACAATTATATTAGGCGCGGAACAGGGGTCGCGTCTTAGCTTTATCTGATATAATTATAAAAGGCGCGGTGCAGGTAACGCGTCTTGTAGCTTTTCCCGGCTATAAATACCCTTTCTCCCGGTAACTCCTCACATCTCCTCTCGATTAGAAAAAAATTAATACAACAATCTGACAATCTTCTCATATTTAATTCAGAAGTTCGTACGATTTTACTTTATAAGGTAATTTAGTGATAAATTTTTTTATTATACTTATTGTTTATTATGATTATTTGAAAAAATATTATACTAATCGTTGTCAATTAATTTCTGTGTTTGTAAAATTAGAAAGTGGGAGTATACGTCGAAATAGTTTTGTGGTACAGGTAATAATATAAAATTATATTATTTAAATTATTTACGTTTATGTGTAAAAAATTATTGTGTTATATTTTCGTTCATATATTATTTATTTAATCAGCTTTGTTTCAGTTGTTTTTTTCGTAGATATAATATTGCCGCACTTTTAAACTCAAAGAATGGCGCGACTTTCAGCTATTGTTTATTATGATGGTGAAATTCGAGAAGATGAAACCAGCATTGTTTTCGTATCAAATGAGCGTGTTAAAATATCATTGAAAATAAACATAACTCTTGAGGAACTAATAACGAAGATTTCGAGGAAGATTCATGTTGAAAGTAGTAGAAGAATGTCGTCGTTGCAGTACATATTTCCAACATCATTGTTTCCATTAACTTATACAACGTTCGAACTTTTGAACAATGATGATGTTGAAATGATGGATGAAGCTCAAAGTAATTATTCAGACACCGATATTGAGATGTATGCAAATTTTATTCAAGTGCGTGCTGTTCGGGGTCAATCATTAAGCTCCCACTATGGGCTGGCTGAACAAGTTGATCAAGTTAACAGCCCGACGATAGTAATGTGTAATGATTTTAATGCCATAATGGGGAGACATTCATCCGCAACTCCTTACGATATGTACCGAGGTGGGTCGACGAACAATCTGTATGGAAACATCGCGTCCAGTTCAAGGAGAAGGTATTCATCTGTAAATCTCTTTGACCTTAATATGGAGATGCCATCGACGCAACAATCTGTGCAGTTTCCATTTGACACGATGGCTTCAGCTCAATGGGGAGGCATTCGACTGCGAGCTTTTTCGATCTGAATGTCGATATGCCTTCCAGTTCAAGGGGAAGGCGTCCAAGTAGTAGGTTCTTCGACCTAAATATGGAGAGCATAGAGGAACCATCATCTCCACTAGAAGAACCGCTTCGTGAGCCTGGTGCGGATGGTGCTGAGACTGGACTATTCATTCATCAGAATCACCGCAATTCAACTCCATTGATGATGATGATGTGGATGAAGTTCCAGCAAATGTGGCACAAACTGACCCTCCAGCACACATGTATGAAGCTGATTATGGTGCAATGTATAGGCCAGAATTTGCGGATCGGTGACTATGGATATTACTCATCAATAAATAATGGTGATTTATATTTAGGCATGGAGTTTTCAAGCAAAGAAGAAGCGATGATGGCTATAAAAAATTACAATATCCGTAATTCTATCCAATCGAGAGTCGAGCGCTCCACGACATAAAAATATGTATGCTACTGTGCCTGACACGAAAACAGATGCAATTGGATGGTTCGCGTATCGAAGAGGAAGAGGAAAAACAACAGATGGGAACTAACAGTATACAACGGTCCTCACACATGTGCTAGAGGGGTCAACCAAGATCATCCCAACTTGGACTCTGAAGTGATATGGCAAGCCATCATGCCCATGGTAAATGTAAGCTCTCATATAGTTGTTGTTGTGTTGATTTCAGCTATACAATCGCAGTATGGGTACACTGTCTCCTATAAAAAAACTATGTTGGCAAAACAAAATGTAATTGTCAAACTTCATGGTGAATGGGATGCATCTTACAACGAACTTTCAGGCTGGTTTAGGCTGGTGCGGAGGTTGAATCTTGGAATAATTGTGGACTTTGAAACCTCCTATGCATACCATAATGATAGAGTTCTCCGCGATCGATGCCAATTCTACTGGGTTTTTTGGACTTACCCACAGTGCGTTAATGTTGTCAAATATTGCAAGCTTGTGGTCCAGATCGACATGACTTTCTTGTATGGAAAATACAAGCAAGTTTTATTATTGACAGTTGTCCAAGATGGCAATCGCAACATTCTTCCAGTTGTTTTTGCTCTTGTCGAAGGAGAAGATACAGATTCTTGGGCTTTTTTCCTCCAAAATTTACGTGCACATGTTATCACGGGGGAAAAAATATGTGTCATTTCAGATCGCGGAGCTGGGATAAAAGCAGCAATGGAGTCTTTGGGTCCAATGTGGCAACCATCCTTTGTCCAACATAGGTATTGTCTCCGACACATTGCTGCGAACTACCATGGAATATACAAGAAGAATGATGAGCGTCAATTACTTATCCGCATAGGTAAGTGAAACTAATGTAGTTTGTTTTCTTTCGATCCTTTTGATCAGGTTAATAAGTTATACATTTTTTATCAGGTTATGAACTACTTCCTCGAATCTTTGAATCAATGCTTCAAGATTTGCAGGCGAAGAATGAGGAATGATACGATTACATCAGCCTCATCGATAAAGAAATGTGGACGAATGCATATGATGGTGGATATCGATATGGACACATGACGACCAACTTGGCAGAGGCAATTAATTCAACCTTAAAGGGTGCACGTCACTTACCTATAGCGGCTTTGGTAAAGACTACATATTTTCGTTTGGGGGTGCTTTTTGCGAAGCTCGGGGGACAAGCTCAAACCTGGATGCAATGCGGTCATGTCTATCACCATATATTAGTTGCAGATCTACAGAAAAAAATTATTGCATCAAATAGGATGTATGTAACAAGTTTCTCTAGAAGGCATGAAATGTTTCGTGTCTCAAAGTTGCCGCGACTTCTTCAAGGGATTGAAGCTGTGTCGTTAAGAGTAAATCTAAGGGATAGAATGTGCGACTGCGGGTTTTTTCAAGCTCTGAAATATCCATGCTCTCACGTGATAGAAGCTTGCTCGCATACACGTCAAGACTATAACCATTTTGTGGATCACGTATACCTATTATCTGAAGTTTTTAAGGTATATGAATTTGAGTCCCCCCCATAGGTAATGACAAAGGTCCTGATGAGGTTCAAGATTGGCTTTCAATTGTACCAAATCTGAGTTTATTGAGGGAGCGTGGTCGTCCAAAATCCAATCGAATTCATTGCGATATGGATATTCGAGAAAGATCTAGACAAGACAGAAGATGTGGGCATTGTAGAAACCCAGGACACGCTTGAAAAATATGTCCACTTCTGTTGTCATCAAGTAACAATTGATGAGGAAATGATGTAGTTATTTATCAATTAATAATTATTGTACTTTAATTTGCATTTACTTCAAGTTAATGTTATTCGATAACCGCTGATGAAGATTAAAAAATGATACAATTATACGAGATTGGACGTTGGCGTTATATTAACGAATAACTTATATTAACGATACAATAAGTATTAAATGGTAAATGATAACCAAATTACAATAACTAATATTAAATAGTAATAAACAAAATTAAGCAAAATAAATTAACAAAAAGTCCAACAAATTTAACAAAATAAATTAAAATAAATCCAACCATATTAACGAATTAAAGTAAGTATTAAATGATAAATAATAAAATAAATTACAATAAAAAAGTCCAATAAAAAACTACAATAAAAAGTACTAAATACAAATATAATAAAAAAACAAAATCTATCGATGTTTGCGACGTGAATGTGTTCCACAAGGCGGTGGTTGTCGGTCTCGAGGAGGATTTCTTTGTATCACTGGTTGTGACTCCTCGCTGTCATCATCACCACCATCATCATCATCGTCTTCGTCGTCGTCGCCCTGAGCAACTAAATTTTATTGATGAGGAGCTGATGACGATGAAGCACCTCCATAGAATAAGGACCCTGGAGGTGTATGACTGACTATCCCACCGGCCTGTGAAAACTGGGAAAACTGGGAAAACTAATAAAACCCAGACATCGCTGAGTGTGAAAACTGTACAGGAGATGTTTGTGTTGTGGCCATGGGTGATGAGGCTGAACCCGCCAAATATCCAGTATATGAACCCGAAGTCGGATATGCAAATATAGACTCATAATAGCCTCCAAAATGGGTCATAAAACTCTGTGAAGGTGGCGGCGGCGGGGTCATAAAACCAGGTGAAGGCGGCGGTGGCAGTATCTGGTAATGGAAAGGCGATGACGACATCATATATGGCTAAGGTATGTAAGTCGCTGCAGACGATGGCTGCTGTGAAGGTCCTGCTGGTGCGGCTGAGGATGAATCGGAAGAACATGATCTCCGTCCACGAGTCGGGGGACGATGGTACTGTGTCGGTGAACGTCTCTGTCATCGTCGTGGAAAGGTCTGCCCTCGTGTATCCTCGGGAAACAGAAACTGTTTCTCGTTTCTGTTGAACCACTAATAATAATCATCACCAACCGTCAAGTCATCAACATAAATGGGCTCTCTACGGGAAAGACACCGATATCGATCCTCCCACAACACGACCCACTCATGATGCCTCACCAGCCAATTTGTATCGGTATTGCCGTGTCTATCTGTGCTATACAACTCGTCCATATTGCGTGGTGCTTCCGGAATTGGTTGAAAACAACCAAATTGTCGGAGCACACGATCAGTGGAGTGCCACTCGACGGTCGCATAACAGATCAAAGGGACCATCGCCATCCAAACATCTGATGGTCCCCTCAACTCAAGTGGGATCACCGTCCTCACATCATCATTAGAATATGGCACCCATTCAAACTAAAATAAATATATATAATTTTTATCAAAATAATAATCTAATTATATAACTATAATCTAAAATCGGTTTTTAAACATTACAATTCATACCTATGTGTCAGCCTTCTGATCGATTAGCACCCTAATTTTTTCTAAATCATCAGGTAGCTCTTGATGATTTTTCCTGTCAGTAGACCACATATTCAAGGGAAAAAATATTATACATTGTATAAAATGATTAATATACGAAATCAGTTTTATAATTACCTCAAGAGTAGCGGAAATATGAATGGATTCTTCACAACGGGACATAAAAAGGGCAATCGATATCATGCCCAAGACTGCAGCAGCAGGAGACATCCGCTGATAGCATTACGCCTGTAGTCAGTGGCTCGACACATCTCCCTTTACAGGAAAGCCAAAACTGTCGAGCCCCAACTGAGTGATCTGACCAGACGAAAGTTAAAACTTTATGGGACACGTCTTAGATTATCCGCTGATAGCATTACGCCTGCAGTCAGTGGCTCGACACATCTCCCTATATGGTATCCGACCACCCTTAAAACTTTCTGGGACACGTCCTAGATTATCCCGAAACAAAGCAGTCCAGGAACCCTGCGCGATCCCCGATATCACATCTCCATCCACTGGAAGCCCCAGGTATATAGAAACATCCTCAAGTGTAATCGTGCACTCTCCGCATGGAAGATGGAATGTGTGGGTCTCCAGCCTCCACCGCTCTACTAAGACAGAAATAAGGTCTGGTTCTATCTTACAGTGACCCTGATATCTACCTATGTAACCGAATCCAGCCTCTACTAAATACGGCAAGACACGGCTAGGTATCACTAACTTAATGTTCCTAATAAAATGATCTAATATATGCCCCTTCTCCTAAAATTAAATAATTAAAAAAATTAATTCTTAATCTAATAATCATGCATTAAATAAACAAATTATTACTAATAATTTTAATTAAATTAAAACGTTAAAATGTTACCGTATCAGCAAAGTGTCGAGATATATGATTTCCATCCAAGCGAAGTAGATCGTCTTCCATTTTTTATATCTGCAAAAAAAATAATTAAGTAAAATATTAAATAAATTAAATACAAAATATTAAAAATATAATAAAATATACCTTAGATAGAGATTATAAGAGTATTTGAGAGAATTTGAGAGAATTTGGTGTGATGAAAGTGATTGAGTATGGGGGTATTTATAGGAAGGGATTGGGTGGGTAATTATAGCTAAGGCGCGCCGCAGGGGCACGCCGCATGGCAGATTTTGGGGTAAGGCGCGGCCTCTGCACCGCGCTATACCTCCTTTACACACGTGTATACCATATCAGCATAAGGCGCGCTTCAGGGGGCGCGCCTTACCCCACGTGACACCAAATCAGGGTAAAGCGCGTTGTAGAGAGCACGCCTTTTTGCAAAGGGTGTTAGATAAGGAAATATAGTCTGAACGGTGTCTGATCGGAAAATATACTGTTCAACGGTGATATATCGAGAAAATCGCCTTATATTTTTAACATTTTTACAATTTAATTTATTAGTGCTCATTGTTATTGGCGCTCTTCGAGTACACAAGAATCATCCTTAAAAATATAGATAATTTTAGAAACCAAATATTTCATTACAAAATTAAGCATTATTCACATTTATGTATGCGTCTCTCAAAAATTATATTCTTAAAACTATTTGTTTAAATTTTATATCACTTAATATTGTGACACCATCTTAATTTAAAATATATATATAAAAATAAAAATATATGTAATATTTATAATAACAATTCATGTTTATTTATACTTATAAATAAATATAATTAAAAAGTATTAATATTTTAAATTGTAAAAATTAATTTTACTATATAATTATTTTTAATTAATGTAATTAATTTTAAAATTATAAAAGTATTTAAATTTAAATTAAATTTATTTAAAGAAGATAAATCGTTTAGAATTTATCTAGTATTCTAGTTATATTTAAAAGGTTATATATCTATACAAATTTGTATATATACTTTCATATGTTGGTATGTTATCTGTACTATCTTTCCCTATCATAGTATTTTATATATATTTTAATTATTTTTACAATATATTTAAATAATTACAGTATATTAAAATTATTATATCTAATTAATTGGGATTGGTCTAAACTCTAAATGTCGACTTTTGGTTGTTAGACTCTTCCCCCTCGAAAGGGACATATATTTGTTGTCTAAATGGCGATTAATCATTTGTAGTCTGAGGACCCTACAATTTATTCTTTTCTTTTATTCGCTTTTTTTGTGGAGAGAAAATTAAAATATTCTAATGTTAAAGTCAATTTTTTTGAATTTAAATTTTGATGAAGGGTGATGCAAGATTTTATATTAAGAGTATAAATTTAAGAAATTATATTAAAAGATACCTCAATAGAAAATATAAAAAAAATTATGATTTTAATAAAAAGATCATCATTAAAAGTATAAATTATATTTCAAAGATGTAACCATACAACATATCTTCGAACCATCTACGATTCTAATTAATAAAAAACATTAAATTTCTAAGGCAGGGAATATGTTCAACATGTGCATGGGCTCACATAATCACATGTGGGGTAGATGTATATTGTCATTTATTGAAGATGGGAGCTATCGTATCTTGGTTGTTTTATATTTAGTGACTGTAATTGTTGTAAATTCTATCTTTTGGAATATCGCTTTTCAAATCAAAAGCTTATACGTGCAAGAGAGAACAACAGGTTATATTTGTTCACGGATTAATGTACAACTTCAAAAGGTTTGTCCTATATTTTAAAGATTTTGAACCAAATAATAGACTAAAGATTATGTGTGGGTGTATTGATGAAAATATAAAAAGGTAGTTTCACTAAACATTTTACGCCAATTTTAGCTTTATGCTCCAATCTATGGTCCATGAATCAAATAAATAAATAAAGGGAAAGGCCACATGCAAACAGTATAAAGGCCGAAGAATCCATTGAAAGGCTTAGAAATTAACCCCCACCCATTTTCCCTCCCTTTGGCAATGGCTGATCAACGCACTTCGCTCACCTTCTCTTATTTCTACCAACACCAGGTAAAGTGGTAAACCATCTTTTTGATCTTGTTTAGCTTTGCCATTCTTTGAATCGCTACACCAAATTGCAGTACGGTTGAAGTAGGGTTTGGTTTCTGATATTCTCTTGTTTTCTGCAGGGAATGGAGGAGTTAAAGCAAACCCTAATGTTCACAACGGTGGAGCTGGAGACAACCCTAATGTCAGCCAAAGAGGAGATTGCAAGAAGAGAGTTAGAATTGGTTCATCTCAAGGATGTCCTGGTTCGGACATTGAAACAGAGAGATGAAGTTCAAGCTCAATGTCGGAAGCTGATGATGGAGAAATTCGTGCTTCACCAACAATTACAGCAGCAACTGCCGGAAACTGCTTCACCTTTTGGTGTTTCCCGTGAAGAACATGAATCGAAACCCGCGGCCGAAGCTGTTCTCTCCGCCGGCGAACCAACCATGGCTTCATCTCCGGGTTCCGACTCGATTTCGGCTCCGGTGACTGTACCATCACCGCTTCCCGAACATGCCTTGAAACTAGCAGCTAGCAGGCCACTTCCGGCGAAAGGAAAGCTGTTGCAGGCTGTTAAAGATGCGGGTCCTCTACTGCAGAACCTTCTTTTGGCCGGACCGCTTCCGCAATGGCAGCATCCTCCGCCACAGCTCACCTCCGTTGACATCCCGCCGCTGGCTATCTCTTCCAACAAGCTTAAGAAGAGGGGTCCAGAAAACTACGGAGACGATGATTATTCCCCTAAAACCAAGTACCAGAAGGTCGTCGATGCCGACTTCATCCATTAACTTTCGCACATGGATCGATCCGGTACGAGGAACAAGAATTAAAATATAAGCATCCGACCGTCTATCTAAAACATGCTTTAATAGGATGACCTTTTTCAATTCTTATACTAGAAAAAATGATTTGTTCGAATCCTAACCTCCAATGTTTGATGGAGACTTCCAATGTATTTTTTATGGTTGAGTTTCCTAATTTTGTAAATTAATGAAATCGCAAGCAAAGTTTCGAAAAAATATATATTTAATTATTTTTAATTAATTTAATCAAAACCAATTAAATGATATGAAATATAATTTAAATAATAACTCCCAATAAATTTCAAATTTAAGATTTAAAATTAAAATAAACATATTATATAAAACAAATTTACATAATTTGTGTATCAAATAGAACTCTAGATATAAAATTAATTTAGATATTTAAAAATAAGTGAAAATCATATTTTTTTTCAATATATATCAAATTTAATATCAAAGACAAATATCTTAGAAAAAAATATTAGAAATTGGAGTTGCATGATGAAAAATATGATTATATAAAAGCAAACACGCACTGATAGATCTTCATTGAGATTTTCTTTTTCCACTAAAACCGGGAACTAATCACATATCACTACCATTACTAATTCAAACTCAAACTTTGAAAAATTATACTACATTTTTATTTAAAATTAAAGCCTTTAAAGGTAATGGTTTGCTTCACATGGAGGGGTCAAGATCATTCCCTAGCTTAGACAATAATTTTTATTGAAATTAAATTTGTTATATATATAATTTTAAATCAATTTAAAAATGATCTTTATATCACTAATGGAAAAATTAGTTCATATTTTTCTTAATATCATCACCACCACTGTATGATTTATCGATCAACTAATCTAGATCAAATATTTTTATTACTTATATAAATAAGACAAGAAATATAATTATTTGATTATTAAAATATTTTTTTGATTATGTTAAGGTGATTACATAATAGTATATGTTCTAAATACTCTCAATCATTTAACAATAAAAGCTTAATCATCCTACTGCTATAGCTGGTACTCGAACATGTGACTTCTAAAAACAATAATGATTCTTTTAACTATTGAGGTAAGTTCGTGGTCATTAAATTATTAATTGAATACAAAATTAAAGATCTTTAATGATTTTGGTTGGTTTAGCCATAACCATGCAGGCCACATGCTGGTTAGCTTAAAGATTCACTTGTTTAGAGGTCCCACACGTTTTGTATAGTCTACAATGTTTCAGACTTCTAGATTGTCTTTTAGAGATAGTGATTTAATATCTTTTATATATTAGAGGTAATTATAATAAGATTTTTTATGTTATTTTTAAATTAGATCCTTAAAAGTAATAAAAATAATTTTTAATATACTTTGTATCATGCTGGATCACATGCGAATTTTCATAAAAAAATTCGCATCAAATACAAATGAAGGGATTTACTTTTTAGTTCCGGTTCAAATAGACCCTAAACTCAACCCGACTAATAAAGATCCATAATTATCTCTATTTTCATTTAAAATAATATTTGAATAGAGAAAGAATATATAACTTATTATGTTATTTAATCTCATATTTAAAGTATCTATTCACTAATCATTAATAAATTAAATAATAAAGATTTTATAATTTCATAGTAATATATTTCATGTTCCTCCTGTTACCATTAATAGATGATCATAAGCTTCTAGAATGTTAGGGGCCTCAATAATGGCTCAAGAAAGAGAAAGTTTTTAGAAGATTTGAGAATTTAGAAGTTGATGTCCTGTGTTTCATGGAAACTAGAGTAAGGAGAGTTAATTTTCCTAGTTTTGTTGAGGTACTGGTTACTGATTGGAACTTAGCAGATAATTATGAATTCTCTGATGGGGGTAGACTTTGGTTACTTTGGAAAAAGGCTCTATCTTTCTCTGTTCTTAAGATAAGTGATCAGGCTATTTCGATTGTTGGTAATGTGGCTGGTCATAGAATGGTTATTACTGCTGTATATGGCAGTAACAACAGTCTGGTTAGGAGAGGTCTTTGGGCTCATCTTAAGAGTTTGGAATCTGTTGTTGGTTCCTCTTCTTGGGTGATTGGGGGAGATTTCAACATCTTTGCAAATGCACATGAGAGTTCTGATTTTGGTGAGTTGGGTACTTACACTAATTCTGACATGGATGATTTTAAGGAGTGTTTGGTGGACTTGGAGCTTCAAGATCATCCCTACATTGGTCCTCTCTACACTTGGTCCAATAAGCAAGAAAATTCCTTCTTAGCTCGCAAGCTTGATAGAATTTTAATAAATTCTCAGTGGTTTTTTGAGTTTCCAGACTCTGTTGTGGAATTTAAAGCCCAGGGTGTTTCTGATCACTGCCCTGGTGTCATTTGGACTCAGAAAGGGGCTCAGGTTCATAAACCAAAGTCGTTCAAGTTCTTTAATTGCTGGACTGCTAATGAGAACTTCCTGAGGGTTGTTAAAGACTCTTGGCAAGAGGATTGTGGGGGCAATGCTATGCAGCTGCTTTTTAACAAGTTGAGGAGGCTTAAGCCAGTTTTAAAGGAATTGAACAGAAGCTATTATTCTGACATTTATGGCAGAGTTGCTGAAAAAAGGGCTGAGCTTGAATCTATTCAGCTTTTTAATCTTGTCCATGTGAATCAAAGGAGGCTGGAGGAGGAGAGCAAACTTAGAGATGATCTTGTAGCTCTTGAGGATGCTGAATCTGAATTTTATAAACAAAGAGCCAAGGTTCACTGGCTACAAGAAGGTGATATGAACACTCGGTTTTTCCATCAGAGAGTAGAAGTAAATAAGAAGAGGAACACTATTAAGATTATTAAAGATGATAGTGGGATTTATCATGAATCTTTTGAGAGTATGGCAGTTGTTCTTGAGGAATTTTTTAAGGATCTTATTGGAACTACTGACCCTAGTGTGCATGGATGTTCTGCTGAGTGGCTTAAATCTGTCTTGACTTATTCCCTTCCCCCTGGTGCTGCTGATGGTCTTACTTCTAAGATCACTAATGCTGAGATTAAAGATGCATTGTTTAGACAAGAAAACAATAAAAGTCCGGGTCCTGATGGTTACACCTCTTGGTTCTTCAAGGTTGCATGGGACATTGTATGTAATGATTTCTTGAAGGATGTATGGTAATTTTTTCAAACTTCAACCATCTTGCCTGCTTTCAATGCCACTGTCCTAGTCTTAGCTCCTAAATCCTTAAATGCATGCATGGCTAAGGATTTTTGGCCTATCTCATGTTGCTCTGTGTTTTACAAGACCATCACTAGAATTTTGGTTTCTAGATTAGCTTTATTTTTCCCTGACATGATATCCCTTAACCAGTCAGCATTTGTTAAGGGTAGAAACATAGCTGATAACACTTTGCTTGCCCAAGAAATTGTAAAGGGTTACTCTAGGAAGAATTTATCTCCTAGATGCACTATTAAAGTTGACTTGCATAAGGCTTTTGATTCAATTTGTTGGGATTTCTTGATGACTGTTTTGGAAGCTATGGGTTTACCTGAGGTTTTTTGTGGATGGATAAAAGCTTGCATCACTACTCCTCGCTATTCAATTTCTTTGAATGGGAGCTTGGTGGGGTTTTTAAGGGTGCAAAGGGGGTAAGGCAGGGGGATCCTCTATCCCCTTATCTCTTTGTTATCGTTATAAATGTTTTATCTACCCTTCTGGATGCTGCAGCAAAGAATGGGGTGTTCAGATTTCACCCTAAGTGCAAAAGAATTCCCCTCACTCATCTTTGTTTTGCTGATGATTTGTTATTGTTTTGCCATGGGTCTTTGGATGCTATATTAGGAGTAGTTAGTACGCTTGAAAAGTTTTATGAGATCTCAGGTCTTAAGTTGAATGCTTTAAAGTCTGAGTTGTTTGCTTGTGGAGTGGCTAGGGATGAGCTTGAAGTGATCCAGAGTGCTACTGGTCTCAAGTTAGGCCAGCTTCCTGTTAGATACCTTGGGATACCCTTGGTCACTCGAAAGCTCTCAAGTAAGGACTGTTCTGCCTTGCTTGTGAAAATCAAAGGTAGAATTGACAATTGGTCTAGTAGGAAACTCAGCTTTGGTGGTAGATTGCAGCTTGTGAAGTCTGTCATTTTCAGTATATTTGGTTACTGGTGCAGGCAAGTCATTCTGCCTAAAGGGGTTATGAGGGATATTGAGAAAATTTGCTTGAGGTTCTTTTGGAAGGGCAGTGATACTTCAGCAAGAGGGGCTAGAGTCAGCTGGAATCAGATTTGCACCCTTAAATCTGAGAGTGGTTTGGGCCTTAGGGAGCTGGCTGATTGGAGCAAGGCTTGTTGTTTCATGCTTATTAAAAATATTCTTGCTGGGGAGGGGTCCTTATGGATTGCCTGGGTAAAATCTTACTGTTTTAAATCAATACACTACTAGGAGGTTGATAGTAAAGCTCAATTCAGTTGGACTCTCCGCAAGCTGATCAAAATGAGAGAGGAAGCTAGAAGACTTTTCTGTTCTATGGCCAATCTGTCACTGATTAAGGGCAGTTGGATTTGGGAAAATATTAGACAAAGGAGAGAAAATGTTGATTGGCATCGGCTGATCTGGTTCCCAGCTCATGTCCCTAAATTCTCTGTGGTTGCTTGGATGGTGATGCTGGATAGACTGACAACAAAGGACAGACTTGGGCGTTTTGGTATTGTGACTGACAATCTATGTGGTCTGTGTGGGGCTAGTCAGGAAACTCGTAACCATCTGTTCCTGGAATGCTCCTATTCTTGTGAGGTTTGGCGCTCTATTATGAACTTTTGTGGTTTACATTACCAACTGCCGAGTTGCTGGGATGATGCTATACGCTGGATGGTCCTGAACTTTAAAGGTAAATCCCTCTTGATTTATATTCTCAAGTTAGCTTGGACTAGTTTTGTCTACTTTATCTGGGAGGAGCGAAATCACAGATGTTTTAGAGGAGTGACTCGCTCGACTGACTTAATTGTAAATAGAATTAGTGAGACTGTTAGAATCAAGCTTCATAGATGTCATATGAATAGGTCTGATGCTGTAAATAGTTAGTTGTGCCTCAATTGGGGGCTGATATTATAGTCATATTGTTCTTTGTAGCAGCCCTGCTGCTTTCTTTTGGATGAATAAAATTTTACTTATCCAAAAAAAAATAATATATTTCATGTTCCTTGCTTAGATAAATTTCGTGTAGTGTAAATAATATTGTTCAAATTTAAATCACTTAGGATGGAATATATCACATTTTATCATTGAGATACTCTTTGAATTTATGTATTATTTTTCTTAAAGTAATTATATAATATAACCTAAATGAAAGTAACCTATAATAATGTAACATAATTATTTCATACAATCATTTTTACATGAATATGATAAAAAATAAATTAAAAACTACAATCATAATATAAAATATAACATGATTGTAGTACACGTGTATTGAAATATGTATAATATATATAAATCATTTTCGTATCAAAATTTATATAATATAAAGCACTTTAAATAAAATTATAGTATAATAAAATCTTTCAACGTAGGGGATGTCTAAGGTACAACAGACTTAATATACGACTAAGAAAAGGTGTTACCAGAAATGTTAATATTTTTTTAACATTTTCTATAAAGCGATACCTAAAACATTAATTTTTTTACCGGAAATGTTAATATTGGGCGTTACCTAAAATGTTTAACATTTCCGGTAAAACACTACCTAAAATATTATTTTTCTACAGAAAATTAGGTAGCGAAATTAACATTTCTTGTAGAAAAAAATAATGATTTCGGTAGCGCTTTATCAAAAATATTAAAAAAAATTATTAGCATTTCCGATAGCGCATTTTCTTAATTGTATATTAAGGTTGTCGTACATCACAACTACCCTTCAACGTAGGGTGTGTTTTTCTTTATATTTTCGTCGCGTGTGTTTTTTTTTGCATCGATGGAAGGAGAATTGACCACTTTATCTATTGAAGATAACAAGAAAAAGCTATTGCAGATTATGATCGAGAGATGATTTTAGAAAGCTATGCATTTTGCTTGGTTGAATATCAATTTTTTTTTCAATGTTTGACACTCGATTAGAGAGATCTCAATTAGAAATATGTATGAAAACATTTTTTTAGATGAAATTATTGACGAAATCTCTTAATTGATGATGTGACATCTTTACATATCATGTCATGTTACGAATTAAACATGTGTAAAAATATCACATCAATAAAATATGTTGATCATTAGTCAATTAACAGATTCTATCAAACATATGTTATTTTAACTAAAAATTAAAACATTAAAATTTAAAATGTTCCAAAAAAATAGAATAAAAACCAAAGTAACTAATTATACAAATGCTAGTAGTTAATTTTGTCATTATGCCTTTTTAGACGAGGATACTATAGGTAAGGATATGATATTGGATTAAGAGGACGACTCAATGAGCCTAGTTGACTTGAAGAAGAAGACCAAAACTGATTCTAATCCAGTTTCTTCACTGTCTCGTGCGGCAGAACAATGCCAAGTCACCGGTTTAACGTGCCACATCGACATTTTATTACCCCTGTGACGACTATTAATGTATCGTGTTACAAATTGATGATGTTAGTGACAAATCGATAATGTTAGTGAGTAATTTGTTAGTTTGGAAACTTCAGTTGAAAACAAAAACTTACTCAAACATTAATGACCATCTATATAGTTTATCCTTAAAAATGATCAATTTTTACTTAATTTAAAACTAAAATTATTTTTTACTTTTTTTTTCCTGTTATTCTTTACACTGTTATATACTAAAGATTGTATTTCCAAACCAAATAGTAGATCTAGTCTAGCCGCTTGGCCATTGAATTTCCACTCAAGGACACAAGTTTGAGCCACAACCTTACTTCTATCAGTTTTCTATCTAATCTTTATAGTGAAATGTGTAATCATTTGATTAGGTAGAATACTTTATCTTCTATCAATTTTCTATCTAATCTTATGGTGAAATATGTAACCATTTGGGTGAAAAATAAAATAAAATAGTTAAAATTAAAAAAAAAAATCTCTTACTCATATTGTGACTATGTGCCACAATATAATCATGATTAAATTTGATAAATTAGATTAGAATTATGATCAAATTAATTGAATGTATAATTATTAAGACTAAATATATAATTATTCCAAATTTATTAATTGTCATATCATAATTTATTAATTAGGTGGTATGATTGGTAAAATTGAAAAATCAAAGGAGTTAAGTTTACCCTAAAAACTTTCAACGAAGCTTGTGTTTTTCTTTATGTTTTTGTAGCGTGTTATTTTTTTCTGGTGCGACAATTGAAGGAGAGTTGGCCGTTTTGTCTATTGAAGACGACAAGAAAAAGATATTGTAGATTATTTTGGTTGAATGTCATTTTTTTAACGGTTGACACTTGGTTAGAAGGGTCTCGATTAGAAATCTGTGTGATTTTCCCCCCGATTTTTTAGATGGAAATATTGACGAAATCTTTTAACGGGTGATGTGACGTTTTCATGTCATATTATGAATTAAGTGTATGAAAATATCACATCAAAAATGTATGTTCATTATTAATCAACTAATTTTTAATATATTGATGCTATTTTTTTAACTAAAAATTAAAAGTTAAAATAATCTAATAAAATAGAATAATCTAATAAAATAGAATAATAATCAAAGTGATTAATTGTGCAAATGTTTCTTCAGTTTTGTTTTACTGTACTTTAAAGTAATACGAGCAACGTTGCTCAAAGTATTACAGCATACAACCCGAACTTGGACTATCGCAACGTGAATATGTAAATCGTATTGCGATAGTCCAAGTTCGCAACGACTGGTGGTATTGCATTTGTTTCTTAAGAATTTTCTCTAAAAAGATAGTATTCGCGCGGACGTGTCGAAGACACGTATTACCACGACCACGACCACGACCACGACCACGACCACGACCACGACCACGACCACGACCACGACGGCGGCGGCGGCGGCGCGCGAGAGTCCCCCTTATTCTCTATCACTCAACAAGGAAGTGGGAAAGCCAAGTCTTAAATATCATTCCCAATAGTGTTTCCAATACTATGTGGGATTAAGTATTACCAACACTTGTTTCCAATACAATGTGATTATTCAGGAAACAATTAACAATCATGCACCTTAAAACAACTGAATCAGCAACCAATTGCATTAGTATTATACGATTAAATATGTCATAATTAAAAGTCAATCTACAATCAATCGCGATTATTACAATTTTAAGCAAATCATTCAAAAATAATATCACTATTTAAGGCTCAATCCCACATAGTATTGGGAACAAGTGTTGGTAATGCTCAATCTCACATAGTATTGGAAACACTATTGGGAATGGTATTTAAGGCTTGGCTTTCCCACTTCCTTGTTGAGTGATAGAGAACAAGGGAAACTCTCGCGCGCCGCCGCCGCCGTCGTCCGTCTCGTCTCGTCTCGTCTCGGGTCGGGTCGTGGTCGTGGTCGTGGTCATACGTGTCTTCGGCACGTCCGCGCGAATACTATCTTTTTAGAGAAAATTCTTAAGAAACAAATGTAATACCGTCGTTGCGATTTTGGACTATCGCAAAGAACTTGGACTATCGCAATTCGAATATATAAATCGCAACGCGAACTTGGACTATCGCAATGCGAATATGTAAATCGTAATGTGATAGTCGAAGTTCGCGTTGCGAATCTGGAAACTGATTTGCGATACCGGAGATCGCGTTACGAATTATCGATCGCATTGCGATTTAGTTGGTCATTTTGGCAAATCCAAAAAAAATTAGTTAAAATCGTATATTATAAGGCATTTTTTGTCACTGAGGTTATTTTCTCTAAAAAAAATTACCCTGATGAAGTCTCCAACAATTTATGAGTTCCCTTCCATGCCTGAATTGAATCGGAAACAATCTGTCTGCTCACTGGTTTATGATGAATACGATGCAGACCACAATTACGTGAAACCTATTAACATGAAAGGGAATGATTTTAAGCATTTCATCGATACTGGATTCAAATACACATTCAAGCAAGGCATCTTAATGAAAACTCTTCGGATAAGGGAGCAGGAGAGTATAATCAATCGAAAGCCGATGCTTATCTCTGAATTCGAGTAAACAAGTTATCACTAGTTAAAATTTACACTTACCATTTTGTTTGGTTGGATGAACCACAGTTTGCTGGGGCCATAGGAGCCGGAGGTGGAGGTAGAGATGGGGGTGGGGGTGGAGGTGGAGAGCCAAAGATTCCTGTCAACAAAGAAAAAAAACATATAGATTCAAGTATAAGTATTCGATATCGGTATGTGTTCAATATACACTCACGGTTCGATGAATCGAACCATAACGATACATAAATGTCGAATACAAATACTTGGAAAACAATGAATGCCACAAACAGCAAAGCAGCATGTTTTCAGGGAGCTTCTTTTCCTTAGCAGGGTTAGGATCAGGATCGTAGACTCTCACATAAAGCTACTGACCCAAGTACCAGTTTTTCAAGTGTTGTGATCTCAAATTCCACATCCCTGGATTGTCTAACATGCATAAACCGCTGTCCATCTGCCAGGGTACACCTGAATTGTGGACCGGATCACTGGATCGTAGGTATTGTAAGAAGATCGAGAGTTCGGTGTCCATTGTTCATCACCAAACCTAAAACCAATTCAAATTGAACCGTAAATAAATCCTCAAATTTACTTAATCAATTTTAACTCTAATATTTACCTACCCAACTGCGAAGAATCCAAAACCATCCAAATGGCAAGTATGGATTAAGTCCAAGTCATTCTTGAACACGAACTCAGTCCAGCCGTTAAGGATTCCAGATGCTACGAAAACGTCGTTCGTGGCTTCGACGATCGAAGAATTTGTTGGGAATTTGTCGAGCACATAAACACCGTTTCCGCCATTGGCGAAGGCATTGGAGAGCTTTAATGGAGTTTCGGGTGTAAGATAAGATACGTTGTTGACTGTGTAACGAGCTTTGCCGTTGATCTCCGCAACCGAGCTTCGGAGAATAAAGGTTCCTTGCGGGTTAGGCTAGCAGCTCCCGCCTTCAAGTTCCACCTTCACAAACAACACCACATGGTTGGTAAAATTGTGCGGCCTTCACTAATCGACTCCGGTTTTCTCGATTACATGATGGATTTAGCTTGATCGATGGATAATTGGATATCGAATGAATTAGGCCCCAGTGGAAGACCACCTCTTGGAGGAATAATGGAGTTGTCGTATTGCAACACGGCAACGCCGATGAGATCGCTGAACCCCGCGGCATTGACCTGTTTGGGAACAGCCACAATGTAATAATCTTGTTCTCGTTGATCTGCTGTGACGAGCACGGAATAAGATTGGCCGACATGTACGTCGAGAGAATCTACTGGCATCTGATTAACATAAGATCCTTCTGTTTCAACCAATACCATCCGATGATTTTGAATCCTGAAGTTGAAACTCCAGGCAGTTCCTACATTCGATATCCTGAACCTGTATGTCTTTCCTGCATTGCATAAACAGAACACATTGTTATTTGATCTCGGGTACGCGTATTAAATAAATATATCCGAATTTCGAATATAAATACTTTAATAGAAGAAATGAAGAAAAATGATTTCATTTCGCACCCTTTGTTACTGTAAAAAATTCAGAGGCTTCTGAATCTTTATCCAAATACGAGCCCTTTCCATTCATCAAGATTTTATCAGGAGGGATCTCATAGACCGCTGAATTGTTTCTGAGCTCGGACCTTATTTCCTGTATGATGCTCAACATAAAATATGTGTTCGAGTAAGTAACATAGCAAGCACTGATGTATAGGTTCAATGAAAACATCTGTACATTACCTTATAACGCTTTTGATACCAGTCTGCAATGAGAAGATCAAAATCATTCTCCGGTTGGGCGAAGGGTACCTCGATCACTGGACGATTATTAACTCGAATCGGGCTGTATCCGCCTCCGGCTTTCAAGAAACCGAGGGAGGGGAAATAGATGAAAGATCCAATTTGATCTTTGACCTGAAACTCATAAGTTCAGTTAGTGCCAGGCTGAATTGGACAGTTTGTTCCGGAAACTCCATCCTGCCATTAGTTAAGTCTTTGTTGTATCCCATTCCTGCATCAACAACCCCATCAGAGGCCCTAAGTTTTTTGGCACAAAAGAGTCCTCACCATCTGGATAAATGAATATCGACATCAGAAGTCGAACTCTTAACTTGTTTAAACGTTATTTTCGTACCATGAAAATAGTAGTGGTTCATCTATTTTGTTGAACACATTGACATGAACTACGTCATTGGCTGTGGCATTGATGAGGGGACCTGGAAACATCCCATTGATGGTAATAACCTGTGAAGAACACATCTCAGATCATAAATACAAATCAAATCAAATGCAAGAAGAAGAAGAAACGTGCAAAATTACAGTTAAAGAACTTAATGGTGGACAAATTTACAGGTTGTTCTTAAGGAAATGGGAGAACTGATGTATTAATGGCTACAGTCCACTCCAAGTAAATATCAGCACCATTGCTAACGGGGATTAAGAGCTTGAAGATAAGAGCTGATATGAATATCAGCCAAGGGAAGTTGCCGGAAACTGCCATTACAACCACCGGAAATGGTGGTTGCAAGGGTTGTGCTTTGGACAAGAAAATGAACAAGGAGTTTTAAAACTTAAATTACTTAGGTTAGGACAATATACAATAGCTTGGTGGAACTTCCAGGGCAAATAGAAAGGTCCAAATGATTATAAAATTATTGAGAAGAACATTAATTTGGATGTTAAACACAATCGACATGAAATAATTAAAAAAAAAATGGATTAAATGTTTTTCCTTGATTTCTCAGAACAATGAACCGGTTGGCTTTGGATTGCTGACAATTGTATTCTCGATATCATAAGAATGATTAGTACCAACCGAGGTAAACTTTAAAAGGAAATTTTTAATTAAAATTACTTCAACTTCTTTTATGTCCATAAAACCAATGATTATTGGTTTTATCTTTGGAGAGTGTTCATTATTTTTTTGGTAAAAAAGGTAATTCCTATGAAATCATTTAGGTCCACGAAATTATTAATTACAATAAGTGTGAATATATTTATCATTGCATAAAATCTCGTGATTAATTCTTAACTAACCAAAAGTCATGAAATCTTTGCACAAAGTTTTGAGGTTAAACACAAATATCAAAAACAAATATAACTATGAAATCTTTGCCTAGATGTATGGTATACGTCTATTCCTTTAAAGAAGTTTCGTCTTAATAATCTACATTAGAATTTTGAGTTAAGTTCAATTATCTAATTATGTTTTATCTAAACAATTTAGACAGAAAGAAAAATATCTCAATCCGTCATAACTCAATAGAATCTTTTCACTTAAAAAAAACAAGACCAAAATCTTTATTTAAGTACAAAGCAACCTTATTTAAACACAAAGCAAATTTTTTGACTAATAATAAATATGATCTTAAATTATCTAAAATAAAAATGAAAAATATTAAGTTGAATTTAATTACAAAAACTTAATAAAATGATTAAGCATAAATTAATTTACCTTGGTGTTTAAAGGAATTAATTTTTTTTTAGAGGTTACGGGTTCGAATACCAACGGCTTCAGCAGGGTTGATGTTCATCATCTATCTAATTCTCTTTAAAGTAAAACACTTCTATGAAGAGCATGTTTTGTTGGATGAATAAGACATGTCTAAATGCTTAGAGATTTATGTAGTTTAACCGCTTCACGAATCACGAATCAGTCCATGAATGAATGAATTGAGTCATAGTATTACTATCATCTTTCTCAATTTCGCCTAATCATCTTACGATTTGCATCATGTTGTGGTAGGCTTAGATTGTCTTATTACCTTAGATGATTGTATGAGATTTACGTTGGCGGTAATGGATGAGCAAAAAATTGTCTCAAGATTGACTTCGAGCCTTAGTTTTGACTCAAAAACTTTTCATCAAATAAAAGCATAATCTGTAAATTTAGTTGTGGTACTTTGTACCTTATTTTCAACGTCATAATTCCAGTAAAAGATTGGATCAACTTTTTCCTTTCAATCTAAGTAATCGTTAAGAGTTTTGGGATTCATCGAAAGAGGAATTGTCGATTTGATCCTTCGATTGAAACACAAGTCCAGTTTGTGTATGCTTTGATTGGACAATCAACACCTGAAACTTTAACTTGCCATGGATTTTGTCTTCGTCGTATACCATTCGTGAGCATTTTATTGAAGGTTCAAATCAATCTTAGGGGATCGTATTCAGTTAATTTAAAAGGTAAATCACGACATTACGACCTTTTTTGTTACAATGGTAGGCATCAACCTAATCGACTATTTCCTTTCTCACTTCCTGTTCCACCACCGCAGGTGCCGTTTTGAATTCATACAGGCCCAAAGGGAGAGACCACGCATATTTTACAAGACCATAAGCTACTTTGTTGTTTGTTCATCTAACTTTGGTTACATACTGCAGTTGCTCTTGTACATTTTCCACAAAATTTGCAGCTTCCATCTGTACCTATGTGCCTGCGAATTTTCTCGGCATTGGTAAGCAATTTCCCTTTGTAAGCTAGCCATAGGAACTTTTTTATCCTTGGTAGCGTTCAATGTTTGGCCAGTATCTCCCAAATATTCTCTTCTTGATATTGAGCATTGGTTGTTATGGCTTCATAGGCAGATTTCACAGAGAACTTTTTATTCGCTGTACATTTCCAATTTAGGGTGTCCTTAATCGCCTTCTCAATAGGAGGAATTGCTTCAATATAATTCAGACTCTCTTCTGGTATTTCTTCTGTAATGATACTCCATTTCCAATCCTTCTCAGTATTAATCATCTCTTAACAGTAACTCTCTCTTCATTGTTTCCATACCTGCGTATGCGATGGTTTTTCACTATGTTGCACTTATACGGATACGGGGACGGAGATGGGGACGGGAAACAACAATTTTTAAAATTACAGGGTACGGGACGACAAGGGTACGACATATAAAATAAATTTAAAATTATAAATATATATAAAAATCATAAATAAAGTCAAATATCAATACTCAAATCACAATATTAAGTTTATCTAACATTTGTGCATTTTTTTAAAATTATAAATAGATATAAAAATCATAAATAAAGTTAATACTTCATAGAAAAATTGGTGTAACATCCTAATTTAACTCTAATTAAAATCCTAACATTTGAGATTTTTTTCCAGACCCCTAAATTAATTTTAGTGTCCAATTTGAAAAATAATGAAAATATCATTTCCAAATTCAAAATCCTTAGGAAGATCAGGGATCAAATGGAAATTATAACAAAAATTCTATAAGTCCTAATCTCTCCACCCGCTGCCGCTTCTTCTTCATGTTGCCGCTTCTTCTTCCTTTTGTTTCTTTTCTTCCTTTTTGGAAATAAGGGAGTTGAATCACCGACTTAGGTTTGACCGTCCCCGAAACATTGGAAAGTGCACAAAAAATGATGGATAAAGATGATGAGAATGGAACTGCTGATAAAATGAAAAATTTTATGCATAACCCATACACAGCTGGCGAAACAAAGGAAGGTAACTGAAATACTTGAATCTATGCATTATTTTTTTTCCTCAAGGAAAATCAATAGCTAAAAAATCTAAAGCCAAAACCTCCAGCATAAGGGTGTCCAATTAGAAAAAAAATTCTCCACCCCTTCGGTCGGTGGTAATTACACCGGAGACTTGAGCTTTGACCGTCCCTAAATTCGATCAACCGTACCTACCACCGTGGCACATCCTTGTACGTACCCCAGTCATCCCCGATATCCTCCCAAAAGTCCACATATTCACCATTCCCAAAATTCCAAAAAAATATTCTCTTTCAAATCATTCCATATTTTGTTCAGTCCCTGCCAAAGATTTGATTCTTTTCGATTGTGTATTGAATTCGGTAATATCTCTTTCATTTTATATTTTTCTCTCAGTACCTTGACCCATATCTCCTCTTGTTTGGTGATTACCGAATAGTCCACTTTCATCAGAAAAAACACTGTTCTGTTCTTGTAGCTTCTTGACACCCAAGCCTCCATTTTCTATTGTTTGAAAAAGTTTATCCCAACCGACAAGTTGAATTCATGTACCCTCTTTTGTATGTCCCCAAATAAAATTTCTTGTAATCTGTTTCAGTTCATCACATACACTCACTGGAAGTTTAGTAGTTTGCATTGTTTAGAAATGAATAGTCGTTAGAACCTCTTTGGCTAAGATAATTCTAACCGCTAATGATAGAGACTTCATTTTCCATCCTGCAAGGTGGTCCCTCACTTTCTAAATTAGGTAGATGTATAAATCCTTCGTTGCACGTTGGTGCCCCAAATATTTCCCAGTGTTGTCAACTTCTTTGTATCCAAGCTCCTTATTAATTCTTGATTGAATTTGCATGTCCACATTTCTCGAGTAGGTAATAGTTGTTTTAGAATTGCTGATACTGTGCCCCGAGCTATGTGAATATTGCTGTAGCGTTTCCTTCAAAAAATTTGCTTGTTCAATGTCAGCTTCTGCAAATAAGATAAGGTCATCAGCAAATATTAGATGGGATAAACCTTTATTGTTTTTGGATAGAAAAATAGGTTTCCAACTTCCCTTTTTGATTTTCAAGCTGATTGATTGGGCCAGCCTTTCCATGCATAGTACAAATAAGTAGGGAGAGAGCGAGTCACCCTGTCGAATTCCCCGTGTTGGTTTAAAAGCCTCTGTAGGTGTTCCATTCCAAAGGTTTTGAGTTGAAGTTGATCATACAACTCATAATAACATTTCTAATACCATTTGGAAATCCACAATCTTTTACGGTATCTTCAATGAAGTTCTACTTAAGATGGTCATATGCCTTCTTAAGGTCAATTTTGATCATCATCCATCCTTTTTTTTCCCTTTTTTATGTCGTTAGATTTAGCCACTTCTTGGGTAAGGATGATATTTTCAGCTACAGATCTCCCCATAATAAAACTAGTTTGGTTGTAGGCTATGATTTCAGGTAGGAAGGGCTTGATCCTGTTAACAAGAACTTTGGTCAGGATCTTGTAGGCCACTTGACATAAACTGATGGGCAGGAATTGGGAGATTAGCATTGGGCTGTTTACTTTAGGAATAAGAACAACAAGGTTACTATTGATTGCTTCATCCACCTGCCCACTTCGTATAATAGTCCTGATTAGATTGCAAACATTTCCTCCCACCAAATCCCAATTCTTCTGGTAGAACATTGAATGAATTCCGTCAATATCCGGCGCCTTTAAGGGGCCCATATTGAAAACTGCCTCTTTAATTTCTTTATCAGTAACTTCAGCCGTTAGATTCCTTATGTGCTCAGGTTTAATCGGCGGATAGATATTTTGTATTGGTAAGGTCTTCCATCCCTAAAATTCGTAGTAAAAATATTTTTGAAATAATCTACCACATGATTTTTGAGTTCCTCCTGATTCGATCATGTAACCCCCTGTTGAGTTTTAAGGGTTGAAATAAAATTTCTTCTTTTTCTATTAGTAGCACTCCGATGAAAGAAGTTAATATTCTTGTCCCCATGCTAAATCCATTTTTGTCTAGTCCGCTGAAACCAGAGGAGTTTTTCCTGTTTCAGGATTTCATCAAATTCAACTTTAAGCTCCTTTTTCAGGTTGACCAGATTGACAGAATAATGTCTTTGTAAGGCTTTATCAATCCCTTTGAATCTAGCAATGATTTTTTTTCTTTTTAACTCCAATGATGCTGAAGGAGTTCCTGTTCCTGTTCCAAGTGATGACTTCTTCTTTAAACTTATTAAGATTCGGATTTAGCTCTTTGTCTTTGTCCTATGTTTGCTATAAGAAATCCTTGAAATTCGAATGATCCAGCTAAGCCGCAATCATTCTTAAAGGTCTGTTCTTCCTATTAATAACTCCTTCGGTTTGAATAAGGATTGGGCTATGGTCAGAACGAATCCTTTCCAAGTGTAGAATTTTAGAATATGGGAACAAAGACGCCCATTTTTCATTCATTAAGCCCCAGTCAAGTTTCTTCCAAAGGTTTCCCATTCTCCATGTAAAATGATTCTCCTGGTGCTTTATATCAATGAGTCTATTCCTAAAATTTAAGTCGTTAAAATTTTTACTTCCTTCATGATTCTGCCCAACTCCACCAAGTATGTCCTCAAATCGAAGGGTGCAATTAAAATCTCCCCCCAATCATTAATGCTTCCTCATCACCCGGGTTTATATTAGTCAAAAGATCCCAAATTTGGTTTCTATAGTAGGGATGGCAAACAGGCGGGTCGGGTGCGGATACCCTCTCCCCCATCTCATACTCACTTAATATTTTTCAATCCACCACCCGTCCACCACCCATGATGGGTACAAATTTTCAAATCCACACCCGCCCACGCGGGTACATTTTCAAATCCATCCCCACACCCACTACCCACTAGCGACATACCCATCTAGACCCGCCTGAAAGCAAACTAATGGGATGTTGGAGTTGGTTCCCAGACAGTTCGTGATGGGGTAGCAGTGCATGCTTCAATTTGTCAGAGGAGTGGCTCTACGAATGTTATGGAGACAGATTGTAGGGAGCATGTAGTCGCTGAGCTGGATTGTTGAGTTGCTTTCGATGTTAATGCTCATAGTGCGCCTAATATGGGTTTTGAGGGGCTAAAGAACATGGAAACTGCTGCTTTTGATGTTAATGGTTATAGTACGACTAATTTGTGTTTGGATGGACAGCATGGGCTAAAGAACATGGAAAGTGACGTGGTTAGTGGGATTATGAGTTTAATCAAAGAGCCGAATATTTCCCTAATTAAAGACTAAATATCCTTAATATTTGGTTAAATTATATCTTATATATTATACAATATTAAAATTTATAAATTAGACTCTAAAATTATACCTAAATTCATAATGATCCAAAATTTAATAGATATTTAGCTGGGCGGGCGGATGCGGGGCGGGTAATGTCTCAAACCCATTACCCGCCCACCACCCACGACGGGTACCACTTTATAAATCCACACCCACCCACTACCCGCTAAAATTATACCCATCCCCGCTCCAATTGGAGCGGATGCGGTGCGGAATCCACGAAACTGTACCCGTTTGCCATCCCTAGCTGGCGTATACGGCAGTAATATAAATCCAGTGATTCCTTTTCACATCCCACAACTTACCATGGACGTACATATTAGAGACATGGATAATATCAAACTTGTCCGGATTATTCCATAATATCCAAATACTTTCACTATACACTTGGGCTTTTGTCGGGAATAAATTATCAAACCCCAGCTTACACACAATTCTATCTACAACTTTTCCACTCGTTCTAGTTTACATTAGAGCCACAATAATGGGCTTGTACAGGTTGACAATCTCTCTAAAAGACCTTCGAAACTTCGGGTTTACCACTCCCTGAGTATTCCAAAATAATGTGTCATGGGTTATGAACTTAGGTCTAAGACATTAATGCAAGTGTCTAACAATGAGGTTTAAAATAGAATATCAGGCTTGCCAAGACCACCAGACTTAGCCCAGTTCTTGGAGAATGCCGACAAGTCTGTGAAGGATAAATTCCGAGGTGTCCGAGAGAAACGACGAGGGTGTTACATGTGTGATGGGGGCAATATTGTCAAGGCTCGTGGATTCGGACCGAGATGTGTGCGCAGATTTCTGTAAGAGAATAATAAAGAGTGCTGGGCTTGCCCAGAACCATTAGACCTGGCCCGTTCCTTGGAAAATTCTAGAAAGGATAATGTTAAGTGGGATGTCCTTGATTTAAGGGATTGGTTATTATAATTCTTTGATTTAAGGGATTTGGTGTTAGGTAGGGTTCAATCCTAGCCGTTATTGTAAAACGATCTTGGTCATTGATTGAGAGGGAGCTCAACTATAAATAGAGAGTTCTCCTCCTCATTTGTAATCACCTAATTCCATTCATTCTCTTTAAGAAAGAGTAATAAATCTCTGAGGCATTTACTCTATTCTATCAGAGTTCTTTGTTCTTTATTCTCTTTGGGTTGTTATCTATCTTGGTGGCCAGGAGTAGCCACACTTGTGTTTGCACTTCCACACGATAGTCTAACATTGGTGGCTTAGAGTAGCCACGTTGGTGTTAAAGCTTCCGTAATCCTAGAAGCCTTGAGGGTTTGGTTCCAACCTTTGTGAGTTTGCATGCTCACTTAGTTTGGATAAGGCTTACTTAGTCATAGAGAAGATCAAGAAGCGTCTAAGGTCACACGACTCGTCAGACCTTAACTCTGATATTCCGACGGTTTGAGGCGTTGAAGTTCTGAGGGCGTGACAAGTGGTATCAGAGTGAGTCATTGTGGGCAGACAATGATCGTTTCGACCGTGTTTAGTGGAAGGTGCAAAATCGAGTAAGCTTGATTTGCTTACTGCTTAGTTAATTTACTTTCGAAGTTAAGTTGGTAAGATTTGCGCTCGAGCTAGTCAAAGGTGAATTGAGCTAGTTCGTGGCAAAGTAGAGTGAGATGGGGCACAAGAGAAAAAGAGTTTCTGCACGCAAAGGTAAGGAGTCCCATGGTGGGAAACAATAAGAGAGTTTGATGGGCTCGAGAGTATCGTCGGTATTCAAGTATGGGGATGCCGTGATGAGTTCACAAAAAATACTTGAGGCAACGAAAGCACACCAATGGGAGCTAAATCTCGAGGTAGAAAGGCTCAAGGGAGACGTTGAAAGCATGTTCGAGCGAGACAGTACATTCACTCATGAAGACCAGGAGAGTCTTGATGAAGAACAAGAAGAGTAACTAACAATAAACGAGAAATTGGCTTATTTGATGGAAGGTTTGACTTTCCACACACAGAGGCTCATCAAGTTGGAGCAAGTCTCAACTTCTTGGGAAGACAGGGTCGAGAGACTTAAAAAGGCTGAGGATGAAGCCAAGGAGAGCCAAGGTGTTGTGGAGTCCCGCCTTGATAAATTAGAGTCCATAGAGGATAGGTTCAAAGACGAAACACAACGAGTTGGAGACGGTTCGAGGGAGTAATGGCCATGAAGCCGAGGTAATGGCTTTGAGAAACGAGGTAGATGAGCTGCTCATATGCAAGGGAGCAATGAGTGAATAGAGTGCACTCAAGACCTTCTTGGAAGGACTTAGACTAGGGGTGATGCTCATGGGAGAGTAAGGTGATGCCCAGAGACTTTCAGAGGCCATAGCTGTAGCCAGAAAGTTGAATGAGCTTGCGAGAGACAAGCCAAGTAACAATGTGTCATCCAGCCCAATGCCCAGAGATAGTGGCAACAGTGAGGGAGACTAGGAAAAGGTGCATCAGGGAGATGGTAGAGAGAGCTCTTCGAATGGCCATGGTGAGCCATCGATTGTTCGTAGCAAAAGAAAGCCATCAGGAAAGAATGACAAGGCTAAGTCTAGTGCAAAGAAGAAGGCGAGCAAGGAAAAATTGAAATGTTGCTTCTGTGATGGTCCTCACTTGATTAGAGGATGTCCCGAGAAGCGTCGCCTTATAACCATCATGAAGAGGATGGGAGAGGGAGAAGGAGAAGTAGCAAGAATTGGTGCGGTTACAAGTGTTAAAGCTACCAAGCCAGGGAAAATACTTGGTTCGATTGAGGGGATCAATGCGGCCAAGCAAGGAACGAGACAAGGTAAGGCTGTTGATGTTGAGGCAGCCGAACCCAGAAGAAAGTCCAATGCGATTGGGAGTGTCCAAGTAATCAAATCAGGATAGAGACTTGGTGAGGCTACATGTTCCAAAGTATTCGAATCAAGGAGCAAAAATAGTGCGACTACAAGTTCTCAAGTAGTCAAACCAGGATCAAGACGTCACGAGATTGCAGGTGTTAAAGCAGTCGAGCATAAGAAGGGACCCGGTGCGATAGCGAAAGATAAAGCCGTCAAGTCGAGGGTGCAAAGTGAGTAAGTCCGCTCACAATATGCAGAATGGAGACATGGTCCAAGTTGAGGCGTCTCAGGAATAAAAGAACACTTAAGGAATATGTGAGCCGATTCAGAAAACTCATGCTCAAAGTCCCGAGTTTGACTGAAGAAGATGGGTTATTCACCTTCTTGTTCGGATTGAATCCACGTGCGAAAAAAGTGTTAGAGCGAAGGGAAGTCAAATAGTTGTCTAAAGCACTGATAACCGCAGAGTCCATCAAAGAATTTGGAGTCAAGAAGAATAAGACTTTCAAAGCAAAGCCAAAAGCCGAGGGTAGCGACAAGAGATTCCGTGATGAAGGCAAGTCGAAGGAAGAGGAATGTTATTCTTCGAGTGACAGAGAAAGTCCACTCAATGATGAACCAGATGACTAGTCTGGAGAAGATGTGTGCAGTTTTGACACAAGTTCAAGTGTCAAAGATGCTAAGATGAGGGTAAGAGTCGAGCAACCGAGGGGGCGTAGACTTAAGATGCAGAAGTGTTGCAAGATTACCCGAGGAGAGCCGAGTCATCAAAGGTGATGGATGATCCCAGGATCGAGTTGTCCAGAGAAAAAGACAAACCCAAAATCAAGAGGCGTTGAGACTTGGCTCAATATGGTTTGTTTCTGCCAAGGCGAATAGAAGCCAAGTGCAGGAGAAGTTGTCCATGTCCAAGGAGTTTGCCGAACATGTTCATGTAAAGAACATTGCTTCAAAGATCATCATAAGAAACGGGTAGAAACAGGGGCTTACCGAGGATGTTCAAGTGAGGAACAATCCTTCAAAGACTAGTAGACAAGAGTCGAAGGGAGCCAAGACAAGGGACAAGGCAACCATGGAGAAACTACCCATTTACAAAGTGGAAAGTGAGCTCCAACCTTCGTGTTAAAAGGGAGGAGGCAAAAAAGGGCATCGGACTTTGTCGTGAAAAGTGTCGATGCATGGTGGCGCAAAGAACTCCAATGACAAGGGTTCGATGCGAGGAGTGTCAAACTTCATGGAGTGAGAAGGGCTGAAGTAAATTTTGAGTAAATTCCAATTAAATCAGAGGGGAATGTACATCTCAACACATTTTTTGTGTTCTTTTGAGTTTGATTTGTTGTTTTAAGTAAGAGTATGTCAAGCAAGACCTAACCTTTAACGCGGAGGAAAAAATGTTTGGAGGTGATCCAAAACTTTGCCGCAGGGACAGGAGGGTCCAAGCCGAGGCAAATCAAGACTTGTAGGAAAGAGTTCCTACAGTAGAGATGCACTTGTGGGCGTGTTAGCCTATTTCATCACTTGGCGGTAAGGGCCGAAGCAAGCACAGCCGTTATGGGAGGCCGAGTTCTTATTGGGGGACATGAGCAAGTGGAGGCGTCGAAAGGCAACCAAGTTGATGTGAAGTATGACGCGAAAGATCGTGAAGTTACATACGGCAAAAGCTAAGACAAGCAGTTCGTATGGGAGGACCACAATAAGCTAAGGCGTTGGAAAGTATCCAAGGTGATGTTACCCAGGATCTTCGAGTGCAGCGATGAGGGCGTCACTAGGTTCGGTTGGGGAGAATGTCATGGGCTATGAACTTAGGTACAATATATTGATGCAAGTGTCCAACAATGAGGTTCAAAATAGAATATCGGGCTTGCCAAGACCACCAGACTTAGCCCAGTTCTTGGAGAATGCCAACAAGTTCGTGAATGATCAATTCTGAGGTGTCCGAGAGAAGCGACGAGGGCGTTACATGTGTGATGGGGCAATATTGTCAAGACTTGTGGATTTGAACTGAGACGTGTACACAGATTTCTGTAAGAGAATAATACAGAGTGTTGGACTTGCCCAAAACCATCAAACCTGGCCTATTCCTTGGAAAATTCTAGAAAGGATAATGTTAGGTGGGATGTCCTTGATTTAAGGGATTGGTTATTATAATTCCTTGATTTAAGGGATTTGGTGTTAGGTAGGGTTCAATATTAGCCGTTGATGTAAAACGATTTTGGCCATTGATTGAGAAAGAGCTTAACTATAAATAGAAAGCTCTCATCCTCATTTGTAATCACTTAATTTCACTCATTCTCTTTAGAGTAATAAAATCTCTGAGGCATGTACTCTATTCTATCAGAGTTCTTTGTTCTTTATTCTCTTTGTGTTATTGTCTATCTTTGTGATCAGGAGTAGCCACACTTGTGTTTGCACTTCCACACGATAGTCCGACCTTGGTGGCTTGGATTAGCCACGTTAGTGTTAAGCTTCCGCAATCCTAGAAGCCTTGAGGGTTTGGTTTCAACCTTTGTGAGTTTGTATTCTCACTTAGTTTGGGTAAGGCTTACTTAGTCGCAGAGAAGACCAAGAAGCGTCAAGAAGCGTCTAAGGCCTCACGACCCGTCAAACCTTAACTCTGATATTCCGACGGTTTGAGGCATTGAAGTTCTGAGGGCGTGACAAAAGCACATTCTATAAAACTAACATGAATAGTGGGGTGTTAAACCCCCGTACTCCTGAGTCTTACTAGTCACAATTTCCACTTCATCTGCAGTTCTGGTACACTCAACATTTTCATAATTCTCTTGACTCGTGTTTAAAATCTCCTCAGCCTGAGTAGCCACTTCAGCTTGGGGAGATTTTGTTTGCATCCAATTCTAAAGAAGATTTGTATCAGATATTTTATGGTCACCTGGTTTTTTAACTTTGAGAGCTTTCTTTCTAACTGTTTTGATCAGGTTGTTGTTTTTGCTTGCTGATAGGGTTTTTACTCGACCTATCCTTCTGATTTCTCTGGGTGGTTAAGTCAGTTATTATTCTTCGTTTAGATTCATCTATTCCTAATCTTTCCCTTTCTCTAGGTTTCATAGAGGTGCATAACGGTATTGTGGTTGTTCCTTTTCGTTTAAGGCAATATTATGTTTTTCTAAAAATTTTGGTCTTCTTCCCTTTCTTGTGGCAATCATCCATGGGCCATAGCTGCCTTCTTCGCTACTTCTTCCATTCAGCTGCGAGGTTGCCTCACTTTTGGTTCGTTCCTTCCTGGTTGTCTTCTTTATTCTCAGTAGATATTTCTTTAGTGTGGTCATATTTTCCACAAACATAGCAGATTATATTCAAACCTTCCTACTCAATTTTCTTTGTGAACCAATCAATTCCAATACATGGTAAGAGTGGCTTGTGCAGATAAAAAACAACAGCTATTCGTGCAAATCTTCCCCGTTCTCCTGCATTTGTGTTATATTCAACTTCTACAATAGTCCCAATCAATCTTGCAATATACCTCAGCAGAGTATTTGTGTAGTATCTATACGGTAACCCCAGGAGTCTGATTCAAGCTACCACTTGCGATGGGTGTTTTTCAGTTGTTGAAAATTCTCAAGTCCATTGTTGCACAGTAAGATAACTTCCGAATATCGTCCAAGGTCCTTCAGTCAAGAGCTTTGTGTAGTCTTCCTCTCTCTCAAGTCTCACCAAGAAATAGTCATTTTCAAGATCAACCAGAGTATTTTCCTATTGGGTTCTATAAGGTTTGAATTCGATTATTGATCTTGTTGTTATCTATTATCTCATGAATTCTTTCAGAGAATTGTATTTTTGGGTAAGGACCATTGTTATCAATCGTGACATCACCATCCTGTAAGACAATTTCTTGTTCCAAGAATTGATTAGTTACATTTTTTTCGGAAGATTAGTGACTATCGCAGCATATGACTTATTTTCACCAATTCTGTTACCTTCGCTTTCCAGGTTTTATGTACCAACTCCCCTGTTATTAGCTTCCTGCATGGTTATATCTTGTTGCTGATTGACTGGATTTGATTCTCGGTTTCTTTCGGTGATTTGCAGAGCTGCGTATCTATTCGTGATTGTGTTCTCGTTGTTTTGGTTTTCCAGGTTCCTCTCGGTTTCCGATAAGAATCCCGGAGGTTGAACGCAATGACCCTCACCCAGAGCTTCTTGATTTTCCTTTAGATTTTCCAACTCTTGAACAATCTCTCTCACACCCATTTTTCAATCTTATTTTCCTTACATCTATAACGACCTTTTATTATCGAACTTTAACCTCTGTTTAAAAAGTAGAACATTAATGATTGAGAGTATTTGAAACATATAGTATCCGTTGCAATCACTCTAAATTAATAATAAAAAAAGTAAAATAAATAAAAAAAATAAGTTAAAATTTAACTCAATTAATTCAATCACTTATTTATAAATTGCATTAAAATATGTTGAGACTTTAATCTACTTTATTCTCAAACAACATCCATTGGTTTAAAAATGAAAAAAAAAATATAATGATTAAATTAGTCTTTAACGTTTGTATAAATAGTCATTTTGTCCTTTTTTTTTGAGAGCATATTAGTTAAAAGTGTTTCAATTTCTAGTTAAAATAACTCAAGTTGCATGAAAATTGTTAGCTTAATGATCAACACATATTGCTAATGTGAAATTTTCACGTATGCTTAATTGATGGTGTGACATATGACATGTCACCCTAAGTGATAATATGACATATGTCATATTATCAATTAAAACATGTATTTTATCATTAGCCAACTAATTTCATCCAACACAAGTTATTTTGATAAAAAATGAAATGTTGTGGGTTAAAATGATCCAAAAAATTATCAAATAAAATGATCATTTACAAATATTTAGGGATAATTTTATTATTAGGCCAGAAAAACTCCAAAGAAAAAATAACTTGATTGATTTATTGAATTACTTTTTCTATTGAAGATATAAATTAAGCTTGGATTCAAAATAATTAAAAGAATAAAATTAAGGAAAAAACCACGTGCATATTTATAGTTAAGAATAATGTGAAACATAATAATTGAATAATAAAATAGAGACTAAAATTTTTTCGTGGAAAATTCTTTTAGAAAAAATCACAACAAAATAAGATAATTTTTATTAAAGTCTAAAATAGAATAATACAAAAAAATCTCAATGAAGAACTTAACTTCTAACAATAATTCATAATATCTATTTATATAGATAATCTACTTGGTTATAAAGGAATCTTGTTTTGTAAAAAATTAGTTAAAGTAGACTACTATTAACAAACATAAAAGGAAATATACATCTTACTTCTTGTAAAACTGAATTTCCTATTTTCTCAATCAATTTGAGTCCAATTAAAATTGAATCAAACTCTAACACTTGTTAGGAATTTATAAGTGGAAAATAATCGAAGTGATACCATCATAAAAATAAGACATGTATAACAGACGAGTTTTAACGTTGGTTCAATCTTGCATTTCTTTACAAGTGATAAAAAAATTCATTATAAATATAGAGAAAACAAATAGTACAAATGCATGATATATCATGTATCTTAAAATTTAATATTTATACAAAATTCAAAGTATCACAATCCTATAAAACTATCTATGCAACATATACTCCAAAAATTGTAGAGACTACAAAAGAATTATCTTTCCAGAATAATTATCTCTCATAATTTTAAAAGTTAAGACATGTTACATATTATAGAGTTAAATATGGTCACCAATAATTCAATTATATTTCTTGCCTAAAATAAGCATTTACTTATTAAATAAATTCAATTATCAAGTAATATTCAATCACTAGAATTACAATAAAATTTAATTTAATTATCAATTAGAATTTGAGTCAATATCCAACAATCTTCCAATCAATATCCAACAATCTTTGACACAAACTCTATTTGCACATGTAACACCCCAATTTAGGGGCTAAAATTAAGAAATTATAAGGTGGTGGATTTAATTGGTATTTTTGAAAGAAACGGTGGATTAAATTGTAAAATTTTAAAGTTGGCATACCATTTTATAAAGTGCAAGAAATTCAGTGACTAAACCCATGGTTTGTCCATTTTTCTTTTGGAGAGAATTATAACATTTCTCCATGTATGTTTCTGTAGATGGTTTTCATCATTTTTCCATTCCCCTCAACCCTCATTTTAACTCCGATCTACTCGTCGTCCGACCTCCGATCGACAAACCAAAACCACCATCGTGTTCGTTGTCGACCAAGGAACAAAACCCCACAAACCTTTTGTCGTGAATCGTCTCCGTTCGTCGTTAATTTCAGTCGGAAGTATCGTCGGTACTAACTCGATTTCAGTTGGTTTTTCGTCGATTCACGATGATCCGGTCATCCGTTTACGACACCTCCTACACCATCGTTCCGAGTCCACCGGTGTTCTCCGTTTCTCCGTCGTCGCCAGCGCGTGGAGGGGTGACACCGTCAAAGTTTTCGATGATTCGGAATCGAGCTCTCTGCCGTTCAAAATTGTGAACCGAGCTTTGTAAGTGCCTCAAAAGCGCTTAAAATAATTTTTAGGAATTTTTCCGACACCGTATCATTGTTCAAGCGCCGCACGCGCCACCCCCGAGAGTGGGCATCGTCTGGGTGATAATTTTGTAATTAATTTATGTTTGGGTGCTATTTGTGTAAAATTTGGGAGTTAGTTTAGTAAATATTTGCAGAATGTGGCTAATTTGGTAATTAATTTTTATTAGGGTGATATTTGTGTAAAATGGTCGAATGTTAACTGTTCATGCGTTGACCGGCGTTGACCATTGTTGGCCAAAACTTTGACCGGCGTTGACCGGGCATTAAACGACCTTTAACTTCGACCGAGTATACCTATTCTGACGTTTTTCGACGTTCCAAATCCAATTCCGCATTCTGTTTTTCAAAATTCGGACCCGAAGGCCTCGAAATTCCAGTCAAACCTGTTGACTTTGATTTTGACCGAAAATTCCAAATTTTCGAAAAGTCATATTTTATGTTTTCGACGTCCTGAATCCGAATCTGAAGTCTGTTTCGCCAAATTCAAACCCGGTAAGCTGTTTTCACTGATTTATAATCCGATTCGATCCGTTTTTCAGAATTAAACTCCGTTTTTGATGTAATTTCTGTTGATATGGATCCGAGGGAATATTGGAAGAGGATTTCAAGATCGAGGGCGTTCGAATGGAATTTAATGGTCAATTAGTATTGAAAGAAAATCGAGATAATACTTTACTACCTCTTTATGCTTTATGGAACATGTGAATATTGGTAAATGCATGATTAAGATAATGTTAGTCTCATTTGTGTAGTTAATTAATTTCTACACTCGATCTGAATACGGTAAAAAGGTTCAGTAATTGATTGGTTCAGATGACTTTTATAAGAAATTGAGTGATGTTAGAATTAAATTACTAGTTATGTTCTTAGTGATAAGAAATCAACATGGATCTGTAACTTATAATTTATTTCATCAAATGTTAAATGTTAAAGGTACTTGGATGAGAAATTATGAGAATACTCCGATAGTGTAAAATTATGAAAATACCCTTATGTTATAAAAAGACGAGATTTGAATATGGAAGTTGGATAAGAGGTTTTTACAGACATATTGATCTAATAAAAATATTGATGTGCATAAGAAATGTTAGTTTTACTTGGAAATTATGGATAACCAGTTTTTAATCCTAGGAGAGTTTGTGAAGGATACTAGAAGTCTGTTAAGGGAATCATTTCAAGATCAGAGAGTGTTCAAGAAAGCAATTAATCATAGGATCTCTAAATTATATTATTTTCGTTAAGAACTAATATCGAAATTATCTAGTTAAGAAATTACGAAAATGCCCTTGAGAGGTAAAATAGTCCGAGTTGACCTTGAATGAGAAAATACTTTGAGGATTTGTACTTAACTTGATTAAGTACGAATTTGATTGTTGAGATCCTGACTTAGTGCAGAAAAATTATTGATATTCTGTTGGTAAAAATATGAGAAGGCATTTGACCTGAAAATATCTGAGTTACGAGTAAATACCTGAAGAACAATTTATTGGGGGTGCTCTTTTATCAGAATTGTTCGAAGAAAATGAAATAGATGATAAATTGGAATTAAATAATAAGACATGATGAAAGGAAGTGATTAAAATACACTGGACCTATAGAAAGACCAGAATACCCTTGTAATGGAAATGACTCAAAAATATCACCAAACTCAGGAATGATTGGATATCTTCGAGCTCTGAAATGAATGTAATAAAACGAAGCATCAGAATTACCAAAATAACATTATGGCATATACTAAGTAGATGTTTTAAATTAATTAAGGAATCCAAGTAAATATGGATGTTGTAATACCCTTAAAAGTTATGGAACACAACTTAAGTGAGCTGATCAACCTTAATGATATGTCAGTACCTGAACGACATAGATATTATTCGATCGTGTGTTCGTCTTTTCAAGTTTGGTTCGATGATAATTTTGGAAATATTCAGCTCAGCAACTCTAGATCGCATTCAGTACTAAGAATTTTATATTTGTTCGACAAATCAACCACGAAGACCGAACTGATCTGAAAGGAAGTACAATATATATATCCGAAATTCAGAATCGTTCGGAATTACTCTAGAAAATTCCGAAATAGTTGGAATAGACTTGACTGCTAAATGAACTAGGTAACCTCAAGGACTGGGGATTAAGTAAGAGATTGGAATAAGCCTGAAAACTCTGATGAACTTACGTGATGTATCATCCCTATGGATTATGAACCATAAATCAAGTACGTCGATATTTCCTGATTTAGTTAAAACATGGAAATAAATTAAAGACCATTAGAATGTCTGTTCGTCTCCTTAAGTTCTATTCAGTGATGACTCAGAAGGTGATCTAAGGATAAGAATATTTGGTATTAAAGAGTAAATACCCTGGAAGGTTAATGAATTTGATAAGTTGACAAGTATTAGTTCTGGGAGCTATTCATCTTGAGTTGTTCGATAATCTGATCAATCGACATAGATTGTAAAGGTCCTGAATCTTCGTTATTCCTTATCAGCTCAAATCACTCTGGTCATGTATGAAAACATAAGTAACTCATATGTAAAGGATTTTGAACACCCTTCTGATTACGTAGAGCTTCCGATAAAATGTTCAAATAAGATGATCATGATAAGCATATTATGAATAACTGATGATTTTGTCAGTTAACAAACTCTTTTAATAGTGATTCTAATTTCCGGCATTCTATCGGTAAACTGAAGATTTGTGTTTATCTGCCCGATAAGATTATCCTGTATCTCTAAATAATATCTGGAAACTCTAGTGTGTTCCCTACTTATATGAATATTTTATCTGATTTCTGATTTGAATTCTGTTTTGACATCTGATCTGAAATCTGTTCTGATTCCTAACCTGGATTCTGTTCTGATATCTGATTTGAATTATGTTTTGATTTCTGATATCTCCGTTTACCGACGGAGAAATGTTTTATCTAGGGGTTTATTATTGGAGGAAGATTATCTGCAGACTCCTCGGCTTTGTGCTCAAGGTCTAAATGGCATGTGCGGTTGGGTGTATGGTTCTGAGGAACCTACACATTTATGATGTGAACGGATGGGGGTATATATATATATTTTAAAAGATCTGTATCTTGTTACTGGTTTTACGGGAACACATTAGAAAACCTAATCTGATCTCCTGAACCTAGACATCCGAAATATTTCCATCTGAAATGAATATTATATGTTACTACCTACAATATCAATGGACCTCAGCTCAACCTAAAAATCTGTAGATATCTAAACCAATAAGGAAATGTATGTTTATATGTATATGCAAGTTCTTCAACATCATCTGGTAGTCTTGTATTACTGAGCTTTCCGAAACTCACTCTATTACTCAACATTGCAGTTTAAAAGAATTGTACCAGTGTAGCTATCGACATCAGTAAGGGAGTTCTTCCGGTGCTGTTTGTAGAGTACGGTACATGTGATTAGGGGGCATGTAATTGTATTTTGTTTTATATACGAGTCTGAAAATCTATTTTATTTCTTCGTAGTGATAAATCATTTTATAATTTACATGTTTTAATAAAAGTTTTAAATTTTCCGCTATTTTTACAATGGGTCACTCCGGTGGCCCTAATGTGACACTCTAGATCAGGTTACCCGCATCGGTCTGAGGGGGTTACATATAGTGGTATCAGAGCTATGGTTTGAGTCAAAAAATTTCAAGATATACTGGCCGGTCGAATTTCAAAATATGTTTGATCAGTACATGCCCCTAGACTGCAATCGTACCTCTCTGAGCTGAAACTCCAGGGCTGAGTCTCTATCTGTAACGAGTAAACTAAAGTTTCTATCCGTTTAGGCTATACTTGTACAAAAAGTAATAACAATAATATCTGTCTAAACCCTGTAAAGTACCTCACGAGCCATGTGAGAGTTAATTATCTAAGAAATTCTGACCCGACTTCGGAAATGAAATTGGGATATGTTACTGCTTATGAGCCTATTCTCGTGACCAAGACTGAATTGATTACTCAAGGAAATTTTTGTTCGGATTCTTTTATTGAAATAAGGAAAAGTTCTGATAAGAATGTATGCTCAACTGGTTAAGGATTAGTGGAGGATCTGTATTTCTATAGGAGCAACATGAAAGATATGAAAGAACATATGGAAGTTTCATTTCTGCATTTCTTTGACATGAATGAATTTCGAGGACGAAATTCTTTTAAGGAGGGAAGGATTGTAACACCCCAATTTAGGGGCTAAAATCAAGAAATTATAAAGTGGTGGATTTAATTGGTATTTTTGAAAGAAACGGTGGATTAAATTGTAAAATTTTAAGGGTGACAGACCATTTTATAAAGTGCAAGAAATTCAGTGACTAAACCCATGGTTTGCCCATTTTTCTTTTGGAGAGAATTATAACATCTTCTCCCCGTATGTTTCTGCAGATGATTTCATCATTTTTCCCTTCCCCTCAACCCTCTTTTCAAATCCAATTTACTCGCCGTCCAACCTCCGATCGACGAACCGAAACCACCATCGTGTTCGTTGTCGACCAAGGAACAAAACCCCAAAAACCTTTCGTCGTGAATCATCTCCGTTCGTCGTTAATTTCAGTCGGAAGTATCGTCAGTAATAACTCGATTTTAGTTCCTTGCATCGTTTCGAGTCCGCCGTTTAAAATTATGAACCGAGCTGTGTAAGTGCTTCAAAAGCGCTTAAAATAATTTTTAGGAATTTTTTTGACACTGTATCACTGTTCACGCGCCGCACGCGCCACCCCCGAGAGTGAGCATCGTCTGGGTGATAATTTTGTAATTAATTTATGTTTGGGTGCTATTTGTGTAAAATTTGGGTGTTAGTTTAGTAAATTTTTACAGAATGTGGCTAATTTGGTAATTAATTTCTATTAGGGTGATATTTGTGTAAAATGGTCGAATGTTGACTGTTCATGCGTTAACCGTTGACTGACGTTGACCATTGTTGACCATGCATTTTAAGATCAAAGAGTGTTCAAGAAAGCAATTAATCATAGGATCTCTAAATTATATTATTTTCGTTAAGAGCTAATATCTAAATTATCTGGTTAAGAAATTACGAAAATGCCCTTGAGAGATAAAATAGTCCGAGTTGACCCTGAATGAGAAAGTACTTTGAGGATTTGTACTTAACTTGATTAAGTATGAATTTGATTGTTAAGATCATTGTTTTGAAAACCGGACCGGACCGGCTGGTTCAACCGGGAATCGTTGCCTAGTCCGGTTCAATCTAGACTGGTTGAACCGCTACTAGTGAACCGGCCTGAACCGTTGAACCGTTCAAACCGGACCGACTGAAAACCGAAAAAAACCAGAAAAAACCACCAATTTAATTTTTTTTTTTAAATTAAACCAAACGACGTCGTTTGTTAAACGAGCCAAGAACAAACTTGAAGTTTAACTCGAACTCGAAATATAATATTAAAACTTGAACTCGAAAATGCTTGAACTCAAAAAAAATTTAGAAGCTCGATTGAAGCCTAAAATTCGAGCTTGATTGAAGTGAAAGAATAGTTCACTCAATGCTTACCAAAAGACTCCATGATTTTGAATGCCAAATTACCTCTATTATTTATAGAAGTTAGTTGGGATGATCTTCTATGTTTCTTAGCCATGTGGGATTGTTTTTTTAAAAAAAATTAAACCAATCAATATCATTTTGTTATAATTTTTTTAGCCCCAATTTTTTTAATTATAGTTATATAATTATATTTATTATTTAATATGTTTTACCTTAAATAGTATGTTGTAGTTAATTTGAATCATCTTGTTTCACTTGATTTTATGGTTTTTAACTTATATATGTTATGACTTGCTTTGAATATGAATTGTGATATAAAAAATTATTTTTTATTAAATATTTTTGATATTTTTATTTAATTTTTTAAATAATTATGACGTCGAGCGGTTGAACCAGTGAACCAGTAGCATGGTCGGTTCGCTAACCGGGTCGGTTCGCTAACCGGTCCGGTTCTTAAAACCATGGTTAAGATCCTGACTTAGTGCAGAAAAATTCTTGATATTCCGTTGGTAAAAATATGAGAAGGCATTTGACCCGAAAATATCTGAGTTACGAGTAAATACCTGAAGAACAATTTATTGGGGGTGCTCTTTTATCAGAATTGTTCGAAGAAACTGAAATAGATGATAAATTGGAATTAAATAATAAGACAGGATGAAAGGAAGTGATTAAAATACATCGGACCTGTAAAATGACCAGAATACCCTTGTAATGGAAATGACTCAAGAATATCACCAAACTCAGGAATGATTGGATATCTTCGAGCTCTGAAATGAATGTAATAAAACAAAGCATCAGAATTACTAAAATACCCTTATGGCCTATACTAAGTAGATGTTTTAAATTAATTAAGGAATCCAAGTAAATATGGATGTTGTACTACCCTTAAAAGTTATGAAACACAATTTAAGAGAGCCGATCAACCTTAATTATATGTCAGTACCTGAACGACATAGATATTATTCGATCGTGTGTTCGTCTTCTCAAGTTTGGTTCGATGATAATTTTGGAAATATTCAGCTCAGCAACTCTAGATCGTATTCAGTACTAAGAATTTTATATTTGTTCGACAAATCAATCACGAAGACCGAACTGATCTGAAAGAAAGTAAAATATATATATATTCGAAATTCAGAAACGTCCAGAATTACTTTAGAAAATTCCGATGTAGTTGGAATAGACTTGACTGCTAAATGAACTAGGTAACCTCAAGGACTGAGGATTAAGTAAGAGATTGGAATAAGCCTGAAAACTCGGATGAACTTACGTGATGTATCATCCCTATGGATTATGAACCACAAATCAAGTACGTCGATATTTCCTGATATAGTTGAAACATGGAAATAAAAATAAAGACCATTAGAATATATGTTCGTCTCCTTAAGTTCTGTTCAGTGATGACTCAGAAGGTGATCTATGGATAAGAATATTTGGTATTAAAGAGTACATACCCTGGAAGGTTAATGAATTTGATAAGTTGACAAGTATTAGTTCTGGGAGCTATTCATCTGGAGTTGTTCGATAATCTGATCAATCGACATAGATTGTAAAGGTCTTGAATCTTCGTTATTCTTTATCAGCTCAAATCACTCTGGTCATGTATGAAAACATAAGTAACTCATATGTAAAGGATTTTGAACACCCTTTTGATTACGTAGAGCTTCCGATAAATGTCCGAATAATATGATCATGATAAGCATATTATGAATAACTAATGATTTTGTCAGTTAACAAACTCTTTTAATAGTAATTCTAATTTCTGACATTCTATCGGTAAACTGAAGATTTGTGTTTATCTGCCTGATAAGATTATCATGTATCTTTAAATAATATCTGGAAACTCTAGTGTGTTCCCTACTTATATGAATATTTTATCTGATTTCTTATTTGAATTCTGTTTTGACATCTGATCTGAAATCTGTTCTGATTCCTAACCTGGATTCTGTTATGGTATCTTATTTGAATTATGTTTTGATTTCTGATATCTCCATTTACCAACGGAGAAATGTTTTATCTGGGGGTTTATTGTTGGAGGAAGATTATCTGCAGACTCCTCGGCTTTGTTCTCAGGGTCTAAATGGCATGTGCGGTTGGGTGTATGGTTCTGGGGAACCTACACATTTATGATGTGAACGGATAGGGGTATATATATATATTTTAAAATATATGTATCTTGTTACTGGTTTTACAGGAACACACTAGAAAACCTATTCTGATCTCCTGAACCTAGACATCCGAAATATTTTCATCTGAAATGAATACTATCTGTTACTACCTGCAATATCAATGGACCTCAGCTCAACCTAAAAATCTGTAGATATCTGAACCAATAAGGGAATGTATGTTTATTTGTATCTGCAAGTTCTTCAGTATCATCTGGTAGCTCTGTATTACTGAGCTTTCCGAAGCTCACTCTATTACTCAACATTACAGGTTAAAAGAATTGTACCAGTGTAGCTATCGACATCAGTAAGGGAGTTCTTCCGGTGTTGTTTGTAGAGTACGGTACATATGATTAGGGGGCATATAATTGTGTTTTGTTTTATATACGAGTCTGAAAATCTATTTTATTTCTTCGTAGTGATAAATCATTTTATAATTTACATGTTTTAATAAAAGTTTTAAATTTTCCGCTATTTTTACAGTGGGTCACTCCGATGGCCCTAATGTGACACTCCAGATCGGATCGGGTTACTCGCATCGGTCTGAGGGGGTTACATTTAGTGGTATCAGAGCTATGGTTTGAGTCAAAAATTTTCAAGATAGACCGGCCGGTCAAATTTCAAAATATGTCTGATCAGTACATGCCCCTAGACTGCAATCGTATCTCTCTGAGCCGAAACTCCAGGACTGAGTCCTTATCTGTAACAAGCAAACTGAAGTTTCTATCCGTTAAGGCTATACTTGTACAAAAAGTAATACCAGTAATGTCTGTCTAAACGCTGTAAAGTACCTCACGAGCCATGTGAGAGTTAATTATCTAAGAAATTATGACCCGACTTTGGAAATGAAATTGGGATATGTTACTGCTTTATGAGCCTATTCTCGTGACCAAGACTGAATTGATTACTCAAGGAAATTTTCGTTTGGATTCTTTTATTCAAATAAGGAAAAGTTCTGATAAGAATGTATGCTCAACTGGTTAAGGATTAGTGGAGTATCTTTATTTCTATAGGAGCAACATGAAAGATATGAAAGAACATATGGAAGTTTCATTTATGCATTTCTATGACATGAATGAATTTCGAGGACGAAATTCTTTTAAGGAGGGGAGAATTGTAACACCCCAATTTAGGAGCTAAAATTAAGAAATTATAAAGTGGTGGATTTAATTGGTATTTTTGAAAGAAACAGTAGATTAAATTGTAACATCTTCTCCCCGTATGTTTCTGCAGATGGTTTTCATCATTTTTCCCTTCTCCTCAACCCTCATTTCAACTCCGATCTACTCGTCGTCCGACCTCCGATCGATGAACTGAAACCACCATCGTGTTCGTTGTCGACCAAGGAACAAAACCCCTCAAACCTTTCGTCGTGAATCGTCTCCATTCGTCATTAATTTCAGTCAGAAGTATCGTCAGTAATAACTCGATTTCAGTTGGTTTTTCGTCGATTCACGACGATCCGGTCATCCGTTTACGACACCTCCCGTACCATCGTGTTCCTTGCATCGTTTCAAGTCCACCGGTGTTCTACGTTTCTTTGTTGTCACCAGCGCGTGGAGGGTGAGACCGTCAAAGTTTCCGACGTTTTGGAATCGAGCTCTCCGCCGTTCAAAATTGTTAACAGAGCTTTGTAAGTGCCTCAAAATTGCTTAAAATAATTTTTAGGAATTTTTCTGACACCGTATCACTGTTCACGCGCCGCACGCGCCACCCTCGAGAGTGGGCATCGTCTGGTGATAGTTTTGTAATTAATTTATGTTTGGGTGCTATTTATGTAAAATTCGGGTGTTAGTTTAGTAAATATTTAAAGAATGTGGCTAATTCGATAATTAATTTCTGTTAGGGTGATATTTGTGTAAAATGGTCGAATGTTGACTGTTCATGCGTTGACCGTTGACCGACGTTGACCATTATTGACCAAAACTTTGACCGGCGTTGACCGGGCATTAAACGACCTTTGACTTCGACATAGTATACCTATCCTGACATTTTTCGACGTTCTAAATTCGATTCCGCAATCCTTTTTTTCGAAATTCAGACCCGAAGGCTTCAAAATTACCAGTCAAACCTGTTGACTTTGATTTTGAGCGAAAATTACAAAATTTCAAAAAGTCATATTTTATGTTTTTGACGTCCTGAATCCGAATCCGAAGTCTGTTTCGCCAAATTCAAACCTGGTAAGCTGTTTTCACTTATTTATCGTCCGATTCGATCCGTTTTTCAGAATTAAGCTCCGTTTTTATGTAATTTCTGTTGATATGGATTCGAGGAAATATTAGAAGAGGATTTCAAGATCAAGGGCGTTCGAATGGAATTTAATGGTCGATTAGTATTGCATGAAAATCGAGGTAATACTTTACTACCTCTTTATGCTTTATGGAACATGTGAATATTGGTAAATGCATGATTAAGATAATGTTAGTCTCATTTGTGTAGTTAATTAATTTCTACACTCGATCTGAATATTGGGACATGTTACTGCTTTATGAGCCTATTCTCGTGACCAAGACTGAATTTATTACTCAAGGAAATTTTCGTTCGGATTCTTTTATTGAAATAAGGAAAATTTCTGATAAAAATGTATGCTCAACTGGTTAAGGATTAGTGGAGGATCTGTATTTCTATATGAGAAACATGAAAGATATGAAAGAACATATGGAAGTTTCATTTATGCATTTCTGTGACATGAATGAATTTCGAGGACGAAATTCTTTTAAGGATGGGAGAATTGTAACACCCCAATTTTGGGGCTAAAATTAAGAAATTATAAAGTGATGGATTTAATTGATATTTTTGAAAGAAACGGTGGATTAAATTGTAAAATTTTAAAGTTGGCAAACCGTTTTATAAAGTACAAGAAATTCAGTGACTAAACCCATGGTTTGCCAATTTTTCTTTTGGAGAGAATTATAACATCTTCTCTCCATATGTTTCTGCAGATGGTTTTCATCATTTTTCCCTTCCCCTCAACCCTCCTTTCAACTCCGATCTACTCGTCGTCCGACCTCCAATCGACAAACCGAAATCACCATCGTGTTCGTTGTCGACCAAGGAACAAAACCCCTCAAACCTTTCGTCCTGAATCGTCTCCGTTCGTCGTTAATTTCAGTTGGAAGTATCATCGGTAATAACTCAATTTCAATTGGTTTTTCGTCGATTCACGACGATCCGGTCATCCGTTTACGACACCTCTCGTACCATCGTGTTCCTTACATCGTTCCGAGTCCACCGGTGTACTTTGTTTCTCCGTCGTCGTCAGAGCGTGGAGGGGTGAGACCGTCAAAGTTTCCGACGTTTTGGAATCGAGCTCTCTGCCGTTCAAAATTGTGAACCGAGCTTTGTAAGTGCCTCAAAATCGCTTAAAATAATTTTTTCGGGAATTTTCCGACACCGTATCACTGTTCACGCGCCGCACGCGCCACCCTCGAGAGTGGGCATCGTCTGTGTTATAATTTTGTAATTAATTTATGTTTGGGTGATATTTGTGTAAAATTCGGGTGTTAGTTTAGTAAATATTTGCAAAATGTGGCTAATTTGGTAATTAATTTCTGTTAGGGTGATATTTGTGTAAAATGGTCGAATGTTGATTGTTCATGCGTTGACCGTTGACCAACGTTGACCATTGTTGACCAAAACTTTGACCGGCGTTGACCGGGCATTAAACGACCTTTGACTTCGACCGAGTATACTTATCCTGACATTTTTTGACGTTCCAAATCCGATTCCGCAGTTCGTTTTTCGAAATTCAGACCCGAAGGCCTCAAAATTACCAGTCATACCCGTTGACTTTGATTTTGACCAAAAATTCCAAATTTTTGAAAAGTCATATTTTATGTTTTCGGCATCCTGAATCCGAATCCGAAGTCCGTTTTTCAGAATTAAGCTCCGTTTTTTATGTAATTTCTGTTGATATGGATCCGAGTAAATATTTGAAGAGGATTTCAAGATCGAGGGCGTTTGAATGGAATTTAATGGTCGATTAGTATTGCATGAAAATCGAGGTAATACTTTACTATCTCTTTATGCTTTATGGAACATGTGAATATTGGTAAATGCATGATTAAGATAATGTTAGTCTCATTTGTGTAGTTAATTAATTTCTACACTCGATCTGAATACGGTAAAAAGGTTCAGTAATTGATTGGTTCAGATGACTTTTATAAGAAATTGAGTGATTGTTAGAATTAAATTACTAGTTATGTGCTTAGTGATAAGAAATCATCCTGGATCTGTAACTTATAATTTATTTCATCAAATGTTAAATGTTAAAGGTACTTGGATGAGAAATTATGAGAATACTCCGATAGTGTAAAATTATGAAAATACCCTTATGTTATAAAAAGACGATATTTGAATATGGAAGTTGGATAAGAGGTTTTTACAGACATATTGATCTGATAAAAATATTGATGTGCATAAGAAATGTTAGTTTTACTTGGAAATTATGGATAACCGGTTTTTAATCCTAGGAGAGTTTGTGAATGATACTAGAAGTCTGTTAAGGGAATCATTTTAAGATCAAAGAGTGTTCAAGAAAGCAATTAATCATAGGATCTCTAAATTATATTATTTTCGTTAAGAGCTAATATCTAAATTATCTGGTTAAGAAATTACGAAAATGCCCTTGAGAGATAAAATAGTCCGAGTTGACCCTGAATGAGAAAGTACTTTGAGGATTTGTACTTAACTTGATTAAGTACGAATTTGATTGTTGAGATCCTGACTTAGTGCAGAAAAATTCTTGATATTCCGTTGGTAAAAATATGAGAAGGCATTTGACCCGAAAATATCTGAGTTACGAGTAAATACCTGAAGAATAATTTATTGGGGGTGCTCTTTTATCAGAATTGTTCTAAGAAACTGAAATAGATGATAAATTAGAATTAAATAATAAGACAGGATGAAAGGAAGTGATTAAAATACATCGGACATATAGAATAACCAGAATACCCCTGTAATGAAAATGACTCAAGAATATCACCAAGCTCCGGAATGATTGGATATCTTCGAGTTCTGGAATGAATGTAATAAAATGAAGCACCAGAATTACCAAAATACCCTTATGGCCTATACTAAGTAGATACTTTAAATTAATTAAGGAATCCAAGTAAATATGGATGTTGTACTACCCTTAAAAGTTATGGAACACACTTAAGTGAGCCGATCAACCTTACTGATATGTCAGTACCTGAATGACATATATATTATTTGATCGCGTGTTCGTCTTCTCAAGTTTGGTTCGATGGTAATTTTGGAAATATTTGTTCGACAAATCAACCACGAAGACCGAACTGAACTGAAAGAAAGTACATTATATATATCCAAAATTCAGAAACGTCCGGAATTACTCTAGAAAATTCTGAAGTAGTTGGAATAGACTAGACTGCTAAATGAACTAGGTAACCTCAAGGACTGAGGATTAAGTAAGAGATTGGAATAAGCCTGAAAACTCAGATGAACTTACGTGATGTATCATCCCTATGGATTATGAACCATAAATCAAGTACGTCGGTATTTCCTGATATAGTTGAAACATGGAAATGAAATAAAGACCATTAGAATATTCATCTTGAGTTGTTCGATAATCTGATCAATCGACATAGATTGTAAAGGTCCTGAATCTTCGTTATTCCTTATCAGCTCAAATCACTCTGGTCATGTATGAAAACATAAGTAACTCATATGTAAAGTATTTTGAGCACCCTTCTGATTACGTAGAGCTTCTGATAAATGTCCGAATAAGATGATCATGATAAGCATATTATGAATAACTGATGATTTTGTCAGTTAACAAACTCTTTTAATAGTGATTCTAATTTCCAGCATTCTATCGGTAAACTGAATATTTGTGTTTATCTGCCCGATAAGATTATCTTGTATCTCTAAATAATATATGGAAACTCTAGTGTGTTCCCTACTTATATGAATATTTTATCTGATTTCTGATTTGAATTCTGTTTTGACATATGATCTGAAATATGTTCTGATTCCTAACCTGGATTCTGTTCTGATATCTGATCTGAATTATGTTTTGATTTCTGATATCTCCGTTTACCGACAGAGAATGTTTTATCTGGGGGTTTATTGTTGGAGGAAGACTATCTACAGACTCCTCGGCTTTGTGCTCAGGGTCTAAATGGCATGTGCGGTTGGGTGTATGGTTCTGGGGAACCTACACATTTAATGATGTGAATGGATGGGGTGTATATATATATATATATATTAAAAGATTTGTATCTTGTTACTGGTTTTACGGGAACACACTATAAAACCTATTTTGATCTCCTGAACCTAGACATCCGAAATATTTCCATCTGAAATGAATACTATCTGTTACTACCTGCAATATCAATAGACCACATCTCAGCCTAAAAATCTATAGATATCTGAACCAATAAGGAAATGTATGTTTATCTGTATCTACAAGTTCTTCAGCATCATCTGGTAGTTTTGTATTACTGAGCTTTCCGAAGCTCACTCTATTACTCAACATTGCAGGTTAAAAGAATTGTACCAGTGTAGCTATCGACATCAGTAAGGGAGTTCTTCCGGTGTTGTTTGCATAGTACGATACATGTGATTAGGGGGCATGTAATTATATTTTGTTTTATATACGAGTCTGAAAATCTGTTTTATTTCTTCGTTATGATAAATCATTTTATAATTTACATGTTTTAATAAAAGTTTTAAATTTTCTGTTATTTTTACAGTGGGTCACTCCGGTGGCCCTAATGTGACACTCCAGATCGGATAGTGTTACCCGCATCGATCTGAGGGGGTTACATCACATTTTTTTTCAAGTTTTTAATAACATCAATTCTTACACAAGTCAAAACAACTTCAATTCTTAGATAATATTGTTGAAATATGTTGAATTGATTGAAGAATCAATTTCCCTCTGATGAAAAATTTGTTACAACAAAATTTCTCTTCCATGTCTTTAAAATTGATACAAAAAATTGTTGCAATAAATTCTTTTAAAATTATACAATTCAACTTATAACTCATGTTCAAATCCTATCATTGTCACTCTTCTTGAGCAATCTGAAAATTCTTATATAAATCTCAATTAGGTCTTAGGTATGACCTGACATTGGACTGAGAAAACACCCTAACCTAAACTTTTTTAACCAAAACTTATAACTCGTGATATCAGTTTTTAGAAATTTCTTAAAAAAATATTCATCTACGAGTACAGTGTCGTATCTGGGCCCTGGGTAGGTGCACATGGCCCAATTATTTGAAATATTTATTATGGTTTCAACTTTTTCTTAATTTTTATTATTATGGGTTTATTTTTTATCATTATGCCAAAGCATGAGTTGCGCTGTTTTCTTCTCGCTGAAGATATCAGATTTTGACATGCACGTTGTAACTTTGTAAGCTATATTGGTCCTTACTTCACGGAGACGAAACCCCATGAGAGATGGATCTTCTTTAGGAGAGATCAATTTATATACAATGTTTGATGCATCTTCTTCAAATGTCACTTCGATCCAACCTTTTTTTACTGCCAGCTTAATGCCTTCCGTGAAAGCGTAGGCTTCAACAAAACTTGCATCATGGATATCTCTTAATGGACGTACATCTCAAGCCACCACTTGGTCAATATGATCGCGAGCTATAACCTCAACCGCTCCGTGTCCTATATTCGTCACGAAAGCTCCATCAACATTAATTTTAACACCTCCTACAAACGGGTACATCCAGCGCTTATTATTCCTAGTCAAGGCAGGCCTAGAATGAGCAAGTGCATACGAGAATTCCTAATGTAATAGACGAGCATTATCGACGATCAAGAAAGTCATTTGAATGTTATTCTCGTGCACCGAAGTGTTCTTCTGATTCCAAACGTTCCATAAGAGTGTAATGAACCTGCAAAACATATTTAAGCCGTGACTTACATGAAGTTTGAACTCATCTATCAACTGTTACTAGTAAGAGGAAAAAGTTTGTTTCAAGACAATCTCACATAGCGTGGAGGATGATTTCTCAGCTGTGGTGCAAAGAGAATAGACTTTGTTACCGTGTTTGTATTGTAATTTACTCAAAACTATCATCGCACCATACTTAAAAGAAGAATAAAATCAAAGATTTAAATTTACTAATAAAATTAAATTCATAATTTAGAACTTTTTGATTTTTAATCCATATAATTCTAATTTCTTATATTCATAATTTAAATAGTTTTTAAATTTCTATTTTTATTTAATTATATAGTTAAATTTTATATAAAAAAGGGGTATTTCAATCTACGTATTTTTAGTTTCTGTTTAATTTAGTTTCGAAAAGGGTAAACTATACGAATAGTTATTTTGTTTACGGTCAGACCAACTTTGATCACTTGTTAAAAAATTAAGAGTGTTTGGTCCCTTATGTTATCGTTCCATTTGATTTTACTACATTGACAAACTTGAATAAAAGGAAAAAAATGAATAGATCTTACTACATCGACAAACGAACTGTAAAAATGGATCAAGCTATTGAAATACCACAAGCATACCATAAATTAGAATCGAACGACTTGAAAAAATTATCCACGAACGCATATCATATATTCAAATCTAATTTGAGGGTCAAAAACATGAAAAATCAGCCTGATAAGTATTGATAACAAATAAAAGTCAATCAAATCGTTTTAGTGAAGAAGTCGCCGCTCCCGACCCGATAGGGGAGAAGAAAACATATAAAAAGTGGGAAAATTAAAACTTTGTCCCTCAATTACTTTGAATTTATAAAATGGTCCCTAATTATTATTTTATTTAAAATTCAAGGGTTAAAATAAAATTTAAACTATTTTCCTAATGTACCATGTCATCAACTTAACGGCATTAAACATCTCAATGACCACATCTTAAAAAAAACATAACGAAAGTTCCCACAAATTATCTTTTTTGAATCCAATGACCATACGTTTATAAAAATTAAAACAAAAATGGCCAACTATGTAGTTTACCCAATTTTTAATTTCATGAATCAGGCTGATGTTGTACCCCGAAAAACACCACCAAACTACAGAACTCACGGCGAAGTAGCGCAAAATCAGGTGTCAGCTTAACATAAAAGGCCCAAAATTCTTACAGAAATGGTAAATGACCCAAGTGTTTCCGATTATTTCCTGTCCGAAAAATAATTATTTATTTATATAATAAGAAAATTTACGATGATACCACGTTGGTAATAATATTAACCGTCATAAAAATCAAATTAAATTTATATTTTTATGCATATTACCATGTTATTTAAATAAATAAATAAAGTTGTATACATGAAAGAAGTCGAATTTCTGTTGTACCAACTGTTTTAGCAGTGATTAAGTGGTGAAGAAGTCAAATTAGAACAGTTTTCATGCAACTGTTTTGGGTAAGGCAAAGCACGCAATCAAAGAAATGACTCTAAAAAATAAACAGGTTAGTTCAACGGGTAATCAGTTTGATATTATTTTAGTAAGGTTTCGAGTTTGAGTCTTTGTGTATGTAGAAGATTTTTACTGAGAAATTTACCAACCAAAATTAAGTGCACGACTTATGTCAGTTCGGATTAAATCAAGATAAAACCTTAAAACCGAAAAGAAAAGAAAAAAAATGAGTTAAAAGCCTTAAAGGCAAATGTGTTGTGAAATGAATGAAGTTCGGATTTTGGAGCATCAAATATCTATCTTACTTATTTTGGAGGTCTTATATTTGAACACTAAAGATTACAGGGTATTTAAACGTTCATTGTCAAATGATTGAGAGTGAGGGTGATCTTTTCACCTCAGTTTGCTCTATTCAAAATCGCTGATATTTAAACTTATGACTTTACTTAAAAAATATAATACATTATCCCATCAAATTAACTAGTTGTTAGTTTGTTTAAATGTTATTTAATCTACTTGTTTAAATCAAAGAAGAAGAAAAGTCGATTCATTCATCAATCTGACATTGGTGGTTACCAGTGTGGCGTTTTGAGTATGCGTGATTGAGGTTCAATTGGAAAATGAAAAAAAAAACAAAGTCCTGTTTAATTAAGAATCATGTGGATTTGTTTGTACTTTTTCACATATGTATGTAATAGGAACAAAAATAACAAAAGAAATATTATTTCTTTTTCTTTCAAATCCTAACTTTTCATTATAAATGACATTAATAATAATAATAATAATAATAACAATAATAAATTCCTAAGGTTCTTTTATATGTATTTTAAATAGGATTGACTAGAAAGATGTTTTGAATTTAGTATCTGAAATGCTATTTATTCAAATTTAATCATATTTATTTAATAAGGTTCAAAGTTGTATATATTCTTATTTTAGATATTTTTTTGTTAAAGTAATTATTTAGTATTTTATTTCATTTATATTCTCAATCAATTTTGTATTTTGTTGGGATAGTTTAAAAATGTGTCTCGTCTTCTTTTAATCTATGGTTTACATTGGTTTATCTCTAATTTTTTTTTCAAGAATAAAATTAAAATGACAAAAAGGCATCAGATGTCTTCCTACTTTGAAAAAAATCAATATGACCCTCGTATTATTTTTTGTCTCAATGTGTCCTAACTCATAAAATAAATCCAGTGTGACCCTTTGATCAACGTTTTTTTATAGTTTTACTGTTACGGTACTAATGTGACAGTTCACGGTGCTGATGTGACGATCTACGATGTTAACGTGACAGTCCACGGTGGTTGAAAACGTGGTGGATAACATGACAGATGAGTTAAATCGGTAACTCAAACATGATAGATGGACTGTCACATTAATACAGTTGATTGTCACGTTAGCACCATAAACTGTCACATAGCACCATAAACTGTCACATAGCACCCTAACGGTCAAACGACGAAAACGTTGGTCAAAATGTCACATTGGGTTTGTTTTCTAAGTTTGAGGGTCACATTGAGAGAAAAAATAATATGATGTTCACATTCATGGATGGACCTAAAGGAGCGGGTGGGGGCAGTCGCCCCTCTAAAAATATAAAATTATCATATATTTTAGATTTTTTCTATGTATTTTTTATTAAAAATATATTTTCACCCTTAAGATTTTATAAGTTTAAGTTCTCCCTCAACTTAAAATTCTACGTCCGTAACCACATTGGTATTTTTTAAAAAAAATACAAATACCTCTTATGTCTTTTTGCAATTAAAATGAGTTTTGATTTTATTTTTGGATAGATGAATTTTAAAAATCAAAAGTATCTGACACTCAAAATTGTTTGATTTCTCAAAAAAAAATTAATTTTCATAAAAAAATAAGAATGAAGGGACACAGATCAAATTTAATGTCATTAGTGAACGATATGTTAACTTGAACGGAGGCAGAAGAAACAATGGAGTTGATAAAGGATGATTTTTAATTATCTACAACTTTTTTCTCTCTTAGTTTGTTTGTTTCCTTAGAATTAAAAGAACGAAGAAAAGAAATGAGAAAGTGAAATCCAGAAGAAGAAAAAATGAAAAATCACGTATATCATATTCATTTGATAAATCATTTTTAAACAGATGTAACATGAAAATGAGAACAAGACCATAGATGTCTATTTTTGACCAAAAAAACTAAAATAAAGTGACATAATATGAGTAATTATTTTTAAAATAAATTAATTACTAATATATGATCTAATGATCGATTAATCATACATAGAGCAAACACTTGAGTTGAGAAATAAGGTAGCTAAAAAAGTTAAAATGGTGACTAATTTGCATTAATTATGCAGCAAGTAGCCACATGAAGACACGGTGGATCTGTTGAGATGTTATTTGGAGGTGTGGATTGGACTGACCAACCTCCTAGGAGACAATCCCACCTGATTATTAGGGTCCCCCACCCCCCAATTTGGCCCTACCAATTCAATTCTAAAAGCATACATGTACACTTAATGTCTTTTAGCCTTCATTTTCTTTTGATAATACCCCAATCTTATCATAACCCAATCTTCTAACTCTACTTGGACCGGCACAATTATAAGTGAAGGGGTATCATGAACTTATAAATTTTAAGGAGGACGAAATTAAACCTATAAAATTTTAGGGGACGAAAATATATTTTAATAGAAAATACATAGAAAAATCTAAAATATAATAAATTTAGATTTATAGGGGGCGACTGCCTCCACCCGCTTCCCCTAGGTCCATCTCTGATTTCAATAGTTAAAGAAATGATTTCTATATTTAGAGGTTCATGTTCGAGCACTAGTAACTACTAGGCATTTGATCGTTCATCGTTAAATGATTAAGTCTTTAAAACATATACTATAACTTGTAATCACCCTAAATTAATAAAAAATAATATTTTAAATAATATTAAATCTAATTATATTGTAATAGAGTATTGCCCTTAGATATGGATACGTGATGTTACATGTACATTTATTTATTTTTAACATTTTAATGTAATCTCCCAGTAATATTTATCATAGTTTCAATTTTGATAAAATTCAAATACAGCTTACAAATAATGTTCCTTTAATTAAAATTGTTCAAGGAAATATACTATCCTTTGTACTAGACCATTCATTAGGTTTTATATGTATATCATAAGTGGTAGTATTTTTTTTAAAAAAAAAACTTGCAATTATTTGATAATAAACGTTTAAATATTTTGCAGTTGTCAGTGTTTAAACTTAGAACTTTTAAAAATAATAATTATCCCTTTAAAATTGGGATAACTTGATTCGTGCTTCGTTGAATTTTATTTAAACTTAATATTTGATATATGAGAAATCGTTAAGTCCGTTTTTAAAGTCCACAAAGGCTTAAGTAACCGACATATGAACGACTAATTATGTAAATTTAATTATTTCTTTTTTTACATTTGAAGCTAGGAATGGGCATCCGCCTCGGACTTGTCAGGTTTTGACCCCATCTGGTCAGATCGGATCGAATTCTAAAAAAAATTAGATTCATGTCGGATTGAGTTTTTTAGAGGATATATTAGAGTCGGGTTGAGTTTAGGGTGAAAATACTCGACCCAAATAAAATTTTTAAATTTACTTTATATATTTAGAGATAATTACAATAATAATCTTTTATATATTATTTTTTTCATTTAGATCCCTATTTTTATTGAATAAAAATAATATCTAGGGTCAAGTCAGGTTGGGTTCGAGTTTTATATAAAAAAAAGTCATGTCGAATTCGGATCGAGTAAAATCACCATTAAACTTGAGTCGGATCGAATTTCAAATGAAGAATATATATTTTCAAGTTAAGTCGAATTAACCGAAATCCGACCATCCAACTCATGCCCATCCTTATTTGAAACTGTCATATAAGCAAAAATTTCCAAGATTAGGCCTTTCATAATGCAATCTCACTCTGTTAAAGCCGGCAATAATGAGCTGCATTATTGATACTTTAATTTTACACAATTTAAAACATCTACTTTTTATAATATAAATAATTAGTTAAAATAAATGGTATAATTTTCCCTTTAAAATAAAAAAAAATCATTATAACACAATGAGTTATATTAATGATGGATATGAGATTCAGATTTAATAGATTTTAACACGGTTTTATAAGATTAATTTTTTCTTTTAAACAAATTACATTCGGATCATGCAAGTTCAATTTTATAATGAAAAATCTTTGATCTGATTCGACCCAAATATTATAGTATAATTATCTTTCATATATTTAGGGCTAATAACAATAATATTCATCTCTATAATTTTTCAATTAAGTCCTTATTATATATATATTGGGTCGGATGCAGGTACAAATACATTTTTTTTACTCTAATCAGATTTTGATTTGAATGAAATCTCTTTAAACCATCGATCTAATGACAAATGATGAAATATAATACTTAACTTGAATCAAATCAATAGAAAAATCTAACCCGACCTATACTTATCTCTAATTATAACAAATACAATTTTAAACTAACTTTAAAGAAAAAGTACATATACAAAATCTTGGATTTAAACCCAATAAGGGAAACGAATCTAAAATTTGACCAAAAAAATTCAAATACTAACTTAATTTGGTTTTTTCAAAGCACCTTTTTGAAACCAAACTGTCGTGGGAGACATGTCCATAACAAATGAGCTATCTATAATGTTACCAAACCTTATCCTGTCTAATGAAATCGATGCCCATCGTGTCCTGAGATTTTCAGTTCCAAATTTCTTTTGATTTAATTTTAACCATTTATTTTTATAAAATTATATATGATCAGGCACATACTTACGTACTCGTATGTATATAAATAAATAAATACTAATTAAACATTACTTGTAAAGTTAAAATATTTTAATGGTAATATATTAAATATATAAAAATTATAATTCTAACATTCGATGACCTACACTCTTTTCTTTTGCCCAAAACCCCTAAGAAAAGGAACAAAATTATACCCAAAAAAAAATCTAAATCTAAAACTAAAACTAAAGAAAGAATCCTTCCTTCTGATGTATATTAATTATAATCTAATCTATATAGTATGTAGCATACAAACTTTATTCTAATATATTAATTCTAATCTTTTCTTCTCTACATATTTCTTTTCATCGACTTCTTCAAGTATCACCACACTCATGCCAGCAAACAAGCATGGTGATACACCGCCGGAGAATGTAGAACCTTGCTCTTTGCTCCTTCACCAGCTTGTTGCACCGCCGTCCGAACCCCTTACACGGATTCGCCACGTTTCTATCGTAGAAGCTTATGTTGCTGATCTCTTGCTTCATTTTCTTCTTCTTTTTTCACAGCGGAAAATTGATGATTCTAAATGGAGGAGAAAAATAAAGTATGTTTGGTGGAGAAGAAGGAATACTACTTATCGGGGTTTATATAATTAATCTTGATAATGTTTAGAGGACATGAGTTAATTGGACATATAAAATGACAATCATAACCCGGTATATCATATTATCTAGATCGATCTACTTAGGCTTGTAAACGAACCTAATGCACACGAACAGAGGTATGTTCATCTTCGTTCATTTAATAAATAAACGAACACGAACATAAACGAACAAATTTTTTTTGTTCATATTCGTTCATTAAGGAATAGAGTTTGTTCATGTTCGTTCATTTAAATGATAAACGAACATAAACGAACGTAAACGAACGAACATAAACGAACATAATAAATGAACATAAACGAACACAATAAATGAACATAAACGAACAACACAAACACAAAAAATAAACTTTCGAACACAACAAATGAATGTAAAAAAAAGTAAACAACAAGAATAACAACTTAAAATTCATTAATATAACCTGCAACTTTAGATTTAATTTGTTCGAATACGACAAAAACATACATAAATCATAAATAAGTTATATGAACATAATAAAGTCTTAAAGTTAATTTGTTCAACAAAACAACTTCAATAATATTCGTAACATATTCAACTTGCCTTCTGTTCGAACATAAACGAACATATAATCGAACATTCATGAACGTAAATGAACGAACAAGCCCTTTGTTCATGTTCGTTCATTTAATTAAACGAACGCAAAATCTTGTTCATGTTCGTTCATTTAATAAATAAACGAACATAAACAAACTTTCCGCCGCACGGTTCATGAACGACTTACTGAACGTTCAGTTCATTTACAAGCCTAGATGTACTATGAAAAATGGTAATTTCAAAGGGCAATATGATGTGGCCACCCTATTGGTACAAAAGGGTATTATTATTATAAGTCATTTAAATTCCTTGAATTCTTCTTTCTTAATACGTACAGTGTCATACCCCAAAATAGGGGTTAAAATTTTAATTAGTTTTATTTGATTCATTATTAGAATTAAATTAGAACTTTAGAATTTAATAAAATAAATAAATAAAATAAGAAAATACTAGAATTTGGCCTAAATATGCAATTTGTAAACATAAAAGTTATTATAGGGAAATTGCAAGGAGATAAGGAACTGGTTGAATGATTTAACCATTTTTCCCTAAAACTCAAAACTTCTCCCCTTAGCCGTGAAACTCTTTGACGTGCCATCTTCCCTTGGCCTTGGATTAACAACTAATTCAAGAGGGTTAAATGGGATTCAAAGCTTTGCCTAAAGGGAATTAAGAGGGTTATTATATTATTAAGAAAAATATAATATTTAAATGGGATTCAAGACAAATAATTTAGAAGCTTTTTCCTTTCAAAACAAAACAAAAAAAAAAACCATGGAGTGTAAATAATATTTCTTCGAATTCTATCACTAGTGTCGATGTTATTCTTATCTACTATTCGTGTTGTCTCCCTTGCTATTGTCTGAACGCGGTTGGTGCATCGATTGGGTCTCGTCGGAGAGAGAGTGCACACGTCTTTTTCAGGTGAGTTCACAATTTTATTTTTGATTGTTTCGTTCATTCTGCTAAACGTTTGTTGAGAAGAAGTGTCTTTGCTAGATCGAGTCTTAGCGGTGCCGCCACGGGACTGGTAGACTACGACCAAGTTTGGTTGCTGCGTATCTACTATGCGTTACAAAATAAGGAAAATATGCATGCTCGTAAAGGGACTTACGAATTATAAAAAAATAATATAAAATGGAATCAAGTGATTGTGACGGTGCCATTTGAATTTGCACATTCAAATTAGCTAATTTCGTTTCGTACAGTATATATATGTATATATATTAAGGGTGCGTTTGGTTCACGGAATGTAAGATTACCAGTGGGAATAAAAGATTACCAGGGAATATGATTATTGGAATGTTGTATTTTGTGTTTGGTTGGTTTAGCAGGAATGTAAGATTACCGTGTTTGGTTAAAGGAATAAAAGATTATTGAAATGTATATTTAACCAAATTGTCCTTATTATATATTTGTATAATATTACAAATTGTAAAATATTTATATATTTTCTTTAAAAAATTAAATTCATAATATTTATATAATTTTTTTTTACAAAATTAAAAATATAAAAAAGGTTTAATGAAAGGGTAAAAAAAACTTTAACCCCTGAACTTCATATAAAATTTTAATTATAGATTTTTTTTGTAAATCTAAAATAATTTAAGGATAAATTTGTAATTTAACCTTCGTAGAATTTTTATTATTCAATGACAGAAGAATGATATTTTTGAGAAAAAAAAAATTAAGGGCATTTTAGTCCAAAACGCTGGTAATGTTACAATACCTAAGGGAAGGGAGGTAATGACATTCCCGGTAATATACCCCAAAAAATCTACTACTGGTAATAAAACATTACCGGGAATGAGATTCCCGGCCAACCAAACATGGGAATCCTATAATCCTTGAACCAAACACCCCCTAAGGGTGATAAATCTAACGAAGGGACGATTAAATAATATGCATCGGTTAAGATTTATTAAACCATGAATCATTTCGATGTAAGAAGTGAATCCAAATCACCTCGACATCAATCGAATTACATTGGACCTAATACTTGTTGGGACATGGAAAGAGTGTTTCTCGTTAAATAAGCGGATTTCAAATTTTCTAAGTGTGTGTCTTTTTCCCATCAATGTATAAATATTATCAAATTACGTTTGTAGGATATTAGTGTATATGTGTCTCTTTCCCTTGATTTAGAGTTAAATTAATTATTTGTATATTCGTAAGTCCGTATAGTTTAATAAGAGTATATTTTCTCATGTTAGTGTTTCATAAATTTTTTAAATTAATAATTGTTATGTTTGACGTTTGGGTGAAAATATGAAGCATGGTTAAATTATTTATATGTCCATAGAAGCATGTGGTGTTGATTGTTATAATATGAAATTCTAAATTGTTAAGGCTTGTTATATCTTGTGGTGGATATATTAATTTATATATGTTGAAACTTGAAATGCATACATATATATCAGAGTTTGGGGATGTAGATTAGAGTTTTAATTATTGGAGTCGTTGTTAATGGAGTATCGAGGGTTATGAGATTGTATTTTATTAACGGAGTCGTTGTTGTTAGAGATGCTACCAGAGATATTGATAAATTTAAATTACATAAGTGTTGGATGTGGTGTTTTGGTAATGTTTGTTAAATGCATAATTGCTCATATATGAAGTTCATCATATATTTCTTATATGATATCATCATATATATTTCGACTGTAGGGTCCATATATATTTCAAACAAGTAATAAAATTTGTAACAAAACACACATTTAATCATGATAGCATAAATATCAAGATGTGTTATTTTGATATTATATTATGTGTATTCATAGAACCTTATTGTACTGTAGCTTGGGCAGTTCGTGGAGCACTGTTGTTGTAGGACTTCCAACATCTCCTTCAAAGTATTGTACTGTAGTTTTAGTGGGCATGTGTATTCATAGAACTTTACTTATGCATTTGAGTTATAAATATCAAGATGTATTATTTTAATTTTAAATTATGTATCATGGAGTTTTGGTTTGTAAAATATTTTAATAATTGTTTTATATGTTGTAAGATATCATTAAGTATGTTTTATAAGAAAATGAATAGATTCCGAAATTTAATTAAGAGTGTTACACTTTTCGTGAGGAGAGAGAGAGAGAGAGAGAGAGAGAGAGAGAGAGGGGAGAGAGAGAGAGAGAGAGAGGGAGAGAGAGAGGGAGAGAGAGCGAGAGAGAGAGAGAGGGAGAGAGAGAGAGAGAGAGGGAGGGAGAGGGAGGGAGAGAGAAGTTGCGACTGAAAATAGGCTAAGAATTCTGGAAAAATTAAGACAGGGGAAATTTGATTTAGTTAAAAATAATTAAGTCATTTAAATTCCTTGAATTCTTCTTTCTTAATACGTACAGGGAAATCTAGGATCGTAAACGAGCTGAGTTGAATTTGAGTATTGTTAAGTTTGACTCGATTCAAAAATTTTGCAATGGGATTCAAATTAGCTCAAAACTCACGAGCCTAAAATTTTTAAGCTCGACTCGAGCTTGAAACAATGAATTAAAACTCATAAATGCACGGAAAAGCTCGAAATAAAAAAATTCTTAAATTTAACTAGACCGAAGTTTAAACTCAAACTTGACATGAACCTTAAATATATGAAAACTTTATATTGCATTTAAAAAATCTGCACATAAATGCTAATATTAATATTATTAAAATTTATATTTTTAAAAATAAAATCTTAATGTATTATATTTTCGAGTTGCTCGTGAGTCTTTCGAGTCAAATATCAAGTAATTCGTTTTAACTCGTTAAGAACTCGAGTCGTGTTCATTCCAATTGAGTATTTATCGAACTTTGACTAAGTCAATCTCGAATAACTCATGATCTGTCTCGAAATTTACAATCCTACGGAAATCCATTGGTTTGCACTACACTAACTGTTTAGACCCGCTTCTCCTATCTAGCACCTCAGTTTGGATCTATAAGTTTAATTAAATATAATAACTTATAAATAAGGGTAAGAAGATTTTCATAACAAATGTGAGATATTTCTTCTTTACGTGACCAACATTTTTCTATTCATGTAAAAAAAATAAAGGAAGAAGTAATAGAGAAATAAAATATAATTTAAATCTGATATTTTGAAATTTGAAATTTGCTTAGTTATGATCTTATAAAGCATTGTACACAAACTGATTAGTCGAAATTGTGTTATCCTCGTAGGAACTTCCACTTTAGGAATTAACACTAAAAGTGTTCTATTTGCCCATTTGTCTAGAACCTCCCTTTCGGAAAAAAAAATCTTTCACAAATTGGAACACACAGCACCAACCAATTTTTTTTTATAGAACTCAGCCTGATATCCAGTCTTCTTCCCCACAGTCTAACTATGAGCGAAGTTGATAGTTTCTCGTCTATGGATTGATGAACCCTATCTGAGAACCTTATCTCTGGTATGTTACCATCTATATCAAGATGAATATCCTCTTCTGTCAACTCCACATCCAAATCGCTAATGAAATCCTCCTTTGGAGTGGCCCCTAGGTCTCTAGCAACCATGTCTTAGAACGAAGGTTTGGTTTTCCTGCACTCATTTCATTCATCACCGCTTCCCCTGCAAGGCCGAACTCATCTGATTCTTGATTCATACTCTCTCCGCCCACATCATTCATAACAATGTTTGTTCCTTCTGGTTCTGACACCATCGAAGCTCCCCCATCCTTCTGTGGTTTCTTCCCGAAAGGGTTGGGAGTCACCGTTATCTTATCACTGGCTCGCTTCAGGGTCAGTAGTACCGAAACCATAACCATTCCATCCGACGGCTGGCTCATCAGATTAAAAGGAACGCTAACAATAGATTGTTGGGAAATAAACGAGTAAACAAGTAATTTCACTATAACCAGATTAGTGAGAATGTGAAATAAAAATGGAAAAAACAATACCCGAAATTGATAACGGAGTTCAGCCAATTATGTCTACGTCTCCGGACTGCTGCAGATCTTTTACTAAGAGAGAAAATTTATAGGTGTTTACAAAACACTCACTACTCACAAGAAAGCTCTCTAGTATTGGGAAAAAGAAATGATTTGGGATGATTTTGAAGCTAAATGGGCTAGGGTATTTATAGTTGAAGCTTAGGGACTAATCTTGTAAATACCCTAAAATGCAATGACTAAAGTTATAATTACCCCAAAAAAATTCAACAAAACATTTATGGCACCGAATTCGGTGCACCCCTTAGCAGCCATACATGTTGAGCCGCACATGTTGACTTTGAGTATTTTTACTCTAGCATGCCAACTGAAGCTGAACACAACTTCAGTTTTTCCGTGGTCACCGTCTTTGTCAACATGTCTGCCGGATTTTGAGCTCCACTAATCTTTTCAAGTTTCAAAATCCCATCTTTCAGAAGAGACCGGATAAAATGATATCGTAATTGTATGTGCTTCGTCCTGGAATGAAAGGATGAATTCTTTGCTAGATGGATAGCACTTTGACTGTCGCAATACAAAACAGTGTTTTCTTATTTCTTGCCTAACTCTTCCAAGAAACTTTGGAGCCAAACCATCTCCTTGCTGGCTTCCGTAACAGCGACATATTCTGCTTCAGTTGTGGAGAGAGCAACTATCTTCTGTAGTTGAGAAACCCAACTCACTGCGGTTCCTCCTAGAGTATAGACATACCCTATAGTGCTTCTTCTGATGTCAACATTTCCGGCTATGTCAGCATCTACATAGCATGTTAGTATTGTATCTCTACCTTTGAAACAAAGTATTTTGTTTGTAGTACCCTGCAGATATCTGAGGATCCATTTGACAGCTTCCCATTGTACCTTGCCTGGATTATTCATGTACCTGCTAACAACTCCCACTGCATGAGCAATATCTGGTCTGGTAAAAACCATGACATGCAGCAGACTTTCAATTGCTGAGGCATACGACACATTCACCATGTGTGCACGTTCTTCCTCCGTCTTTGGTGACTGTTCTTTGGAGAGTCTAAAGTGAACACTTAAAGGTGTACTTACTGGTTTAGCATCTTGCATGTTGAACCTGGAAAGTACTTTGTTGATGTACTCAGCATGTGATAACATCAAAGTCCCCGACTTTGTGTCTCTCTTAATCCTCATTCCAAGAATCTGCTTTACAGCGCCCAGATCCTTTATAGCAAACTGCTTCGACAATTCTTGATTCAAGTGTATAATCTCTTGCATGTCTGAGCATGCAACGAGCATGTCATCAACGTACAATAATAATATAATGAAGTTGTTGTCGAACCTCTTGATGTAGCAACAATGATCTTCTTAGCACCTGGTAAAAGCACTGCTACTCATGAAGCTACCGAACTTCTTGTACCACTGTCTAGGAGATTGTTTTAAACCATACAAACTCTTCTTCAAACTGCATACCAGGTTTTTGTTTGCTGCCATAGATTTCTTCCTCAAAATCAACATGAAGGAAAGCTATATTTACATCTAACTGCTCAAGTTGTAAATTCTCTGCAGCTACAATTTTCAACATCAGTCTGATTGTAGACAATTTTACGACTGGAGAGAAAATTTCATTATAGTCAATACCTTCTTTTTGCTGAAAACCTTTGACAACCAATCTTGCTTTGTAGCGTTTGCTCCCATCGTGCTCTTCTTTGATCATGTAAATCCACTTGTTATGAAGCGCTTTCTTTCCTGGTGGTAATTCAGCTCATTCCCACATCTGATTTAACATAAGCGAGTCCATCTTATCTTTCATGGAAGACTCCCACTTGACTGAATACTCCATCTGCATTGCTTCATCATAACACTCTGGTTCACCATTGTCAGTCAACAAGAAGTAGTACAAAGAAGGCGAATAACGCTGGGTAGGTTTAGGAATTCTGGAGGAACGACTTAGTTCTAGTGTGTCTGGTTCTTCTTGAACTGTTTCAGGACTGATCTGAACATCATTTCCAGAAATCTCCTCGAACTCAGCAAATTCCTTTGTTTCATCTTCGGTATTGGAGTTACTTGATTCTATGGTTGACCTGTCTTTGTACATCACATTCTCATTAAAAATGGCATCTCTACTTTTGATGATCTTCCAATTTTCGTAGTCCCAAAACCGGTAACCGAACTCATCACCACCATAACCAACAAAGACACATTTGTTGGACTTGGCATCAAGTTTACTTCTTTCAGCAGAGTTTATGTGTACATAAGAAATACAACCAAACACTCTTAAGTGTGAAAGGTTTATTTCTTTCTTTCTTTAAAATTCTACTGGTATTCCACCATCCAAGGGAACTGAGGGCCCACGGTTGATCAGGTAAGTTACCGTGTTGATAGCTTCAGCCCATAGCATTTTGGGCAAGCCGACATGTATCCTCATACTTCTGGCACGTTCATTAAGAGTTCTATTCATGTGCTCTGTTACGCCATTCTTCAATGGTGTCATGAGAACTATTATCTCCATCTTTATAACCCCCTTAGACCGATGCGGATAACCCGATCCGATCTGGAGTGTCACATTAGGGCCACCGGAGTGACCCACTGTAAAAATAGCAAAAAAATTAAAACTTTTATTAAAACATGTAAACTCATAAAATCATTTATCAATATGCAGAAATAGAATAGATTTTCAGACTCGTATATAAAACAAAATACAATTACATGCTCCCTAATCACATGTACAATACTCTGCAAGCAACCCCGGAAGAACTTCTTTACTGATGTTGATAGATGAACTGGTACGATTCTTTTAACCTAAAAAGGTGAGTAACAGAGTGAGATTTGAAAAGCTCAATAATACAGAACTACCAGATGATACTGAAGAACGTACAGATACAGATAAACAACTATTTCCTTATTAATTTCGAACATCCATAGATTTTTATGTTGAGCGGAGATCCTACTGTATTTCAGGTAGTAACAAACAGTGAGCTTTCAGTTCAGAGAAATAATTCGAATGACTGAGTTCAGGAGATCAGAATAGGTTATCTAGTGTGTTCCTGTAAAACTAGTAAAAAGATACAGATCTTTTAAAACATATATATATATATATACCCCCTCCGTCACGTACAAAATGTGTAGGTTCCCCAGAACCATACAACCCCGTCACGTCCAGTAAGGCCCTGAGCACACAGCCGAGGAACCGGTAAGTAAGGCCCTGAGCACACAGCCTAGAAGCCTCCAGGTATACTTCCTCCAACATTACCCCCATGTAAAACATGTCCGTCCGTAAACGGATAAATCAAAAATCAAAACATAATCCAGGTCAAATATGAGATCAAAATCCAGGTCAAGTATTAGATCAGAATCCAAGTCAAATATCATATCAGAATCCATGTCAGATATCAGATCAAATCCATGTCAAGTATCATATCAGAATTCAAATTGAAAATCAGATAAAATATTCATGTGAGTAGGGAACACACCAGAATTTACAGATATTATTCAAAGATATTGGATAATCTTAACAGGTAGAGGAAAATGGATCTTCAGTATACCGATAGAATATCGAAATTCAGAATCACTATTGGAAGAGTTCAATAACTGACGGAATCATCAGTTATTCAGAATATGACTTGAGCTAGTAAGGAAGAAATGAAGATTCAGGACATTTACAGTCTATGTCGATTAATCAGATTGTCTAACAACTCCAGATGAATAGCCCCCAGAACTAATATTTGCCAACTTGTCAATTCATTAATCTTCCAGGGTATTTACTCTTTAATACCAAATATTTTTATCCATAGATTATCTTATGAATCACACTGAACAGATCTTAAGGAGACGATCATATATTCTAATGGTCTTTGTTTCATTTCCATGTTTCAACTATACCAGAAAATACTGGCGTACTTGATTTATGGTTCATAATTCATAGGGATGATACATCACGTAAGTTCATCCGATTTTTCAGGCTATTATAATCTCTTACTTAATCCACAGTCCTTGAAGTTACCTAGTTCATTTAGCAGTCAAGTCTATTTCAGTTACTTCAGAATTTTACAGAGTAATTCAGACATTTCTGAATTTCATATACATATTGTACTTCCGTTGAATTCAATTTGGTCTTCGTGGTTGAGTTGTCGAACAAATATTCAATTCTTAGTACTGAATACGATCTAGAGTTGAGCTAAGCTGAATACTTCCAAAATCATTATGCTAAACTTGAGAAGACGAACATACATTCAAATGAAACCTATGTCTTTCAGGTACTGACGTATCATTACGATTGATTGGCTCACTTAAGTTATTCCATAACTTTTAAGGGTAGTACAACACCCATATTTACTTGGATTCCTTAATTAATCCAAAACATCTGCTTAGTCTAAGCCATAAGGGTATCTTAGTCTTCTGGTGTTCAATTTTATTCCATTCATTTCAAAGCTCAAGGATATCCAGTCATTCCTGAGCTTGGTGATATTCTTGGGTCATTTTCATTCCAAAGGTATTTTGGTCATTTTACATATTCAGAGTATTTAAATCATTTCCTTCCGTCTGATCTTATTATTTAATTCCAACTTATCATTTACTTAGTTCTTTCAAACAATTCTGACAAAAGAGCACCCTCGATAAATTATTCTTCAGGTATTTGCTCATAACTCAGAGATTTACGGATTATCAGGAATTTTCTGTATAAATGTATGAACTTAACGATGAAACTAGAAATTCATCGTTTTAGGCATGACTTCTTAATTATTTTTCCATTCAGGGTCAATTCGAGTTATTTTTCCCTCTCAAGGGTAATATCGTAATTTCTTAACCATATAATTTCGGTATTAAAAGTCTTAACAAGAATAATTATAATTTAGAGATTCTAGGGTTAATCGCTTTTCCGGATAATCTCTAAACTTTAAATTATTCATTAACAAACCTCTTATCCAACTTCCAGTGTCAATTCTTGTCTTTTTACAACATAAGGATATTTTCATAATTTTACTCAATCGAAATATTCTCATAATTTATCATCCAAGTACCTTTAATGAGATAAATATAATTTACATATTCAAGATTGATTCCTTTATCACTCAATAACAGAATTTGTAATTCAATAGAGTCTTAACTAATTTATCACTTAAACTGTATTCGGTTCGAATCCATCCATAATCAAACAGACATAATAGACCAATCATATATATGTCCATACATTTATACATTATCAACATGTTCCATAAAGCATAAAGAGGTAGTAATGTATTACTTCGGTTTCTGTGCCATACTGATCGACCATAAAAATTCCATTCGAACGCCCTCAATCTTGAAATTAACTTCCAATAATTCCTCAAATACATAACAATAGAAGTTTCATCAAAAACGGGCCTTAATTCCCAAAAATAGATCGAATAGGGTGATTAATCAGTGAAAACCAACTTATCGAGTTCGAATTTGGTGAAACGAACCCCAAAAACAGATTTAGGACGTCAAAAAATGTCAGAATAGGTATACCCGGTCAAAGGTCGTTCAACGCCCGATCAACACCGGTCAAAGTTCTGGTTAACAGTGGTCAACGCCGGTCAATGGTCAACAGTCGACCGTTTTACACAAATATCACCTAACCGTAATTAATTACAAAATTATCCACCTTCTACAAATATTTACAAAACTAACACCCAAGTTTTTACACAAATAACACTCAAACAGAAATTAATTACAAAATTAACACGATGCGGCCAAACGATGCCCACTCTCAGGGGGTGGCGCGTGTGACGTGTGAATAGTGATTCGGTGTCGAAAAATTCCCGGAAAAATTTCTAAAAATTATTTTAAGTGATTTTGAGGTACTTACAAAGCTCAGTTCATAATTTTGAATGGTGGAAAGCTCGATTTCAACAAATCCAAAACTTTGACCGCTTCACCTCCTCACGCATAGCCGCTGACGGAGACAAGGAGGACACCGACAGACTCGAAACAAAATGGTGCGGGAGGTTTCGAAAACAGATGGCCAGATCGTCGTGAATCGACGAAAAACCAACAGAAATCAAGTTAAAACCGATGATACTTCCAACTGAAATTAACGACGAACGATGATGATTCACGATGAAAGGCTTGAGAGGTTTTGTTCATCGGTCGACAATGAACATGATGGTGGTTTCGGTTCTTCGATCGGAGGTCGGACGATGAGTAGATCGGAGTTGAAAGAAGGGTTGAGGGGAAGAGAAAAACTGGGAAAAATGCAATCTGTAACTAGAGGAGAGAGTTTATAATTCTCTCCTAAAGAAAAATAATTAAACTATGAGTTTAGCCACTGAACTTCCTGCACTTCTTAAAATAGTCTGACAACTTTACGATTTTACAAATTAATCCTCAATTTTCTTCCAAAATACCAATTAAATCTAATACTTTATAATTTCTAAAATTTAACCCCTAAATTGGGGTGTTACAATCTTGATCTCATTGTTTGCGCAGAAATATCTGAATCTTCTATTTTTGTACTCTCATCCATTATCAGACCTCAACCGCTTGACTTTCAAACCAGTTTCATTTTCCACCATGGTCTTCCATTTTCTGAATGTATCAAAGACTTCTGATTTCTTCTTCAGAAATAAACCTACACCTTACTTGTAGAATCATCGATGAAGGTGACATAATATAGTGGCCTGCAGGAGATGGAACTGGAGATGGTCCCCATACATCAGTATGAACCAACTCTAACTTTTCTGCCCTGGGTGTCTTGCCAATCTTTGTAAAACTGACTTTCTTTTATTTGCCAAAGATGCAATCCTCGCATAGTCCGACATCTACCCTCTTTAGATCCGGCAGCTTCCCTTTTGATAAAAATGTCTTCATCAATTTCTCGCTCATATGGCCAAGCTTTTAGTGCCATAGGTTTGATTTTCCATCAGCATCTGCTACTGTAATTATATTCTCTAAATTTGAGGTTACATAGAGAGTATCAGTCTTCTTACCACAAGCAATGACGAGTGCTCATTTGGTAATATTCCATTCACATCTTGAAAAGGTTGTGTTATATCCTTCTCCATCAAGCTGTCCTACAAAAATCAAATTTCTTTTGAGGCCAGAAATATGTCTCACTCCTTTCAGCGTCCAAGTGGTCTGGTTTGACAACTTTAATCGGATGTCTCCTTTTCCGACGATCTTCAAGGTTTCATCATCAGCTAGATGAACCCTCCCAAAATTACTACTGATATAGTTCTCCATGATTTCTTGGCATGGGGTGGAGTGAAAAGATGCCCCTGAATCCAAGATCCATGATTCAATCGGACTATTGACGCTTAGAATCATGGCATCACCTGTCTCCTCTGTCATGTTGGCAGATTCATGTGCATTAGTATCTTTTTTCAGTACTCAGCAATCTCTTTTAAAGTGACCATTCTTGCCACAATTATAACAGGTAAAATCTTTCTTTCCTGTTTTTGATTTGCCCCTTCTGGATTTCGATCTGCCACGATTTAAATTTCTTTCTGAAGTTCTCTCTCTAAACTCGGTGTGCAAGGCTGATGAGGTTGATGCTTCACCCGATTCTCTCCGTCGAATTTCTTCGCTCAATACCAGATCCCGAACATCATCTAATTTTAATTTGTTGTTTTCTGACGAGCTGCTGACTGCTGTAACAGTAGCATTCCAACTGTCTGGTAGAGATGATAAGAGAATTAAAGCTCGAACTTCATCATCGAATTCAATTTCCACGGAACTCAACTGAGTTGTGATTGTGTTGAGTTCATTCAAGTGTTGAGTCATTAATGTCCCTTCTGCCATCCGCAAATTGAATAATCGCCTCATTAAGTGCACTTTGTTTGAGGCCGATGACTTCTCATACATAATGTAGAGAGCCACCATAAGACCCGCCGTGGTCTTTTCCTTTGCTATGTTGAAAGTAACATTGTAGGATAACGTCAGTCAAATAACTCCGAGGGCTTGTATGTCGAGAAGAACTCAGTCTTTATTCTTCATGCCCTCTAGTTGCTTTCCTAAGAGAGGTTGATATAAATTTTTTTTGTTACATAAAATCTTCAATATGTATCTTCCAAAAGTCAAAGTCCGCACCATCGAACTTCTCAATTTTCACCTTCCCTTCGTCTGCAGCCACCGCTCCCACTCGAATCTGGCTTCGTTTGGATCGTTTCTGACAATTCTTGCGAACCACCGTATATTATAACACATCCGTCGATAAATTCGTATCGCCAACAAAATTTACTAATCACTATTTACGTGAATAGTAATGAATAGTAACCCCGCAAAAAATTGACAAAATTCACAACCAAAAGCTTTGATACCAGTTGTTGGGAAATAAACGAGTAAACAAGTAATTTCACTATAACCAGATTAGTGAGAATACGAAATAAAAACGAAAAAATAATACCCGAAATTGATATCGGAGTTCAGTCAATTATGCATACGTCTCCGGACTGCTGCAAATCTTTTACTAAGAGAGAAAATTTGCAGGTGTTTACATAACACTTACTACTCATAAGCAAGCTCTCTAGTATTGAGAGAAAGAAACGATTTGGGATGATTTTGAAGCTAAATGAGCTAGGGTATTTATAGTTGAAGCTTAGGGATTAATCTTATAAATACCCTAAAAAATACAATGACTAAAATTACAATTACCCAAAAAAAAATTAACAAAACATTTATGGCACCGAATTCTGACATCACTTTTTAAATTCTTCTTTATTATAATTCTTTAGTGTCATTGTTTGTATATAGTATTAGTAATTATCTCACGCGTAGAATATTATTATTTTTTAATTCAAAATTTTTAAATCTTCTTGTTAAAATGTTTATACTCAAATTATTAGTTTATTAAATCTTAATCTTACAACTTGTATATTGGAATTTAGCATATTAAAAAAGATATATTTATTTGCGGGTAATATGGTAAATCAATTTGCTAGCATATGGCCAACCTTTTTATGCATTCACAGACGAAATTTTGGGTGTATATTGATGAATTTTGGAACCTGAATAAATCATTATGCAACACAAATATTAATTTTGTTTAGGGTTTCACTTAATTTATTGTTAGAATGTTGGAATTTTTTTTGGTGACAAAAACATATGCGTACGATAGTATTTATTTATTTATTTATTTATTTTGTGACTATATTTCTCAAAAAAATTGACTAAAATAATTATTTTGGTTACATACTACAATAAAAAATTTCAAATTATTATATGTAAGAAACTTTGTTTTATTTAATTATTAAAAAATAAGAATCAAATACAAAGAATATTTGTCAAGAATATATAATATTCTTCTGTTAATCCCATTGAAAACACATGCATATCAAATCCAACTCATCCCAACTAAATACCAATCTCACGTTTAATCATGTTCCAGATTTAATTTTTTTTAATGAAATTAAAAAATTTCTTATTGAAAAATATTATAGTATATTCTTCCGGCGTAGCAATCTGGGAGGGCATGATCCCCAAACATATATCCTTCAGAGCCCATGCGTGTCAATTGAGACGATTGTATGCCTTGAAGCTCATGGAAATAACTGCCTCACCTACTTGAAATTAATAAGCATGTAATTTTATTATTATTACTATTATTTTATTTGACCTATTAAATTAAATTTCACATATTTTCTTAGGGATACACTTATCCCTAGGAGCTTAGTGCATCCACCCCTCTAGAGATTTTGAAAGAAAGAAAGAAAGAGCCTCCTCATGTAGTCTATCGTCATCATAACACCAGAACTCATCACAAATATTAACAGCATAGATTTTGTTAAAGTTTCGTCGAGTCATGGTATTACAGTGAAAATATCTTGTATTTCGGTCATTCTGTTCAATCCATTCATTACGGAACTTCTGTTTCCAATGCAATTCTTCCTGCTCAAGAATCTTTTCCATTATGCTTTTAGATAAATTTCAATACCATATAATGCCTCATGCCAGATTCACAAGCAAGTTTCTGGATATCTTCAATGTGACGGATTTAGTCTAAATAAGTACTTCCTAACCAACCATTCTTTTTCCTTGATAGAAATATAACCGATAATCAAAAGGCGAATACACTAAGTCCCATAAGAGTCAAGTGTATTCCTATTATTTTAAAAAAAATATTAAATTTAGTTTAATATGTTAAGAAAAAAAAAAGAAAAAAATATTTTTTTTGCATCCCAGTTACTTTTAAAAAAAATTAAAATTTTAATCTTAAATTTTTTAGAACTGTCATTGCAGGTAATACTATTATTGCACATGAACTTATCCATTCTATGTGATGTAAGACGGGAAGAAAAGGGTGAATGACTATTAAGATAGAACTTACAAACCTTACAGTTTTATCTCTACTGTGTTAATCTTGTTCATCCTATGATCAATGTGGTCCAACAGATGCCATAAATACCCAATGAGATTGCAATGCTTCAAATTATTTGATTGAGAAAAAAGTGGAATCTGTGAACCCCAACAATCTGCCACATCAATCTATATTTTCCCCTCGATGGGGGGGTTCTTTTAAAGTAGATTTGTGGGAAGCAGTTGAGATTTTGCATGTTGCCCAACCCCCTCAAAATCTTTCACCTTTTCTACATTTTATCGACATTTACTGACACGTGGCTTAAGATTAAGATAGATAGTATGAAGGAGATGACGTCTAAAGGTATTGTATTGTAATTAAACCAAGGCTAGCTGAACTTGGTAAGCTACTACTTCCACGTGGGCCATTCAAAACTCTCCACGTATATGATCCCGAACGTTGACATCTCCAAGTTGATAAGGTCATGGGACAATGTTTGACACATTCTTTCCTTTTTTTTTTTTTTCTAAATTTCATAAAAGAAAAAAAATGTACAAAGATAGTTAATATGTTTGGGAAGTGAATAAAGTAAATTGAGAATGTTTCTCTCATAATAAATTTTCTATAAAACTCGATTAAATATAATTGATTAAAAAAATTAATTAGTGCAGTAATCTAATTAAAGAACCTAAGCTTCAGGTCAAATAGTTTACAGTGGTTAACGAAGGAATTAATGCAATGGGAAAGTGGTTGACTTTTGACGAGCCGATAGCCAATTGAAATCGAAGAAGAGAGTGGTTAATGGAATGCACGAGCTTCATCACTTTGCATTGTACATAAGCAAAACTCTCCCATTGTCCAACGCATCAGCTTGTACTATGACCAGCTATCATATTGCTTAGCTATCACATAGCCTCACTACCCTATTTAAACCCAACCCCTGCTTCGATTCCCCATCGGAGAACTATCTTCCACAAACCAACAATGTCAACCACTTTCTTATTCATCATGTTTTTCTTCTACATCTTCCTTCTTTTATCTCCCTCATCTCGGATAACCAGATCGAGTTCTGGAATTGTAGCTGCAAGTGCCACGAGACCATTAGTATCCAAAGCTCAAGATTTGGTCACATTCTATCTAAAACCTGGAATGGAACATGGTTTTCATAAACAAGACGTGAAGGGTTGCTTGCCTAAAGGGTTTCATCGTACATCATCACCTAGTCGGTATATAAATGATCGTACTTTCAATTTGACAATATGTTCAATGACTTCATATGTTTCGACCAGACCATGAGAAATTTGATCATATATGAAGTTCGTTCGTGTTGGGTATAGTATATACATAGTGTCCTTCAAACTAACTATATATGTAGGTAGATGATGAAGTTTAAAGGTTATGTAAGGAAGAAATTAACGGAGATGTAACTCTGTGTATGTATGTATGTATATATATATATATATATATATATGATGAATGATATGGTAGGGAATAAGAAATCAATTTGTTTGAATTTCTATCATCACTATTCTTTCAATTGGTATTAATCAAATTATATAGAAATATTTGTTATATCCCTCATGATTTATCCAAGAGTTGATTCATGTATTGAGTCATGTGAAAGAAGAAAATATTTCCAGTTCAGATAGGCTTGAATAGGTATTGATTACTCACTAAAAATTTTCAATAAAATTGAATGTCAAATTAAACAAATATATCTAAATATGTGTTCACGTTGGACATAATTAATTTATTAAGAAGGATAAAAGTTAAGAACTAATTAGTTCTTTAATCTTCAATACAACTAGCAGTTGTTGGCCTCTGGAGGTTGATGGTAGACTTGTATTCCAATAAGGTATTTGTACTGTATTTTTTGTTAATATAATCCTATTTAAATTGTTATATGTTAAAATAAAAATTAGTACTTCAATTATTCATCCTATGTGTTGATATCTGTATCTATATCTAACTAACCCTCCCTGAAAATTCCTGAAACCTTTTAGAAATAAATCCAGCATCTACTCCAATGATTTCTCAGCGCTTCTCCTCACGATTCTCCCCTTTTCTCAAAACCTTGATTAATTCCAATTTTCCAGAACACAATTCTGGTTTTTTTCTGCAACCTGTTTGAAAATTCCATGTTCAAGCTGTGATGGGTTTCCTTCGAAGTGAAAATCAATGGGCTTGGAGAGATGAAGAGTTGGATGATGCGCAGTTGACAGTAGAACAGCTGCAAATTTGTTGCGAGTCAGTTTTATATGGATTTCTCTGTTTTTTTTTTTGGTTGAATTCCATAAAATTAGATTTTGCAGAAAAATTGTGAATGCTTTGTTGAAAATCTGATTTCTTATTATCTTTTCTCATCCGCTATTTCTTATTATGTTTGGAACCAGAATTATGTTCATTGGAAAGAGCTTTCAAGTCCTTTCACTTTTGGTGCCAAGAATAGTAAGATTATTGTGACAACCTGTGATGATAATGTAGCAGCAATCGTGAGGAACGTTCCGACTTATTATCTTGATGTCTTATCAGATGATGATTGTTGGAAGTTGTTTGTAAATCATGCATTTGATGCTACCAGCCCCAGCAAACATCCAAATATGATGGAAATCGGTAAAGCGATCGTTAATAGATGCAATGGTCTCCCTTTGGCTGCAAAAACACTTGGAGGTCTTCTGCGTTGTAAATTAGACCCTGATGATTGGAGTAAACTATTACATAGCAACTTTTGGGACATACTACCAGATGATGCATCCAATATTCTTCCGGCATTTAGATTGAGTTACTATTATCTTCCTTCACATTTGAAACGTTGTTTTGCGTATTATTCTATTTTTCCTAAAGATTATGAATTCCATAAAGAAGAGCTCATTCATTTATGAATGGCTGAAGGTCTTTTAGAGTTTTCCAAAAACAATGGTGATGCAGAAGATCGAGGTAACGAGTACTTCAGAGATTTGAGATTGAGGTCATTTTTCAACAATGGAAGGGGAAGAAAAGTGGTTTTGTCATACATGATCTAATTAGTGACTTGGCTAAATCCATCACTGGAGAATTTGTTTGCAGATTGGAAGGTAGTGGTGGTTCATGTGAAGTAATTGAAAGGGCTCGTCACCTGTCCTGTGTCCAAGAAAATATGATGTGCGAAAGAAATTCAAGAGATTACCTGAAGGTGGTGGTGGTTATGTGAAAAAACTCGTCATTTATCCAATGTCCAAGAAGAATATGATGTGCAAAAGAAATTTGAGGCTTTACCTAAAGCAAAAGGTTAAGGCAAAAGGTTTAAGTACATTCCTAAACATGAGGTCTTCTTATGCTAGCAATGTGCTAATTCATGATTTGCTGGTTAAATCAAGCTTTCGAGTGCTTTCTTTGGCCAAGTACGAAAATATCGGTGAATTACCAGAAGAAATTGGTAATCTGAAGCATCTGCGAAGTCTGGATCTCTCAGAAACATCGATTAGAAGGTTGCCGAACTCTTTGAGTACACTGTATAATTTGCAAACTTTAACGTTGGTTAAATTCAAAAACCTTGATGAGACATGGAGTAATTTGCAAACTTTAACGTTGGATCTCTCAAATGTCGTATCTTTGGAGTTATGGAATTGTAAATTTTGCATTTCCTTGCCATCACTTGGGCAATTATAATCTCTCAAATCTCTCCTTATTTCTAGGTTCAGCGGAGTGGTAACAGTGGGTGATGAGTTCTACGGGAATGGGCACGCTTCAGATAAATCATTTGGATCTCTTGAAATTCTATGCTTTGAGGATATGGCAGAGTGGGAAGAATGGTTTTGTTCGAGTGATGAAGTTTTCTCTCTTTTGCAAGAGCTGTTCCTAAGAAGCTGTTCCAAGATTGTGAGAAGCTTGGAGGCTCGCTTCCAACAGCACCAAGCCTTTTCAAACTAAAGTTAGAAAAATGCAATGCATTGCAATTGGAGCCATTGCCCTGCCGGCTTCGAGAGTTGGTGATCATAGATTCAAATATTGACAGTTCCATATTGGAACAGATGTTGCAACAATGCACTCATCTTGAAAAGTTGTCCATGCGGGATTGTTCTGGTATCGCATCCCTTCCCGACTCTAGTGTGCCTATTAGGCTGAAGCAATTGTGCATCATAAGCTGCAAAGTCTTGAATTGTTCCAAATCCTTGTTGTTTACATCCCTTAAATCCTTGCAGATAAGAAGCAAGAAGTGTCATCCGCTAGAATCTTTCCCATTAGGATCATTCCCTATGTTAAATAATGTTTCTTTCTAGGGATGTGAAGACTTGAACTTCATTTGTGCTTCAAAGGACTCTCACCAGCAGCATCTAGCAAGCCTCAGTTCTTTGAGTATACATTCGTGCCAAGATTTTATATCTTTTCAAACCCAAGGCGGATTGCTCATCACGAATTTGACCAAACTTCGTCTTTGGGATTGTCCAAGTTTAAAATCATTGCCAGAGCAAATGCAGTCCGTCTTCCCATCCCTTGTGATGTTGGCAATAGGAGATTGTCAGAAATAGTCATTTCCAGAAGAAGGTTTGCCCTCCAAATTAAAATACATCACTATCTTCGGAAGTGATAAGATCATTGCGGGGTTGGTCGCGAAAAGGGAACGTTGTTTGCAAACACACCCTTCACTTACATATTTCGAAGTCTCAGATACAGAGTTAGAGATGAAGAGTTTTCCGGATGAAAATCTGCCCTCTTCGCTTACATCTCTCACTATCTCTGATCTTCCAAATCTTAAGTCTTTGGACTTTAAGGGCTTTCAACACCTCACATCCCTTCAACGATTGTATATCTACCATTGTCCAAAGCTCCAAGCGCCAACAAAGATGCTCCCACGTTCTCTTTTGTATCTCTTCATTGTGACTTGTCCATTGCTGAAGGAACATTGCCAGGAGGAGAAGGGAAAAGATTGGCACAACATTTCCCATATCCTTGTCATTAAAATTGACAATGAAGTCATTCTATAGAAGGGACAGTTGAGTAGTTGACTGAGGATAGGAATGCCTAAATGAGTCCCTTACCATCCTCACGCAGGTATTCCCTTCATTTTCCTTAACCATCCATTTCTGTTTTTACTTCCGTTACTCAAGGTTTGACTTGTGCATTTTTTTTTCTCTTGATTGAGTTAGATATGCAACTTTTGTGTTTTTCCTGGAAACCACCAATAAAACCAAAAAATCATTCACCTTAGCTTCTCTCCATCCCTCAGAACTTTGACAAATTCCAATTTTCTTGGGGACAACTCTCCTTTTTTTCAGCACCTTTTTTGAAAATCCCATCTTCCAGCTTTGATGGGTTTTTTCTGAAGAGAAAACATTGGTTTTGATGAGAAATTAATGGGTTTGTGGGGTGGGGGAATTTGGAATCATTAGTGCTTGGAGAGGAGGAGGGAATTTGGAACAGTTGGATGTTGCGCCATTGACAGTTGAATTGCGGCAAATTTCCAGTGAGAGTCAATTTGATAGAGTCATTGCTGAAGCTCAACAACTTGAGGAGTCTTAGATTATTCTTTGGTTTGATTATTCTTTGATTTGATATGAATTTGTATGCTTTATTTTGTCGTTTGATGCATCGGAGAAAGAGTTTAATTTTTCCGGCCAACGCACGAAAGGCTTTGTTGAGAATCGGATTTCTTTATAGGCTTAATATCAAAATAAGTGCTCAAACTATATCGTTTTTTTCAAATAGATGCATAAACTAATTTTCGTCACATTCAGATGTCTAACTTTATAAACGTTACTTATTTAGGTGTCTTGGCTGGTAACGGTGTTAATTTCCCGTTAAAAGACACATTTCACAACTTGGTAATTTTAAAATTTTTATTTAAAATTAAAAAAATTAAAATTATATATTTAAAAAAAACACAAATTTTGAAATAAATTCAAAACTTTGAAAACCTCCATTTTAACCCCTAAACCCACATCATCCATCGACGAAGTTCCACCCGACCTCCCCTCCTCTCGGCAACCAAAACTCCCATGAAATCATGATCGGTCGACAGCTTATCTACAATGAATCAACGTTTTAAATTGCTCGAACGCTAGAATTAAAATTGCGATTCCACGTGATTCATACGGCCAATCGACGAAAAATATGACAGTGTATGTGTAGGAGGATGGTAGGGACTATGTCGATGGCGGTGGTCGTGGTCAGAAAGGGCAGCAACGGCGGATTAAGGTTATGATTTGGGATTTTTGGGTTGTTTTATAATATAAGAAAAGTTAGTATTTTTTATAATTATCATAATATTTTTACTATTTTTATTTTAAAAGATTCATAATCACCAGATTATGACACGTATCACTTAACGGTGGAAATTAGCGCCGTTGACGACCCGAGCACCTAAATAGGTAATGATCGTAACGTTAGGCACCTGGATGAGAAGAAAATTAGTTTAGGTACCTATTTGGGAAAATTGGTATAGTTTGGGTACTTATTTTGGAATTAATCCTTTCCCATTTAATGTTATCATTCTAAGCATTGAGATTTCGAGTTTGATCAAAGTTGTTTTAGAGATCCATTGAGCATTGAAATTAATTTCCAAAAAGTCTTTCTCGTTGTAGAATCCAGATCAACATGTTTTAGCGTTCCATTTTCTTATTGATATTTCGAGTTTGATCCTAAAACAAAGTAGATTGAACTTGAAGGATGGCAAGCTGGTGCAGAGAATGTATATATTTGAAGCCGAAATTGGAAAAATTGGCAGCTGATTACTATCCGAGGTTAGATAAGTTCCTTTTTAAACTCTGACACTATTAGTCCGGTCTATCACAACGAACCTAGCGTGGTTCCCTTGTGTGTCAAATCATTCTGGTTTGTCATTTGAATTCTGCATTTTTCTTGAAATACTCATGGTGTACATTCAAATATGGATATGTAAAAATGACCTTCCAAAGACTTCTGAATATCCTTTAAATGCTTAGAAAAACTTTGGAAAACTGAATATTTCCATGTTGGACACATTCAACATCTGGAACGTGTAACTATAAATGCATCTATGTTCCTACATGTGTAGTTGGACGTATAACCCCTTTTTTGTTATTAACTTTTTCATCTGTCAAAAGGAGTGTACTTGGGAGATTTTTGGCTCAAGTTGATAGAGAGATTTAGGAGATCAACCTCATGCATCTCATTGCAAAATCCATAAGCTGTATACAAGTGTTTCTCCCTGTTGTGGCTTTAATTTGAAGTCCATTGGGGGATATGAATCTTTTCCTACCATTCATTAAGACCATGATCTCTCGACTCGTTTAGTGTAGAAAGAGTTGTTTTCTTCATCATTCCATGGAACTATGTAACTAAAAATGTCATCAATAGTTTACAGCTAGTTTGAAGGAATTCAGCATCTCATGATGTTCATATGCTCGGCTCCTTTCTTCTAATCCTTGTTACTACGGATGACAGATGACGGAGTCGAGCAGCCGCTTTTCTGAATTCTTATCATTTCTTCATCTGATACTCCAACTTCAATTTTCTTGAAATACTTGTGCCTAACACATTTTCGGATACAAATATGAGGATATGATACTCCAAAGACCTTTAGAATATATGAAAAGGCTTAGAAGAAATTGTATGCACGTGTATCGTACATGTGCATGTATCTGATACTCTTAAACAGAGAAAGAAAAGCATCTAACATACAGTTACCCTATCCTTGAATCTTGAGATTTTTATTTTATTTTATGTTTTTGCACTTCCCACTATTGGATCTCTTCTAATACACGCATGATCTGCTATATTTATATAGTTATGAGTTTATGATTGAGCTGAACTGATTATTCCTTTATGCATGTTTCGATTCAACGTCAACTCTCCAGAAAAGGCTAATAATACAGGTTAGTATCATTTCTTTGGAAAACATAATTTCTACATTCAAGCTGTTCATTTTTTTCAACCCATATTCTTCAGTGCTACAACTACAAGTACATGAAAAAATTGAACACAAAAACTGCATATCGGACGCATGCTTGTATCTGGTAATGGTGCACTTTGATAGTTTGATTTGCTTACAGTGTTGGTCGCACTTGTTTTCAACTGATAATGGTTTTAGTATTACAGTTACGAAGAGAGCAAGAAACAGGCTGAGGCGATTAGTGGCCACAGAGCATATTTGGTTGTTAATGATTGATAGAAAATGAATGTACCTCGTGAGTTTTAAGGACATTTTTTCTGTCTCTATTAACCTTTCATGTTCAGATATAAGATTTAGCGGATCATGATTACATTTGCATGCCTCCAGAATTCAATTACTTTGTAAGAATAAATAAATAAATAAATAAACAGAAGGAATCAGAGAACCACAACGAACTTACAATGAAGATGCTATGCTGTTAAACTACTTCCCTAACACCAATTGGAAAATTAGAAAATAAAGTAAAAGGGTTTCGAAAAGGTCACATATATACACACATGAAAATTGCATGTACAAAGAAAAAAAGAATAGTTAGTTGCACCTTTCTCCAAGGTACTACTAGCAAAAGCAGACTAAAGCCATCCCCAAAGGAAATCTACAACCTTTTGAAAGAGACCAGAAGCCATATAAAATGCCCTTTGGAAGAGGTTTATATCTAAATTTATGGTCGACATGGTTAGCCATCCTCCCTTCAAAGTATCCACCATTTTTTCCTTTTCTTGCTCTCTAGCATCGGTTGTTCTGGACATTAGACGTAAAACGTAAAATATTGTGTCAATGGGCCATGATTTGTAAATAACTCCGCTCAATATGAATATGAATATGATAATAAGTTAATAACTACATGATCTTGTATGATGAGAAAAAATAAATCTTGAATACTAGTACATGTCTGGCACGGTTGAGAACACCAACTTCTTTTCTTTTTTTTTGAAGTTTTTCAGGATACTTGGGGTGATTATACCTTATACCCATGTCCGAATATTAGGTATCCTACTCGGGTTAAATTAAGAATCACAATGAAGTTCAAATAGATGCATGTTGATGTGTTTAGGGTTACCTTCTTCAGGATAAATCGAATTATAGTGCACCTCAGCCCAGAAACTCAAGAAAATAACTGCAAAATCACCACACACAAACAAGCAAAATGGAAGTGAGTATTAAGTGAAGTACACACAAAATCAAACATCCAGAACGGCCATGTTAGACAAATATAGCACTACGTAATCCAATTCTACAAGGTGGAGTTCCTCGATGGTGCTATTCTCAGTCCTAGATTCATGATGGAAATCTCTAAACAACTACACAGTACTATAATTTACAGCAAATGCAGACAACTCAAAAATACTATTTTACACAAATTCAAGGAGTACAAATGGATCATGGTGTGAGAAAGAAAATCTCACAAAACTGCATACAAATGTAGTTTATATAAAGATCAGTAAGATTAAGGATCCACGAATTCCACAACCAATGCCGTTCACTAAGAGAGAACACTTGTATACTTTTCTTTTACATATCTGAATTTGTGGTTTTTCGTTTTTATACAGCAGAAAATATTGTATGTGCAAGAAACAAGTATTATAACCTGAATATTTCCCTTGAAATTTTAAAAACCAATGCCTGAACATCTTACCTATAAGAACCATGATCTAATTATATTATTACCACTTCCAATAATAAACCCAATAAAAAGATAGGGATGTAAAGCATTGAGATCTTACTTCGTTCAGACTTTGGATGATGTGGAAGGATCTCAATATAGCATGTATCCTTAAAGGAAGTTAATACAAATATCTTTACGCCATACTGCAATCAAACAGAAAATTTACATTAGTTATCTATTAAATGGTCCAGACCAGAATATACAAAACTGTTATTGCAAAAACATTCCAAGATATGAAATGTTAAGTCTTAATTTTATTTACATATATCTGTAAAAATCGCTCTTCATAGAAACTCGTCAAGCATACCGTGCATGAAGCTACAAACTAAATCATTTCACAATTAGTAATTGCAAAAATAAATAAATAAATAAATAAATAAAGTCCAATACTTTCTACAATAGAACTTTAAATTGCATGGTATATTTTATACTATGGGATATATTTTATTACCCAAGCTTGAAAGCCTTAAGAATCTAACGAATAGGAATGAGACACAAAATAAATTACTTGGATTCAGGTGTGTCTAACATGGGTATGCGTCCAACACAAGCATATACAATTTTTTCGAAGATTTCCATGTATTCGGATAGTCCTTGGAGGTTGGATACGGATGTTGGACTCAGGTGTATGTCTAACATGGGTATGTGTCCAACACAGATGTGTTCAATTTTTTCCAAGATTCCCATATACTCTAAGAGACCTTGGAAGTTGGACACAGGTGTCAGACATTGGAATTTCAAGAAAAATAAAGACTTGGAGTAACATAGTCCACAAATTGTGACCATTTTCATCTATTTAGACAATGTGAACAAAACTTTGCTCTCAGATAATTTTCCTTGTGATAACTGAGTTCACCAGCACAGGTACATGTAAGTATTTCTTTCAGAAGCTAAACATCCATATAGAACTGAAGTGGAAAATATTCATAAAACGTTGTGTAAAAGAAAAAAACATTTCACATACTAACGAAGTTTAAGCCTTATGGTGGTACAAAAGTTATGGTATAGATTCAAGTCCTTGCAATTCAACAGTCTCTTGGAAAAAAGTAGTAAAACCACGTTAGAAATTAGAGAGTTTGGTCATTGACATACCAAATCTGCAGCTGCTTGCAAGGTAACGTGATCACCCCATTCACCATTCCTGCTTCATCAATGGAAATAACTATACTAAGCATGAAAGTGTTCTTAGAAAGTTTTCTAGTCAAATCATAGAACGGAAATGAATTTTTTACTTGCTCATTTTCTTCAAATAGTCACCATAAGCCATTGGAACATAACCCCCGTAAATCTCTGAATTCGATGTAAGCTAATGAAATCAACATATCACGAGAGTAAAAAAAACATAAGACCAACAGGTTGAACCATGCGCCAAAGAAACTAAATTAGCTAAAATAAAGTGGAACTTACAAAAAAGCCAACCAACCTGGTAAACAACTTGCTGCCTCACAAACTTGTGGTGATCTTGAGAACGGTAAAGTTGATCTGATAATGAACGAAACTGGAACATATGAAATAAGAAAAGTTACTTAAGGTAATAACAAAGTGGTCTAATAAAAACTACAAGGCTACGCAGTCTTAACTAAATTTTGTAAAATGGTGTATCAATTCAATTTTGCTTTAATAAAAGTTAAGCATCAATCACTGACGATATTCTAGAGAACATAAGCCCTCAACAGAGTTTCATAACTAAATTTTGTAAAATGGTGTATCAGTTCAATTGGAAAATAAAGCCAAATTAAATGGAACCGAGAACTGCAAACTAATTCCTCTAAATATATATATATATATATATATTTCCATGTGCTTCAGTTTGTTGGATGCATAATCTGAGTAACTAATGACCAGAAGAATCACCATACTTATTGTGCAAGGTTTTAAAACACATAAAAGCTTTTCAACCAAATAGAAAAGAATCAGTGAGGAAGACAAATGAAAAGGATTTTTCCACATTTCATTACTTTAGAAGTCCATACAAACTTGGGGCCAAACTATTCACATTTCAATACTGAGCATTTTTACCACATCCACTAAGTTATGAACTGTAAAATGATTGCTAGAAGACCTGATTTCCATCATCCTATAATAACTCTAAGCAGACACTACAGAATTACCATGAATATTACAAACAGTGAAGTACTGCAAGAAATTCATGTTATATCTATTAGCACAATAGGTTTTCAAAAGAATCTACATCCAATATGTTCATATGCCTTATTAAGGCCCCTTTCAACCAATATGTTTATGTGTGGGGATCTATATCTCACAAATTCAGAAGAGAAAGCACCTGTTCATACTATTATCCAGTACTACATATCTTTCTACCGGACAAATAAAATGAAAACCAACCTGACAGTTACCGTCTCCTTGAACCTTATTCTCAACCAGACCATACAACTGCAACCTGAATGGTAAAACAATTAATCCTAAATTAAAATGCTATTAAAACATAACATTTATAAAATCAGAAAAAAATTGACCTAATAAATTTACTGCAAAAGTATTTCTTTTAAGAAAATGGAGAAAAAAACAAAATGAACCATTTTGGTAAAACAACTTAATCAATAACATGTTGGCTAAAGATACTACCGAAAAAATGATTGAGGGAAGGGGAAAAATAATTACTAAAATGGACCAATACAAGAGTTGGAACATTTTACAAAATTACAATAAAAAACCCCTAACAAATAAATTTATAATCCTACTATTTTAAAAGAAAAAAGGAATAAGGTGCAAAGGGCCCCTCCATCAATGGAAAATAGTTAGGGTGATGAAATTTATTTGCCACAAAATAATAGTTTAAAAAAAATAGATATGCCATTAACTACATAAAGGAAATTTTCAAGCCGAACCTATTAAGCAGCCTTTGATGGTCTGAAGTTTCTTCATCAACTGATGGTATTTCTCCATTAATTTTAGGTACATGCTGGACAATGCAAATCGTCAAAGTTTATACAAAGGAAATATATCATATGAGTTAATTTCAGCACGTGATAAACAGTGATCTTTCCATTTCCACAACATTGTGTACCACAAATCATACACCAACTTAAATATAGATTTCATAACATTCATCAGAAAATTTGGTAACCAATTTGCAAAATTGCAATCATCATTAAACTAAACATGTTATACACATGTTTTTTCAATAAACAATAGAGAAAAAGAAACAAATGGGCAAATCCTAACTAAAAAACACAATGACTGCAACAAAATTATAATAAATATAAAATCAACTAGAGATTGAAAGAGAATCCCAATAAATAACAAAACCTTCCAAGACTGTACTTACAGGAATAGCAACCATGTCATTCAACCTCTTCTCTACTTGACCATCGAGAACAGATGACTGATCGATTATATCAATACACAACATGTCTTCACCTTGACAAATTTTGTCTCCCATGCCAGAGTCACCACCTTGTTCGCAACTACTAATTATAGGATCATCTAAATCCGACTTTCCATGATTAACTTCATTTCCACGTCTTTGGTTAAGATCTTCTATGATTTTCTGCCCACGTTCATGATCTATACAATAGCACCATTTGTACATTAATAAAAGCCAATACAAGCATTGAGTCAGAATGCCAACTTCAGAAGTTCCAACTACCAGAACTATGTTGTCTTCCGGGAATAACATTCCAATCTTGAGCAAGAATGGAATCTTGGCTAAGATTGTTAAATCCAGATGCCTCTGCAGCAGCAAGTCGCGAAAGTTCCTCTTGAAGGGCATGTGCGATAACCACATCATTCTCCACATTTACATGTTCAGGTTCAGGTTCTTGATAACCCTCTCTAATATATCCAGTTTGACTATCGTCTTTGTCATACTGCATGACACTTCCACTGGCACCAGAATGGCCAAATACACAAACTTGTAGATCTTGGAGACCCCATCGAACAACGTCAGGATCTATATCACATGTAATCATTATTAAATTTATAAGACAACACCATCCACGTTCCTAACTGAATGTGTAGACTCCACAAAAGGAATTCTGCAGACAAGAACATAAAAGTAAATTAATCACAATTAGCACATGATAATATAACCATACAATAACAACAATAATAATATGCAAAATGTCCAAAGAAACTAGCATAGAAATTTCTTAAAATAGATTCTGGAAGAACACAATAACCTAAACCTAGAAAACAGAGAGAGTAATCATTCACGTGAGAACAAAAAGACCAAAAAGAAAACAAAAACCAAATTCCATATTCCAATTTCTTAAAAAAGGCTTATGGTTTTACAGATATAACAATCACAACAAATATCGTTACAACAAAAATTCTATAACATGATATAGTTGATTTGAATTAAGTTGCAACAACCGATATCCAGTAAAAAATTCCTCATATTACTTAAAAAGAACCAGTGAAAATTAACATATACAATGAATATCAATATCAAACAGTTTATATTTTCACTGTCTTTGTATTAGACTATATTTTAATCTCATTCAACAACTCATTGTGATGAATGAAATTTTAAATCCAGATTCATGTCTCCATTTCAATTACAATAATGAGATTATATATAATCTAATCGATAAATTTTTTTTCTTACATTTGGTTCTAGATTCTTTTCATTTCTCACAATCTTGTTCATCATTATTTTCCTCACATCTTTATATTATATAAGTTTTAAAATTAACAAGAGACAAATAAATTCCACCAGATTTTCTGATATTTTTCTTGAACCGATTCTTTCACAGATCATTGAATAAAATATCATTAATTTTCCTTACATATCTCTAAATATAGCATGCTTCAAAGGTTCCTATATACAATCACTCTTTTCTCATGCCTTCAGAAATCCAGTTCATCTTCTAAGTTTCCATGAAAAGTAACGAATATTTCCAATATCGGAGATTTTAAGGGATATTTAAAATATATAAAATAGAACAATGTATGAACAACAAATCAGGAAAAACTACATGGTGAAATTAGGGATTTTAAAAAAAAATCAGGAAATCAGGAAAAAGATAAATAATTGATTACAATCCTACCTGAAGAGGTTGAAGAGATTGTAAGCCTGGAGGAGAAGCCAAAGCCGAAGCCGAGACCTTTATACTTATCTTCTATTGCTTTACCCACCCTTGGGTAAACTGCAGGTTTGGTACCTAAACTTTATTTTGTTTCAAAACCATATCTAACATTTAGTTTAGGTTTCATTTTCGTACCAGTCATTAAAATCTTAACATAATTGTTGTTCGTGGAATTTTTATGGGTATATTATATCATTCATTACTCAACTAGCTTCTTATTCCTATTCTGGTCACTAAAGTTTAAATATTTTAATTTAACTACACAACTTTCAATTTTCTCATATTTTAATCACTCTAGTTTATTTTATTAATAATTTTGTGACATTAAATTTTTATTATTATTTTATTTATATATAATTAAAATAAAAAAATTTGAAAGTTAGAGTGATTAAATTAAGATTAATTAGTAATTAAATTAAAAAATTTAAACTTTAATAACCAAAATAGGGGCGATAAAATAGTTGAGTGATGAATAATGTAATTTTCCCATAATAAAGTGCCACGCCCAATAGTTTCGTTAAATTTTTAACGGCAAGGTACCAAAACGGAAAAAAAAGTAAATATTAAGTATGATTTTGAAAAGAAACGAAAGTTTAGATATCAAAACAAGATAAAAGTATTAGTTTAGGTACTAAACATGTAGTTTACTATTTATTTTTTAGGTTAAATTACACCACAGGTTATTAGTAAAATTATAGATGACACATTATATTTTAAAGGTTATAAACGGGTCATTGATTGTAACAAATTAGTTATTTTAATGTTAAATAAGTAAAGGATGTTAATTTTTTAGTTGAAATTAAAAAATTTGAAGGCTTTCTAACGACAAAATAAATTAATTATAATCGATTAATTGAATGATTTGTTCGTAAATATTTTGAAGGCTTTCTAACTTTTTTCTTTTATTGGAATTATTGAGAAATCTAAATTTTAATTTGGAGATCCTAATATAATAATTGGATTATTATATAGTTTTAATAAGCGTGCTTTTGCATCAGTCTTTATTATTTAAAGCATTACATTATTTAATGTATGTTTTTCAAATTTCCACTCTAAAAATATATTATATTTTAACGATTTTTTATATGATTATAAAAATATCCGCAACCTCTTTCAAATTTATATTAGTCAGATTGATTCAACTTGGATAATGATTTAATTATAAAATATGAATAAATTCTAATATTTTAAACGAAGGTTTCAAAACTCAAACAAATAAAAATGATATTTACCATACAAACCTAATCCAATGAAGAAAAGCAACGTTGAAAACTAAATACACCTAAAACACAACAAACAACGTGTGAACAACTTGGTACTTAATTCTTGGCTTATTCCGCTGTTCCTTGCCATCTTTCCAACCAAAAGCAAAACTTGAGGCGATTGTCAAGCAATTATTAAAGAATTGGTGGTCCATGTGTTACTTATTGTCTTCCATGGGAAACTTGGTAATAAAGGAATGTTTAAAAAGGGAATTCCGTGACGCATTGCATTACATGCCTTTTGTTATACTATTCTAACTTATCACGCATGATGTCTGCAAATCTACCTGTGGACTCTTTACTGGTCTGACTCTTGTGATTGGTCAAATTGGGGCGGTTCGTTTATACCTACAAGATAAAGCTACCTGTCCATGATCCATCGGAAAAGTAAAACACAAATTGGGTATTGGTTTCTGTTACAATTTCGGAATTCTGGTGAAAGGCTACAAGATTTGGCAAACAGGGAGTCGTACAACTCGGTTTGAAAAATACCATCTTGATATCGACTTCTAATCTTCAATGGCGTTTCCTCCTCCATCCGACTGTTTTTCTTGCTCTTGTTGCTCTGTAAAACAAAATATTTGACACCACTGGACGTTAAGTAATCAGACTCAGACAATTACAGGATAGCACATGATCCCAGAAGTTCAACTATTCAAGTATAAATAAAGGACTATGTCCATGGGGTCTGGGGAATGTCCCAATGTACCCAGCTATGTTGTCCCAACTCTTTTTTCTTTAGGTATGGGATATAATCTCCAAGGATCCTCCAAATATGTGGGATATCATGAAAAGAATCTAACATTACCCGTATCAGATTCATATCCATATCCGAATAAATTGGGCCCACAACCTTCCCCCCGTCTGCAAAAGAGGATGTTTCCGGGTTTGACCCCATGATTAAGCGTATAACACCAGACCATTACACTGTTAAACCATATAACTAAATGTGAAAACTAAAACTAAAAAACACACCAACTTCCTTTATATATATATATATGTATGTGTGTGCATTTCACATGGTACACAACTCTTTAACTGGCAATAAGCTATATTACTAGGGTGTGAATGTTAGAATACAAGTATTTATCCATGGGTATCTTCGATTTTATTTTCAAACTTTTACACGTAATTGGATGGTCAATTGGTCATATCCCCATCCATGTCCAAAAATGTGTCCAACATAAGTGTCAGCTGATATATGATGAATCCGATCAAACGGCATAGGTAATCAGACTTTAAAGCAGATTCGGAGCATGAATCTCATTTTTTTGGCTAATATTAAGGTTCCCATGAAAATTGAATCTAATTTGAATAGTCTGTATGTGTAGAAGAAATAGGTCGATTTGCTTACCCATAAGTTTGAATATTGCCTTCTGTGTGCGCCTTTCAAGCTTATCGAGCTTCTTCTGGACATCCCTTCGAAGATCCCAGTTTGGTTTCTTGGGACCAATGTTGACAAATGGATCCTACACCATTTGATCCACAATTAGAACAAACAGAAAGAAACACCGTTTGGTTAAACATGATATTGACAATAAACAAGCACCTCTTTTTCTTCAGGTGCTGGAGGTGCTGCTGCAACAGGGTCTTCAAACTTCAGCAGCACGGGAGGAGCAACCTTACCATCCTGAAGCTGTTTATCATGAGGTTAGTAATTTCGGAACTTCATGCTAGGGTTACTGCATAACAAAAAGACAAGGTACGCATGTTAATGATGACAATTGTCCGTGAAAGAGAAACAAGCAGAGATCCAAGTCAACAAACATTCTATAACTTTATGCTGAAAACTCTATGGTATGAAAAAAGACCAGCAGCGAAGTTGTACGTTTTGATGATCAGAATTTTTGGTTCAAGGAAAGTAAACAGATAGCCCTCTTAATATAAGTTATGTGATTCATCTTGGTACAAGTAGTAAACAACAAATACCTAAAATATATTGAGATCTACGAGTAGGCCGGAAAGTGGAAGGAATTAAGGAAGAACACTGTTGTTCATTTTTCAGGAAGGCAATGAAGAACAAGGGTTACACGTCTCAAGAATACCTTACAATCCCACATTTGTTCAACTTGCAAAAGCTGAGATGACATGAATGGATAGGATCATTGCCCTCATCCTTAATTTTCCTTTCAACTTATACAACTTTGGTTCAACGGAAAAATCAGAAGGATACAAAAATTTTCAGCAGAACTTTATGTTAACCTCGTTCCTACCACACTAGAAAGCATATCCCTTGGAATAAAAATTCCCCGGTCCGCCCAACTTCTCATCCTTCTTAACAAGCAAAGCCTCTTAGAAACAGAGGCAATCCGGGGTCCTTTCCACCACACAACCAAAAGCCTTCCTGACCTTCCTCTTTTTCCAAATTATCCGTAAAAAAGGAAACACTAGCATCTCCTTGCTGGTCTAATTCTGAAAAAGGACACCCAAAACCAGCAAGCAGCTTCATGCGGAAATAATTTTTCACACAAAGTCCTATTTGGTGCAAGCAAGCGACCAATCCATACCCCAATATCTTAGTACTTGAATGCATATTTTATTTAACACTCCAAGGTGTGTTTGTGCGTGTATAAAACAAAATTTTAAAGAAAAAAATAACAATCCAACATAATCAAGACTAATGAAGTTGAAATTGAGAGAACTGTTGAGGCTCAAGTTTCTAGCATACTGTTTCTACTCAGCTCGAATCATTTAAACCCTAGGTATATTAGTCAATTTTAAATATGAAACATGATATTCCTATACCCTTAGTCCAAAACAACCATATTTCACAAGATAAACAAAACCCATCATTAAACCAATGGTTAAAACATAGTTAATATTAAATTTATGCTCAATAAAAAAGGAGAACGAAAAAAATCAATTTCTGGGTTGGAAATTAAACAAAATATGTAAGCTTTCATGCTATTCCTGTGCATGTTGTACAAAACAGCCATATCTCCACAAGATAAACAAAACCCATTATTATAGCATAATGCATACTAATTTTATGTTGATAAACAAAGAAAAACGGAAAAAATAAATAAGACGTTTTAGTTTCATCCGTTTGATTCTCAGCAGCTTCAATAGAATCTTCATCTGGGGCATTCAATAGTTCCTGAGCTGCTTTAAGAGCCTTAAGCCTCTCTCGACGTGACGCAGCTGCTTGTTCTATCGACTCCTCTTCCTTAGCCATATCTCGTCGTTTTCAGTGAAGTCGAGCTGGGGTTTCTCTTATATAAATGGGGGATTACTTGATTTTAACTTCTTAGCGAGTTTTCTTGGACCTTTAAACCATTTCAAATACTAAAATCGAGAGTGTGAATTTCATTTTCATTACTTGATCGGTCAATGAATTTTCTCCTGCAAAGAAAACCTTTAACCTCTAAAAAAACCTAATTTATCCATTACAAATTTAAATATTTTTTATATTCTTTTTTAATAAGTAAAAGCAAAATAATATACACGAACGTTAAGTTTTTTTTATTTATTTAGAAGGGTTATAAAATAATATTTATTTAAATATTCTTAATCATTTAAACATAAATGTTTAAATATATTAATAAACAACATACTTAAATTTAGGACATCTAAAAATAAAAATCATTCATTTTAACCAATGGTATTGTGCTAGGTAATATCATAATTCAAATTAATTGATACAATGGGAAGTGTCTTTTTTTTAAATATACAATTTTCTTTAAAAAAAAATAGAATAGTAAAATGAAAGGTTTTTTTTCATATTTAGATGATATAATATTAAAATTAGTCCTCAATATTTATTAAAATAATTATTTTGGTCTCTATTTTTTTTTAGTATTTTAGAATTTTATTTTAGGGCAAAAGGCCTACAACATTTTACTAAATAGTCACTTTAACCCTTATTCTTTTATTTTGAAATATTTTGATCCTCAAAATTTCATTTTAAGATAAAATCCTATTTTTTGTATTAATCATTTGTTAATTAATAGTTTTCATCTATGGATAAGTCTTTTTGTCTCCAAAATAAAATATTGGAGGTCAAAATATTTTAAAAAGAATAATGATTAAAATAATTATTTTGATAAATGTTGGAGGTTAATTTTGATGCTATGCCTTTTTTGATATCTAAATAGAAATTATAAAAAAAATCAAATTCTGTCAAAAAAAAATAAAAAATAAAAAATAAAAAAGAAGAAGAGAAAATTCAAGGAGTTGAGAAAAAATAGTTCAATTTTTAGAAGATATAAAAATATCTTATCTCAATGGTTTTTACCAAGATTGTAAGAATTCAACCAAATGCAAACCACGGTCTGTTAACAAGTTCTCACAATGTTCGGCTACCATGTTCGCCAAATCAAACATCCATTATCCCCACTTATCACATCAAAAAACCTTCTTTTCCAGCCATCTCTTTTCGATATATTCGAACTCTTCGAATCCAATTGAGGGCTCACCATATCACTTGATTCAACAATCATGTTCACCATTTCCATAACTTCACTCATTTTGGGACGTAGTTTGGGTTGACGAGCCAAGCATTTGTTAGCCACAGCAGCAAGTTTATGAGCTGACTTGATCGAATACTTGCCATTGAGCCTAGGGTCGATGATCAGCCTGAACTTTTTTAGATCGGAGATGTGTGGTCGGACCCATTCCAAGAGCTTTTCTTCACCTTTGGGGCGGTTCCTATCCAATGGACACCTTCCGGTTATGAGTTCGTAAAGGAAAACTCCATAGCTCCAAACGTCACTTTTGACCGTGAGGCGTCCGGTTTGAATGTACTCAGGCGCTGCATATCCAATGGTTCCCACAACCTGCTCAGCAAAGTGCACCAACTGATACATCCGCGAAGAAAAACTACAATGTTAAAAACATAATTTATAGCAACTTTGAACCTACTGCAGTTGAGACGTGGCTTAATCCATCTGAAGGTCCCAATCTGGCTAACCCGAAATCTGAAAGCTTTGAATTCCAATTTTCATCCAAAAGAATATTTGACGACTTGAAATCTCTGAAGATTATCTGTAGCGATCATAAAATAAAATTCTTTGAAACAGAGGTCATACAAATATCTCATTTACACCTTAGTTCAGTCTATTTGCATTATACAACCTTTAAGAGTACCTGAAAATCCATTCCTTCATGGAGGAATGCTAAGCCTCGAGCAGCATCCCGGGCGATTGTCAACCTGGTTGCCCAAGGAAGAGTTGTTTGAAACCGAGTTGACAAATGATCCTGCACACTCCTGTTGGGCATATATTCATATATCAGTAGTCTCTGTATTCCTCTTTCATCATCCTCTGCACAGTAACCCAATAATTTCACCAGATTTTGGTGCTCAACTACCCCTAACACATTCACTTCAGTCACCCATTCTTTGTGCCCCTGCGAACATGAAGTGGAAACAAATTTGACAACCATATGTTACATAAAAGAACATACAACATGAATAATTTCTTTTCTCAGTATGAGATATTATCTGCTTCCGACATCAAAGGACTGTTGTTTGTCCTTCACGTGTCGATCATGGAGGTCTAAATTGTTGGCTTCTCGGTACAGAATAAAGCCTATGTGAAATGAATGGTACATCATGCACAGAAATGAAGACAAATTTGCAGGCATGTTATCCATAAAGAATTCGCCCCGAACTAGAGCTTCTATCGAAGTATCAGAAGCCGTTTTTGTTACCAGTGGTTAAAAATTCAGGAAGCTGACCTGAAACCCTCTTCGGTTGAGCTGTTTAACAGCAATGTCGATTTTCTTGTGGGAATCTTCTGAGTTTCGGATTGTACCCCTATAAACACAACCAAACCCGCCTTCACCAATCATCAGGGATAGACTAAAGTTCTTTGTTGCAGTCTTCAACTCCGAGAACATGAACTCTCTGAGATTACTTTGTCTTTGAGACATAACAGCAAACGAGTTCTTGGTGGAAGAATTTGAGCTAAAATCCGAGACATTCCTGGAACTAGACTCCGACCCAGATTTTCCCATTTCGTTTTCGGTTGTCATGGAAACAGATGTGGAAGATTGCATTGAAACCGACTTAGTAGTTTTTGGTTCACCATTCTTCACTTTACTATTGAAATAGAAACACTTCATTGCCGCAAAGAATCGAACAGCTTCACTGCAATATTCACAATATCTACAAGGAATTAGTTTCGGTGGAGCAAAACAACCTTATCAATGCAAACTAAACTTTCCAGCTAATATTCATAACATGAGACAAAACAGCCTTATCAACTCAAACGACGTTAGCCTTACAAGTCAAACATGGCAGCTAAATACCATTGTTCTTTGTCTGCATTTCTTCTTCTTTTTTCCCAACAAGACTCCATAAAAAAATCTTCATCTTTGACACAAAATAATCAAAACCCAATCGCCATATCCACAACTAAATTGTAGCAAAGCCTCAAATGGGACCAATTTCTAGTGCAATAAGTTTTCAAACACCCAACAAACCAGTAAACCATGAAAAATATGTAAATTCTTACATCTGCAGTAAAGATATTCAGCAACATTTTGAACTATAAAAGACCAAAAATAACAATTGAAGACACTTTTGTGAAAAAATTCAAGAAAGAACTCACCTTTTAATAATGTTTCAAACAAACAAAAAATCAATAACAAAGTAGTCAAATTTACTGGTTCTGATGTTATACAAATACCCAGAAATCCGAAAAAAAGAAGAAGGTAAAATTAAGAACAATGATCTAATAGCTTACCAACCAAGAACCATCCACAGAATATAAGAAGCACCAAAATCAGATTATGGTATTATGTCTAGGAATTCAAGAACAATGCAGTTAAAGTGGGAAAAATGAAAAGATTTGGTTGTCATCTTCAAAAAAAGGATTTTGAACCAATTGAAGAGAATTCAATTCATCCAACGCATATTCGAATATATATATATATATATATATATATATATATATATATATATATAGTATAATTCTTTGAACATAAATATATAAGACACGTACCATCTAGAATACAATAAAGCATAGGGAAAAATATGTAAATAGTCCCCTTTGTTTTTAGTTTGGTCGACTTTGGTCACTAATTTTTTAATTAAGTGTTTTTGGTCTCATACATTATCGATACGTTCGATTTAAGTCCCTCGGAGGTTTAACAGATGTGTGACATGCCAATTATAAGATAATAAAAAATTCCACATTCACCAGCTGTGTACATTTTATTCTTCCTCTCATTTCTTCTCCTTCATCTATTATTATTTTCTTTTTATTCCTCTGCACATGGGTATAAAAATAAAAAAAAATAGTTTTTAGCTCATTTATCTCCCCTCTCAAAATTAGAAGAGAGAGAAGCTTTAGAATCTCGTTAGTTATCCGTCTCTCACCACTGACGTTAGGCATCGCTGACAACCATTTGCCACTGCCCTCTACGTGTATCTTCTTCTTCTTTCACATTAAACCACACATGACCGACCATTTCAATTCTACAAACTCATTTCTGATCTTTTAGTGTTTTACCTCGTCCTCCATCCGATGTTAGAAATCCAACACAACCCTCGCCTTGCCCATAAGCTTCCACGGTAACCCATTTAATAGCAACATTACCTGCCTCATTAGGAGACCTCAATCGTCGCCCCATGGCTGCAGTGATTGAGTGTTGGTCCAGTCGAGCCACCACCGCCATCACCACTGATGACGACATGGTTGAGTAGGCTTTCATACGCTCTAATGATCGATTCGAAGACACCTCTACCTCCTGATGGAAAATGAGTGAATTTATTGATGGGTTTAATATTTAAATTAAACTCATATTCCTTTTAATATTGCAAATTAAGATATATTCTTTTATTTGAATATTAGTAGGATAATTATTCTTTTAAATATGTCAAATTAATAGGTATTTATTATATATTTAACTTTGAATATTAAAAGATAATTATATACTTTGAATATTTCAAATTAAAATAATGTCTATTTAAATTTGAATAATAAAAGGAGTTTAAATCTTTTGGATATTTCAAATTAAAAGATAACATTATATGTTTAAATTTGAATATTAAGAGATATTTAATTGGAGTAAATCTCTCCTGAAAATCCCCTATAAATAGATAACTAATCTTCCAGGTTTTACACATCTCAGAATCCAAGAACTTCATAAATCTTGAAAAAATATTTTTCTATCGTTAGTTTTCGGTGATAGACAAAGTCAAGAAGTAATTTGTGATCTCGAAAGTTGTGCAACTATTCAAAGATCATCTAGTTGTTGTATCATGGGAGACAGACGACCAATGATCTCAAGCACCAAAGGAATGGCCGAAAATCTGTCTTAAGGAAACTGTGTAGCGACATGCCTCAACTGTTTCCGATCAAAAGAACAATCAAGGGAAGAGTATTTTTCTTTCAAGTTATTTTTATTTATTTATTAAGAAGTTTAATCTGGTTCATTTTATCTTCTCAGGTGTAATTATGGTCTCGGATTGTTATAATTCTTACAATCCTAAGACAAGTAAACTCATTATTTATCATTAATTAGGTATAATGATATTTTATAGTTATTATCATTATATTATTTTTATATATCATTCTCGGATTAATGACTTTTGTCAAACAATCTTAAGACAAATTCTAATCTTATTTTTTTCGAGATGATATAGATTTGTTTCAGTTTAATCCTTGTTGTATACAAGGGACGTGCCAGAAATTCGAAAGAACAAATATTGAGCCAAAATTAAGAGGAATTTGCGCAAACGATAAGTTTCCTTCAATTCTGAATTCTGAATTCTAAAATCTTTTGTGTTTAATTTTTTTGTGGGACATGTTTCCACCAATTACTGTGTAGGAATTCAAATAATTAAGTTTCAAAATCTTTGCAAGGTCTTTGTGGTTGCGCACTTTGTGAGGGCACATATTGAGTTTTGATAGTTCAAGTTTTTATTGATAATGATGAAATCAATCAGGTAGGTGAAATTTTAATATTTCCTTATAATATGAGGTGATTCGAAACTCTTTCTTCTACCTTTCTTTAATATGAAACGGTTCAGATATCATGGTGAAAATGAGATAGCAAATAAATTTGTTTCGGGATTTATCCTGTTGTTTTAACGGGTTTGGAAAAATCTCAGAGTTGACAAATCTGTTCAACAGAAATTGTCGTGAAAGTAACGTTACTAATTTTGTTTCAAAACGTTGTTTCTGTACGATAACAAAATCGAAAATAAACAAGAATCACTTTTATGTTTATTAGAATCTTTGATTTCATGTTGGAAATCAATTGAGGTTTTAATTCTGTTGTCTAACAGAATTACTTGATTACTATTTATAATAGAAAACATTTGAAAGTAACAATTTTGTTACTCATTTAGTTTGTAACTAAATTTTTTTGGGAGAATAAACCAGAATTTACTTTTGGTTTATTGTTGGAATTATTATTAATTCTAATTTCGTGTGCTAAACGAAATCATGATTTTCGATGGCCATGAGTCACAATGAGAAACCTTTAAAATTCTCTTAACATAAGATGTTATTTTATTTGGTAAATTAGACCAAATATCAGATGATCCTTCTATTATTAGAGATGATGAGGTAAACGTTGTTTCCATATTTATTGATGTTAAAGCTTGGGAGTATTCTAACTTCCTCTATTGAAAATATATCCTAAATGAATTATCGAATACACAATATAAAGTGTATATTATCCATAAGATGTATAAAATAATGGATGACTTTAGACCATAAATACGAAATAGAAGATGCTGACACTAAGTAAGTTTTAGAGGTCAAGTTCTTAAAATTCGTAATAATAGCACAAACGATGAGAATAAATATTTCATTACCTCTATTAATATAGCAAAAGTATTGCTATGTGTATTTGCTAAAAGAGCAAAAGCGAATTTATAGAGAAAATTATTTTATGTAAATATGAAGTTGAAAACCAACTTAAAAGATTAAGATGGTAAAAAGTGATTGTGCACAAACATGATATTACTCATGAAGTGACATCACTATATTCTCCTAAAGTAAACGTAGTAGCAAAGTGGAACAATTGAACAATGAACGCAATGCTAAGAAGTTATGAGTTGTCACAAAACATGTAAGGGAGAGAGAAGTTGTTTTGTCAACTAATAACCTTTTAAATAAGGTCCCTAGGAAAGTGAAAAAACACCATATGGGTTATGAAAAGATTGGAAACCTGTGTCATACAAACACTTGAAAATGTGTGGGTCTCTTGAGAAGGTAATTGTCATATTACCAAAATAAATGAAAATAAATCCTAAATGATGGATTGTATTTTCATTGACTATCCTACTATCTTAGAATGATAGATCGATGCTAGTTGGAATTTGATATTTAAAATATCAATGGCACAAGTGAATATGTTTCATATTGGAAAGAAAAAGTGATATGGAAATCCTTAAGAAAATGGTTAAACCAGATTCATAGTGAAATCTGAGTTTGAAGCTCTAGACAGGTCTGAGTTATCTATGTTAATTTTGTAAGATCAAAGGATAAAATTGTGGAACCACTAACCAAAGGGTTAAATTGAGATCAAGTTAAGAAAACATCTAAAGGAATGTGACTAAAACCCATGAAATTTAAAGGCTTTATGTGAAGGAAAACCCTACCTTGTTGACTGGAGATCCCAAGATCTAGGTTCAAAGGGACAACCTAATTTCATAAACCGTGTACGGTCACTATGAGATTTTTTTCCCCAATTTCATTCATATGATGTAAACAGTGATCAAAGTGGTATATGATAAGCAAAGCTTTTAATGATCATTGTGTGCTTCGGTGAGCCGAGCAACATAAGTCACCTATGTGAGAGTGAAGTGGGGCCGCTTCAAGAAGACCATTGGGCATAGTTCTTTCAAACACTTGCAGAACTAGACGATGTCCATGGCTTTAAGGACATACCCATGAGAACTAAATTCTTGTCAGATAGGTAGTCGTGTAAAGTATGTCATCGTTTACATAAACGAAAAAACAGTTCAAAGACATCGTTTACAACTATCGATCGTAGAGGCTATCACCACATTGAGTCAAAATGTTTTTGATAAAATCATCAATTTCATTCATATGGGGGATTGTTGGAAAATGAATGAATTTATTGATGGATTTAATATTTAAATTAAATTCATATTCCTTTTAAATATTGCAAATTAAGAGATATTCTTTTATTTAAATATTAGTAGATAATTATTCTTTTAAATATGTCAAATTAATAGGTATTTATTATCTATTTAACATTGAATATTAAAAGATAATTATATACTTTGAATATTTCAAATTAAAATAATATCTATTTAAATTTGAATAAAAAAATGAGTTTAAATCTTTTGGATATTTCAAATTAAAAGATAATATTATATGTTTAAATTTGAATATTAAAACATATTTAGTTGGAGTAAATCTCTCCTGAAAATCCCTTATAAATAGATAACTAATCTTCCAGGTTTTACACATCTCAGAATTCAAGAACTTCATAAATTTTGAAAAAAATTATTTTTCTCTCCTTAGTTTTTCCGGTGATAGAAAAAGTCAAGAAGTAGTTTGTGATCTTCGAAAGTTGTGCTACTGTTCGAAGATCATCTAGTTATTGTATCATGGGAGACATATGACCAACGATCTCAAGCACTAAAGGAGTGACTGAAAATTTGTCTTAAGGAAACTGTGTAGTGACAAGCCTCAACTGTTTCCGATCAAAAGATTAATCAAAGAAAGAGTATTTTTCTTTCAAGTTATTATTTATTTATTTATTAAGAAGTTAATACGGTTCGTTTTATTTTCTCAGGTGTGATTATGATCTCGGATTGTTATAATTCTTACAATCCTAAACCAAGTAAACTCATTCTTTATCATTAATTAGGTATAATGATATTTTATAATTATTGTCATTATATTATTTTTCTATATCATTATTGGATTAACGACTTTTATCCAACGCCTTTTTCTTCTCCAATGCTACTTTCGCCATGCTCGAAGCTCTATCCACCATTATAATGTTGGTGAGAGTTTCCTTTCAGTTATGGGTTTTATTTTTCTTGGCTTCTAAACAGTAAAAATTTGAGTTTCTGATTATATTTTATTATTATGATGCTAATATGTTGTTATTTCTTCTCCCCAATTTTGTTGTATAAATAACACAACTATAAGTGTAACATCCTCAATACCGGGTTAGTGACTAAATTGTAAAACTTTAGAATTTAGTGACTAGAGTAGAATAATTGAATAGTTCAAGGACTTATATGAGAAATGTTGTGTAGAATTAAATTATAAAGAAGAAAGAATTGAATGACAAAATGGTCATTTGAAAGGAAAATAATTAAATTTGGTTATGGATTATATTAATCCACATGGAGTAAAGGGGGAAACACACAAAAGTTTCTAGAGTTCTCATCTTCTTCATCTTCCTTCTTACGTGAGAATCAAGCAAAAGGTGAGATTTCTTGTTAGTTAATTTCTTGTTGAATTTAAGGTTGGTTTATGATCATTAGAAGATAATTAAGCTTAAGGGAAGCTTAATTTGTTTTAAAACAACAAGATGAGAGGAATAGGAAGGATTAAAGAAAGGAAGTGAATAAGTGAAATCTTGGTAGAAAGATGTAAATTAGATTTCCAGACCAAATTTGACTTGTCATTAATCTAATTAAGGAGTATGAAGTGTTAGAATTATATTTAGAACATGTTGAAATTTGAGTATGATTCTTGAATTCTATGTAGAGGATTGGATTTTGAAGTTAAGAATGTATTGAATGACTAGAAAATAAGTTAAGTATAGGTAGATGAGTTAATGATATAAAAAAGGTTGAAATATGACACAATTGAGCTAGAATGAAGTGATTTTCATGCTAAAAATGTGGTTTTTGGGTTAGGGGTATCGGTACCCATTCAACAGGTACCGATACCTCAAGAGTAAAATTAAAGAAGGAATTCAAGGGGTATCGATGCCTTGAAGGACAGTATCGATACCCTCTTTTAACGATAATTTATCGAATGTAATTTAGGTACTGATACCTTAAGGGAGGTATCGATACTAGGGTGATATCAAATGTAAATTAGGAACCGATACCTGTATGGGTATCAATACCCTCAGCTAAGGTGGTACCGGTACCCTATAGTGGGTATCGATACATCTTCAAATGGAAATTTAAAATAGACTTTTCCTTTAGTATAAGAAATGAAAGATTAGAGTATAACAGTTAAAATACTGATTTATATATCAATGTATGATTATGTAGATATTGAACGTAACCCTGTTCTGGAACAATCAAAGAATTAAAAACGGTCGAGAGAGAGAAAAAGTGCTAGAATCAAGCCAGGCTAAGGTGAGTGCATACCCCAGATAGAGTTGTATGGAGATAATACTTGTGATAAGTTTATCTTTTATAGTTGAATTTATGATTTTATATTCATGTACATGTATATATATATATATATATATATTAAAAATTCAATTTCAAGAACTGTTGGACAAAGAATTTATTAGACCAAGTGTATCACAGTGGGAGCTCCAATTTTGTTTGTCAAGAAGAAAGATGGTTCAATGCGTCTCTGTATTGATTATAGGCAGCTCAATAAAGTGATCATCAAGAACAAATATCCCCTTCCTCGAATCAACGATTTATTTGGCCAGTTAGAGGGAGCTTCAGTGTTCTCGAAGATTGATTTATGTTCTGGTTATCATCAATTGAAGATTCAAGATAATGATAATCTAAAGACGACATTTAGAACGAGGTATGGTCACTATGAGTTTATCGTGATGCCTTACGAATGCACCGACTGCTTTCATGAACTTGATGAACAGAATATTCCAACCCTATTTTGATCAGTTCGTAGTGGTGTTCATTGATGATATTTTGGTGTATTCGAAGTCAGAAGAAGAACATAATACACATTTGAAGATAGTTTTGCAGATTTTACGAGATAAGGAGTTATATGCTAAATTATCTAAATGTGAATTCTGGTTGAATGAAGTGACATTCCTTGGACATGTAATTTCTGCAGAAGGAATTTGAGTGGATCCCCAAAAGATTAAGGCTATTTTGGGGTGGGAAGTTCCAAAGAATGTGTCAGAAGTTTAAAGTTTTCTGGGGTTAGCTGGTTATTATCGAATGTTCGTTAAAAACTTTTCGATGGTAGCGTTACCCCTAACTAAGTTATTGAGGAAAGAGGTAAAATTTTCTTGCACTCCGGAATACCAAGAGAGTTTTGAAAGGTTAAAGAAGATTTTGATAGAAGCTCCAGTCTTGGTTCAACTCGAATCTGGCAAGAATTTTGTAATATATAGTGATGCGTCCCATAACAGTTTGGGATGCATATTGATGCAAGAGGGTAAAGTAGTGGCTTATGCGTTGAGATAATTAAAATCGTATGAGAAAAACTATCCAACGCACGATCTTGAGATGGTTGCAGTAGTGTTCGCTCTTAAGATCCGGCGTCATTACTTGTATGGTGAAAGATGCTACTTGTATACGGATCATAAGAGTTTGAAATATTTGATGATTCAGAAGGAGTTGAACTTAAGACAAAGAAGATTGATGGAATTTCTCAAATATTACGATGTAGTGATTGATTTCTATCCAAGAAATACAAATGTGGTAACGGATTTCTTAAGTCGGAAAACGTTTACAGCCTTGCGAGCTTTAGATGTCAGACTATCGTTAAGTGGAGATGGTGAAATATGTACGGAGTTGACTATCAAGCCATCATGGCTAGATTGAATTAAAGAATTGCAAGCAAAAGATGAAAAGTGTCTGAAGAATCTACAACAAGTAAAGAACGAAGAGATAAAAGATTATGAGATCAAGTCTGATGTGAACTTGTATTATCAAGGGAGATTGGTAATTCTGGATGATGATGAGTTAAAGGAAGAATTATTATTGGAAGCTCATTGTAGTCCATTCACTATGCATCCAGGAGGTAACAAGATGTATATGGACCTCAAGAGTCGATATTGGTGGCCTGGAATGAAGAGGAATATTATGGAATTCGTATCCAAATGTTTGACCTGCCAGTAAGTCAAAGCTGAGCATCAGGTTCCGTCAGGACTGTTGTAACCAATGTCTATTCCTCAGTTGAAATGGGAGAACGTAACAATGGATTTTGTAACGGGGTTGCCTTTAACTCCTAACAAAAGTGATTCAAAATGGGTGATTTTAGACAGATTGACTAAGTCAGCTCATTTCATTCCAGTGCGAGATGATTTCTCCATGGATAAATATGTTGAGTTATATATTAGAGAGATTATTAGTTTGCATGGAGTGTCTATTTCCATAGTTTATGATCGAGACCCTCGATTTACTTCGAGATTCTGGAAGACCATGCATGGAGCGTTAGGCACTCGAATGAACTTCAGCACATCATTTCATCCTCAGACAGATGGACAGCCTGAGCATACTATCTAAATCCTAGAGGATATGTTGAGAGCTTATGTAATCGAGTTCAAAGGATCTTGGGAAAGATATTTACCACTTGTCGAATTCGCTTACAACAATAGTTACCAGTCAAGTATCAAAATGACACCCTATTAAGCTCTTTATGTAAGAAGATGGCGTACGCCCTTGAATTGGTTCGAGCTTAAAGATAGAGAAGTCCTCAGTCCTGAGTTGATTCAGGAAGTGGAAGAAATATCCAAGTGATTCAGAGTAATCTCAAAGCAGCAGCTAATCGACAGAAGTCCTATGCAGATCTGAAGAAGAATGAGATAAAATATCACATTGGAGACAAAGTGTTTTTAAAAGTATCTCATTGGAAGAAGGTTTTGAGGTTAGGACATAAGGAAAAACTTAGTCCCAGGTTTATTGGACCTTATGAGATCATTAAGAGAGTTGGAGCAGTGACATATTAATTAGCTTTGCCACCTGAAATGGAGAAGATACACGATGTCTTTCATGTCTCAATGCTTCAGAAGTATTGATCTGATCCTTCCCATATCATGTCACCGGAAGAGATTGAGGTTCAACCGGATTTGACTTATGAGGAAGAACCGGTCCAAATCTTAGCCCACGATGTGGAGGAATCACAAGGTATAGGAAGCAACGTGGGAGCGTGAAGAGGACATGAGGAAGCAGTACCTCCCATCTTTTTGCGCAATGAAAATTTGAGGACGAATTTTCTTAAAGGGGGATATTTGTAACATCCTCAATATCGAGTTAGTGACTAAATTATAAAACTTTAGAATTTGGTGACTAGAGTAGAACAATTGAATAGTTCAAGGACTTATATGAGAAATGTTGTGTAAGATTAAATTATAAAGAAGAAAGAATTAAAGGACAAAATGGTAATTTACAAGGAAAATAATTAAATTTGGTTATGGATTATATTAACCCACGTGGACTGAAGAGGAAAACACACAAGTTTCCAGAGTTCTCCTCTTCTTCATCTTCCTTCGTATGTGAGAATCAAGCCAAAGGTGAGATTTCTTGTTAGTTAATTTCTTGTTGAATTTAAGGTTGGTTTATGATCATTAGATGATAATTAAGCTTAAGGGAAACTTAATTTGTTTTAAAACAACAAGATGAGAGGAATAGGAAGGATTAAAGAAAGGTAGTGAATAAGTGAAATCCTGGTAGAAATATGTTAATTAGATTTCTTGACCAAATTTGACTTGTCATCAATCTTAAGGAGTATGAAGTGTTAGAATTGGATTTAGAACATGTTGAAATTTGAGAATGATTCTTGAATTCTATGTAGAGGATTGGATTTTGAAGTTAAGAATGTATTGAATGAGTAGAAAATAAGTTAAGTATGGGTAGATGAGTTAATGATATAAAAAGGGTTGAAATATGACACAATTGAGCTAGAATGAAGTGATTTTCGTACTAATAATGTGGTTTTTGGGTTAGGGGGTATCGGTACCCATTCAACAGGTACCGATACCTCAAGAATAAAATTAAAGAAGAAATTCAAGGGGTACCAATACCTTGAAGGACAGTATCGATACCCTATTTGAAAGATAATTTATCGAATATAATTTATCGAATATATCAATGTATGATTATGTAGATATTGAACGTAACCCTATTCTGGAACAATCGAAGAATTAGAAACGGTCGAGAGAGAGAGAAAGTGTTAGAATCAAGCAAGGCTAAGGTGAGTGCATACCCCAGATAGAGTTGTATGGAGATAAGACTTGCGATAAGTCTATCTCTTATAGTTGAATTTATGATTTTATATTCATGTACATGTATATATATATATATATATATTAAAAATTCAATTTCAAGAACTGTTGGACAAAGAATTTATTAGACCAAGTGTATCACCGTGGGAGCTCTAATTTGGTTTATCAAGAAGAAAGATGGTTCAATGCATCTCTGCATTGATTATAGGCAGCTCAATAAAGTGACCATCAAGAACAAATATCCCTTTCCCCGAATCAACAATTTATTTGGCCAGTTAGAGGGAGCTTCAGTGTTCTCGAAGATTGATTTATGTTCCGGTTATCATCAATTGAAGATTCAAGATAAAGATAATCTAACGACGACATTTAGAACGAGGTATGGTCACTATGAGTTTATCGTGATGCCTTAAGAATACACCGGCTTCTTTCATGGACTTGATGAACAGAATATTCCAACCCTATTTGGATCAATTCGTAGTGGTGTTCATTGATGATATTTTGGTGTATTCGAAGTCAGAAGAAGAGCATAATACACATTTGAAGATAGTTTTGCAGATTTTACGAGATAAGAAGCTATATGCTAAATTATCTAAATATGAATTCTGGTTGAATGAAGTGACATTCCTTGGACATGTAATTTCTGCAGAAGGAATTCGAGTGGATCCCCAAAAGATTAAGGCTATTTTTGAGTGGGAAGTTCCAAAGAATGTGTTAGAAGTTCGAAGTTTTCTGGGGTTAGTTGGTTATTATCGAAGGTTCGTTAAAAACTTTTCGATGGTAGTGTTACCCCTAACTAAGTTATTGAGGAAAGAGGTAAAATTTGCTTACACTCCGGAGTGCCAAAAGAGTTTTGAAAGGTTAAAGAAGATTTTGATAGAAGCTCCAGTCTTGGTTCAACCCGAATCTGGCAAGAATTTTGTAATATATAGTGATGCGTCCCATAACGGTTTGGGATGCATATTGATGCAAGAGGGTAAAGTAGTGGCTTATGCGTTGAGATAATTAAAATCGCATGAGAAAAACTATCCAACGCATGATCTTGAGATGGCTGCAGTAGTTTTCGCTCTTAAGATCCGACGTCATTACTTGTATGGTGAAAGATGCTACTTGTATACGAATCATAAGAGTTTGAAATATTTGATGACTAAGAAGGAGTTGAATTTAAGACAAAGAAAATGGATGGAATTTCTCAAAGATTATGATGTAGTGATTGATTTCTATCTAAGAAAAACAAATGTGGTAGCGGATTCCTTAAGTCGGAAAATGTTTGCAGCCTTGCGAGCTTTAGATGACAGACTATCGTTAAGTAGAGATGGTGCAATATGTGCGAAGTTGACTATCCAAATGTTTGACCTGCCAGCAAGTCAAAGCTGAGCATCAAGTTCCGTCAGGATTGTTGCAACCAATGTGTATTCCTCAGTGGAAATGGGAGAACGTAACGATGGATTTTGTAACGGGGTTGCCTTTAACTCATAACAAAAGAGATTCAATATGGGTGATTTTAGACAGATTGACTAAGTTAGCTCATTTCATTCCAGTGCGAGCTGATTTCTCCATGGATAAATATGATGAGTTACATATTAAAGAGATTATTAGTTTGCATGGAGTGTTATTTCCATAGTTTCTGATCGAGACCCTTGATTTACTTCGAGATTCTGGAAGACCTTGCATGGAGCGTTAGGCACTCGAATGAACTTCAGCACATCATTTCATCCTCAGACAGATGGACAGTCTGAGCAGACTATCTAAATCCTGGAGGATATGTTGAGAGCTTATGTAATCGAGTTCAAAGGAGCTTGGGAAAGATATTTACCACTTGCCGAATTTGCTTACAACAATAGTTACTAGTCAAGTATCAAAATGGCGCCCTATGAAGCTCTTTATGGAAGAAGATGTCGTACGCCCCTTAATTGGTTCGAACTTAAAGATAGAGAAGTCCTCGGTCCTGAGTTGATTCAGGAAGTGGAAGAAAAGGTCCAAGTGATTTAGAGTAATCTCAAAGCAGCGACTAATCGACAGAAATCCTATACAGATCTAAAGAAGGATGAGATAATATATCATATTGGAGTCAAAGAGTTTTTAAAAGTATCTCCTTGGAAGAATGTTTTGAGGTTTAGACGTAAGGGAAAACTTAGTCCCAGGTTTATTGGACCTTATGAGATCATTAATAGAGTTGGAGCAGTGACATATTAATTAGCTTTGCCACCTGAAATGGAGAAGATACACGATGTCTTTCATGTCTCAATGCTTCGAAAGTATCGATCTGATCCTTCACATATCGTGTCACCGGAAGAGATTGAGATTCAACTGGATTTGACTTATGAGGAAGAAGCGGTCCAAATCTTAGCTCACGAGGTTAAGCAACTAAGAAACAAGATTATTCCATTAGTCAAAGTCTTGTGGAGAAATCACAAGGTAGAGGAAGCAACGTGCGAGAGTGAAGAGGACATGAGGAAGCAGTACCCCCATCGTTTTGCGCAATGAAAATTCGAGGATGAATTTTCTTATAGGAGAGATTTGTAACATGCTTAATATCGGGTTAGTGACTAAATTATAAAACTTTAGAATTTGGTGACTAGTGTAAAATAATTAAATAGCTCAAAGACTTATATGAGAAATATTATGTAGGATTAAATTATAAAAAAGAAAGAATTGAAGGATAAAATGGTCATTTGCAAGGAAAATAATTAAATTTAGTTATGGATTATATTAACCCACGTGGAGTGAATGAGAAAACACACAAGTTTCCAGAGTTCTCCTCTTCTTCATCTTCCTTCGTACGTGAGAATCAAGCCAAAGGTGAGATTTCTTGTTAGTTAATTTCTTGTTGAATTTAAGGTTGATTTATGATCATTAGATGATAATTAAGCTTAAGGGAAGCTTAATTTGTTTTAAAACAACAAGATGAAAGGAATAGGAAGGATTAAAGAAAGATTTTAATTAGATTTCCAGACCAAATTTGACTTGTCATCAATCTAATTAAGGAGTATGAAGTGTTCAGAATGTATTGAATGAGTAGAAAGTAAGTTAAGTATGGGTAGGTGAGTTAATGATATAAAAGGGGTTGAAATATGACACATTTGAAGTGATTTTCGTGATAAAAATGTGGTTTCTGGGTTAGAGGGTATCGGTACCCATTCAACAAGTACCGATACCTCAAGAGTAAAATTAAAGAAGAAATTCAAGGGTTACTGATACCTTGAAGGATAGTATCGATACCCTCTTTGAACGATAATTTATCGAATGTAATTTAGGTATCGATACCTTAAGGGAGGTATCGATACCAGGGTGATATCGAATGTAAATTAGGTACTGATACCCGTATGGGTATCGATACCCTCGCTAGGGTGGTACCGATACCCTATAGTGGGTATTGATACCTCTTCAAATGGAAATTTAAAATAAATTTTTCCTTTAGTATAAGAAATGAAAGATTAGAGTATAATAATTAAAATAATGATTTATATTTTAATATATGATTATGTAGATATTGAACGTAACCCTGTTCTGAAATAATCGAATAATTAAAAATGGTCGAGAGAGAGAGAAAGTGTTAGAATCAAGCAAGGCTAAGGTGAGTGCATACCCCATATAGAGTTGTATGGAGATAAGACTTGCGATAAGTCTATCTCTTATAGTTAACTTTATGATTTTATATTCATGTACATGTATATATATATTATGGTTATAGTGATTCCATGCATAATTCATCCATGCCTTAATATGAGATTATATGAATGGATGTCATTATAAGAGAATCAATCTAGATTTGTGAAATAATTGAAGTGATCATATATATGCATGTGAAGTGAATTATGTGCTTATATGAAAAGTGATAAAAGAGATATGAAAATGAGAAATGTATTCATATTTAAACCCATGTTATTTAATATAAGAGCTGTAGGCATAATTGGCATGCCAAGAGTCGTGGGATTATCAATGGTCCTTCGGGACATAGTGGTTCTTCAGGACATAGTGGTCCTTCAGGACAAATATTCAGTGCCCCTAGTGGGAATTTATTCGAGCTGTGGTGACAACATTCGTGCACAACCTCAGTGTATTCACGTACATTATGTTCTCAATAATGTACATGGGCATCCAAAGATAAATTGAATGAAAATTATTATAAGAAGTTAAAGTTTAATTATGCATATCATAATTATATATGTCATAGTTTATTAAATATATGTACATTGCAATGTTATTATGAATTGATAATAGTGCATGTTCATGAATCTATTATTATATGTTCATTTTATGCCTCACTAAAGTCTGTGACTTAGCGTGTAAGTGATTTACACGTAGGTACTAAGGAACCAGAAGATCAGAATTAGGAGTGGCAAGGACAACATCACTACTAGAAGATCATATCAGAAGTAATTGGCAAAGTATGTGTTTTGTTGTATTTAGTGTGTTGGCATGTAAACAATTTGTTAATTACGAATGTTCTGATCGATTTTGTATTGATCTGGTTAAACTTTTGTAAATGAACACTTTTTATTTTAATGAAAGTTTAAAATTTCTTTGATAATCTTTAAGAGTCAAAGTTTGAAAAGTCAATGTGACACCTCAGACTCGTATTCGGGTCTGGTACGGGTAGGGAGTGTTACAATAGGCTCTCTCTATATATATATACACACACTAAACTTATAATTTAGCATAGTTCATGTCAACGGTGAAAGGGATGGAGATTTCAAATATATAGTTTGTTTTACATTGTTTTGTTTGTGGGAAGAAAGAGAATAATAAGAGACACTTAAGGGAGGAGGAGCATTTCAAATAGTTTGTTTTGCATGATTTTTTCTGTGGGAAGAAGAAAGAAAAAAAGAAAATCAAATTGTCGTCAAAGGGCTTAATTAAATAAAGAGTGTGAAACGAAAAAAAAAACGAGATTGAAGCGAAAAAATGGAAAAATGGATATCATGGGATTTTAAGAAGAATAAGGTAAACTTTTTGGATTTTTTTATTTTTAATAAATTTTTATTTCCACGTCATTTAAAGGTAATTTGTATGGATTTCTTTATTATTTTTAAATTATCAAATCAGACTTCTGCTAATGAGTTAATAGAAGTTAAAGGCCGAGGGACTTGAATTGGATGGACCGATAACACTAAGGACCAAGTGCACTTAATTAAAAATTGGTGACCAAAATCGATTAGATAAAAAACAAAGAGAACTATTGGTATAGTTTACCCTAAAACATATTATTTGTAGTCTTTTCTATGGCAAAAAGGTAGTTTAGAAGGTGGAAGCCATTAACATTGCTTAAAGCTGTTGGCTTGAATTGTTGAATACTTTATTTGCACTATAAATTCAAGGGTAAATTACATGTTTATTCATTGCATTTTATTTTCTTTCATATTTTATTCACCGTACTTTTAATTTTTTCAATTTACTCATTGAACTTTAGACATTGAACTTTTTTTGTCACTCGACCGTTTACTCAGTAACAGGGTGTTTACGTGGCTTATTTTTATAATAAAACATTCCACATGTTTATTCACTGAACTTTATCATCTCTCTTATTTCATTCACTGTACTTTTAATTTTTTTAATTTTAATTTAATGCCGTTAGAAATTTAACGGTCGAGTGATCAAAAAAGTTTAACGTCTAAAGTTCAGTAAACAAATTGAAAAAATTGAAAGTATAATGAGTAAAATAAGAGAGAATAAAATTTAGTGAGTAAACGTGTAATATATCCTAAATTCAAAAGTGGATGCAAAAAGAAAAATCATAAGTCAAGATTTATAAAAATCTTCTTGCTGTGTAAGCATAAGCTGTAGTAAACAATCATTTTGATATGAGGGAAAGTCAATGCGTCATTGATTAGGATTTCTATGATTGTTTTGAGTTTCATAATTAAACATTTTCTCCAACCCATGTCATGTTCATATTCATATCTGCTCATTTTTTTTTATTGTTTTTTATATTTTAATTAACATAATTCTCAGCTTTAGATAGCAATAAATAATGTTGTAAGATGGTAAATATTTTGGTTTAATCAGTAGTATACACGGCATTGATCGATTATTTTGAATTGAAACAATTTATTATGAGACAAACATTTCAACTCAATTTATTCTATTCATAAATATCAAAATTTAAACTCCTAACTTTATTTAAAACCTACTATAACGACTCATTGTTGGTGTATAATGAATATTTTAATTCGTGGAAATATGATTCACGAAGCTCAACTGGCAACAGAACTATTCAAAAGGACATAAAAATCTCTATAATATTAATTACTACATTTTATTGCACTCGGAATTAGCTTTCGTAGGAAATCAAACATCAGCTGCTAATAATTTATTGGGATTCAGTTTGAATAGAAATTAGAATTATTTGATCACTTTGAGTTAGATTATTCCGAAATATTGAATGAATTAGATTTGAATATTTTAGTGTTTAATTTGAATCAATTAAGTTTAAGAAATTTGCTGTTAATCTTTAAAATCGTATTTTTTTTTATAAAACTAGTAAGTTTTATTAAAATAAAAATATATAGAAGTACAATAAATGTTTACAACACAATCGTATCTTAAACACATAATAAGGTATTTTATTATAATCATTAACACAATATACGAGTCACATAAGATCATACAATGACCATGTAAGGAAAATATTAAAAATCTAACCAAAAATACTCGAACAAAGATAATTACAAAACAAATAAATCTGACTGCATCGATAACGAACCATAAAAGGAGATGTAAACTACTGAAAGACCACTGACAAACCATATATCATAGTCGAGCGACATGAGAAAAGTATTAACGAAATCAACTGCATATCCTAATCTAATCCAAGGGTCGAAAGCAGGGAAGATCATCAAGATATAACAAATAAGTGTTATCTTGATCATTCAAGACGTCGTCAAATACTAAAATCCAACAATGAGAAAAAAAGATAAAAACATAAAGAATGTCCAAACAAATAAAAAATTGATAAAAAATAGAAGAAAATATGTCATAAAAACATAGAACAACGTGTCATAAATGTAAAAATATGAAAATTAAAAATAAAAAAAGAAGCAAAGAAATAATATGAGAAAATAAGTAAAAATAATAAGTACTGGCGGTCAAAGCGAACACTAAGATTGGTGTCATCTTCGGTCAAGTGAAAATAAAAAGAACGAGCGACGCAAAGGAAAAAAATATAGGAAATGAGTAGTGAGGAGGTGCTGGATATTACGAGCTTTAAGATAGGCCAACTACCGGTTCATTTAGTGCTATGATTGTTGTTTGTAATTTAAAATAGAGTTCGATTTGATTAAAAAACTCACGAGCTTAAAATTTTCAAGTTCGACTCGAACTCGAAACCATAAATTAAAGCTCTAAAAGCTCAAAATGAAAAAAAAAATTAAACTTAACTCAATTGAAGTAGCTCGTTTCGGCTCGTTAAGAACTAGAGTCGAGTCCATGCAAATTGAATATTAATTAAACTTTGACCGAATCAATCTCAATTAACTCACAATCTGTCTCGTCTCATTTACAATACTCCTATCTTTATAAATATATCTAAATATACATCAAATATAAATATTAAATATGAATATTTAAAGAAAAATAAGGAACGGAACAATGTAAAAGTAAACCATTATTGATAAGTGCTCTGCTTTTGAGGTTTCTAATTTTGATAAGTTGAGATATAAGAGTTATTTATTTTTCGCTTTTCTATTTTGACATTTCATGAATCCTCTAAGCAATAGATATTTTGTATTACTGTGAATATTACAAGGCTTAAATAAAAGTACCTAAATTTATGCTTTCACGAATAGGTTTCTAAAGTTTTTTTTGTATTACTGTGAATATTACAAGGCTTAAATATAAAATAAGTACCTAAATTGTATTGCTTTTCACGAATAGGTTTCTAAAGTATTTTTTTAATTTATCCTGGTGACTAACATTATAAATGTTACCATTTAGGTGTCCATATCGTCAATGACGTTAATTCCCTCTGTTAAGTGACACATGTCACGCTCTAGTAAATTTAAAATAAATTTTTAAAATTAAAAATATATTATATTGATAAAAAAACCCTATTTTTTTCTAATTTTGAAAAAAACCAAAATCCCTAAAATCTCCAAATCCTAACTCCAACCCTAACTCCATTGTTATTTCCGGCCACGGCCGCAACCTCCGACACCTCTCTTGCCATTTCATAGTCATATGTTGCATTCCTTATTGTGGAGTCATTGTGGTCTTCTCCATGGTCATCGTTTGTCGAGTTCATCAGAGGGATTTCGTCGCTTTTATGGCGATTGTTTGTCAGGGAACAGGTCTTCGGTGGAGGCACAATCAGGTGGAAGTCCAATAAATGACAACGACATCGAGGGGCTGTAGAGGACATGGTTTTAGGGACTAGATTTAGGGTTTTTAAATTTTGGGGAGGTTTTTAAGATATTTGAAAATTTTGAGTTTTTAAATATATATTTTTAAGTTTTTTTAAAAATAAAACTTTTAAAAAATACCAGAACATGACATGTGTGACTTAACAGAGAAAATTAACGTCGTTGATGACCCAAACACCTAAAATGGTAACGTTTGAAACTTTAGATATCAGGATGAGTCAAAAATACTTTAAGAACATATTCGTGAAATGTAACACCCTAATTCGGACTAACCCAAATGTCGAACGATTAAAGTATCACTGGGACCACCGAAGTGGCTAACCCAAAGATTTTCTTTTAAAAACAACATTAAAATCATACCGAGCAATCTTGACTGTAATATCATCCCATTAAAAAGAAACGAGAAGATAGTAACAGAGTTAAAGTTTACAACGAGAAGCTCCCAAATACATCCCAAGTAACATCATAATATTTAAAACAAAATAGAGTTACAACTGAATACAAGAAGGTCTATGAATAATATATGCCCTCTAAACAAACGCAAGACGTACTCTGATTGCTCGACAAGTCTAAAACCACTGGTGATGATAATGTTCCTCGCGATATCTCCTAAGAACCTGTGCATGGAAACACGTTCCAAACGTTGAGCTTACGAGCTCAGTGTCGCAATAATAATTGTACAATACTACATGCATTCACTATATGAGCATGCTAGTGGCATGGGTACAAGCATATAAGAACACTAACATACAAAGTTGAGGTAGGCATCATGGTGTGGTTGGAGGGTCTGCATCTCGGGACACACACTCCTCTAGCTTACCTATAATACCCTTGGGTCTCTGGAGTTAGATCAAGAACTACATTAGAAACGTACACCCGACTAGCTTACTCCTGATAGTCTTGGTGCATCTGCGCTCAGCCATCAACTGAATTGTCTTGGCACTAGCTAAGATATATCCGGATATTTCTAACAAACAAGGCGATCATCATACTACTAAAGTAACTCAGGTGTCCTGACTATTTCCCAAGCATCACATAATGGTTAATTTTATTTAATTGGTATCGTTTCTTGTTGTAATTGTATTCATTATGGTTCTCGCTTATACTTTTATTTAGTGATATTCTGGTGTTATTAGACCCCTTTTCCCCAACCCTTTGATCAGTTGGGTTTCTTACCCAAACCAGTATGTTGGTACCGATACTAAGCCCTTTAGCATTGATATTAACACCTGAGGATTGATACCCTATAACACTCATAACTCGTATACGTATCAAAATACGAGTTAAAAATGTTATCTTAACATATAGACATTGGTTGTACAAAAACCCTTTAAATTTTTTTCATTATAAAATATTCCTTTTTCAACATTAAAATTTTTAGTTTAATCGCGTAAAATCATAAAAAATAATTTATCATTTAAAACAAATTCATTTTTAGGCAGTTCAGTGTTGTTTCATAAACTATATAAAATTGCATAAACTCTGCTTAATTTAAAAATCATTTAAAATATAGTATTATATAGATATCATCATTCATTCATACTTTTAGATATAATTAAAGTTGGCTAAAATAAGTTGGCTAAAATAAGATAGTCCTAATTTAATATTACAGATCATTCTAAATAAATCTGATAAAGTAAACTAACTAATTTAATATACGTGCCACTATTAAGTCAAAGGTAAGGTGTTTTACTGATATTGATAATAGATACGATTTTCTGAAGAGATGCTCGAGAGTCTCATCACTTCATGTTCTTTTCTCTATTTGAACCTACGCATGAAAATCATCACGCGCTAAGTAAAACTTAGTGAGACAGTAGTAGTTCAAGGTGAGATAAAACAATTAAAATAACATAAATGCAAAAAAAAATAATAGAAACTTAAATAAAATCTTTAAAATTTTCAAACAGATTGTTCAAGCAGATTCTTCATCGTAAACCTGAAAATCATCATCATTTCATGATTTTATCGAAATCATGGTAAACGTTATCATATAAAATATTCTTATCACATTCCTTTCCTCTTAGATGTATCTCATAATTTTCATATTTCATTTCCATGACTCAATGCATAGTTAAGAGAATACAAGGTACGTACGTGAGTGGAACATAAGGTGCACACTAGGTACTTCACGGTGCCAAATCATCATCATCATAATATGCACTCCAAGTGCAACTCATAACTTATACACCAACGATGCAATACATAATGTACACGAATGTACCATAACTTTACTCAACTTAATGGCATGTCAAATGTATCTACGACTCTCGATTAAACATGCAATGAGTTTTCATATCATATCATATTCATTTAATAATCAACATTTTCAAATCATGATTATTTCTATCGATCAACATAAAAACATAACTTGGGCAGTTCATACCCAAAAATAATTCAAGTAACATTTATAAAATCATCGAAAAAAATATTCCATTCATAAAAATATTCAGATCATTCTTTAGAATCACTTTAGAAAATTCATTTGAATATCTTTTCAAAAGATGTCATATAAAAACATTTTGAGTAATTTCATACTTAAAAATAATAATAATTCATTAATGTTAATAATTCATTTATATAACATTATGGAAATATTTTGTACTTAAAATAAAACCGTACTTTAATAATAATTCGAGGTTGACTTATCACAAGTCTTTCTCAATCAAAAATAAATAAATAAATTGCACTCACATTTGCCTCACTACCGAATCTTTTCTATAATATCCTTTTACTCAGATGCTTTACCTTTCGTTTTCGAGTCACTGAGAGCATAAGATTTGTCGTAATCTGTACAACATCATATACATGAAACCATTTTCAAACTATATGTTACTATTCCACTAACATAATCTAATCTCGATAAAATAAATTCTATAAAGCATAATCGATACTAAATCGATATAAAACTAAATCACAATTCCATCATAATTTCAAACTTTTCAAAATAGCTATTTGGTTCCATAAATGTTCATTTCCATCATCAACCCTTCAACTTTCACAAACTTTACATTCAAATCACTATTATGAATTCTTTTTAGAATTCACATCAACTTTTCCATTTAATTCACAAGGTCCTTCATCATCATGGTTACTTCAATTTAAATACTAAAATTTTCCAACACATAAATAATATCCAATCCAACACTTTAACATTCTAACACTTATAGTTTCATCCTAAATTTTCTTAACCTTTTCGAATTCAACCACCAACTTTACCAAATTTACAAATTGGGTCCCAAATAAATACTTAACTTGAAATTCAACATTCAAGTAATAATTTCCAGACTAGCAAAATGATTCTTTTACTATATCAAGGTTCCAAATTGATCCAATTCAATCTCCAAAGCATATAGAACACATCTAATATCAATTCTAGACCGTAGGGAATTTTTTTCAATATTTTTCCCATAATTTCCCCTTATGGTTGAATGTCCTTAGTAACTAGGGTAAACTTTTCTTTCAATTTCAAACATCAATTCAACCTCTAAACAACATTTCCATGAAATTCTCTTAATTTCATCATATGATAAATGCCATAATTATCATGCCAAAATGATAAAGTTATCTCATTTCAAACAGTTAAGATAGCATATAACATAAGAGTATCATAAAATACTTAACTTATCTCAATTTCTTATTCTGACAGTTTGCATTATCCTCAAAGAAATATTATTTTGTATTAATCTGGGCACTCAAAAATTATTCCCTTTTTTGAGCAAATTTTCTAATCCAATTTACACTTCTTCTAGATCAACTTGTACAATTTATGACAATTTTTCTAATCCAGCTTACAAAATCTGTTTTGAGCAGAATCTGCTATCTCAATTTCTAACCTATCATCGGTTAAAAACCCATATCTTTTTATATACACTTCCAAATTAATAGCCGCTTGTTTTATACAAAACTAGACTGGCGTATAAATCTAACGTTATAAGAATCATCTTCTATTGATTTCTATATAATTTATGGTGATTTTCCAAAGCTATTGATAACAGATTTCATTATTTTACATCTTTAGCTTTATGCTTGCTTGATTCATGACAACTTTGATAGTTGGACTAGTAAGGCATCTTGAACTATCCCAAAACCCACATGATACACCAAATGCTATTGTTCCCAAAAACATTAGAACTCCTGAATTAAGAGGTTTGCGCGGGACAATTATACGAATGCAAACAGTGAAAATCCAGCTACAACTTGCAACTTATAAAAAAAAGGTACTCTTCCGCAATATACTACAGTTAAACACTCAGTACTTGGCATTGCTCAAAACCCTACATGCAATCAGTTTTCCTACTAGATGGCTCTCAAGAGATCGTATCCTATGATGCAGACCACCTTTTATTTTATTGTTATTGTTACTTTTTTTTTTTAATATTTCATTACTGGCATAAACCACTACTGCCCTTCAACAATTCTTTGTCAACCCACATGCTAATTTCTTCAGTGTTAACAAAACGAAGAAAAAAAATTACTGACAGATTACAGAGACACTTAAACTAATTTATTAATAGAGAACCACTATAAAATAGATTTCATGTCCATAAACGTCGGGTAAAAGTAATTCAAGAACACCATGCTCTTTGTCCTGATAAACATATGACCTTTTTGATGGCTTTATATTCGTTAGTCCTTAGTAAATAAATTCATAAAATTAGTTTACTATCCTTCATGGGAGTTTCACCTTATTAAGATGTTTTACATGGGGAAAACCCAACTTGGTTCTGGTTTCAATCTTAATATTCAGTCATGTTGCTCACTAGAAACCTCAATTATTATAAGATCAATAAGCTAATCATCGATTTCACTAAAATAATTCTTACCTTTGGGAGACTTCACGTGCATGGAGAAGAGAAAGATGGCCCTCTTGATTTTTCTCAAGAAAAATCTACTAACACTTGTCTTATAATTAGTTTTTAATGAATTAAAAAATCATTTGTGCAAAAAGACCATTTTACCCTTAAAATATCATGATAATTACCACCATACCATTATTATGACATCATCTTCCCTACATAGTTTTCAAAGTCAAATATGAATAGACCTCGAAAACTTGACACGAACCCGACCCGAACCGATTTACCTAATCCAATACTCTATATTAACCCAAATATGATAATTAAATTTGATTTGATACCCGACTCATACCCGATCCAAACCATACCCGACCCAAAATTTAGCGAAACCGAAATTAACCTGAACCGAAAGAAATCTGAACTGAATTTTAACCCAATCCAAAAATAACCCAAACTAAATTTAACCCTATCCAAAAGCAACCTAAATAGAAATTAATCTGAATTGAATAATAAATTAATTTAAATAAAAATGATAATTTATTAAAAATGTTAGATTTATAATAAAAATAATAGGAAGTTTACTTATGTTATTACATGCGAGGAATATAAAAGTAAGAATCTAATTGTAAGATTGAAAATAATAATAAATAAAGTTTACTTACTTACTTGTAATAAAAATATTATATTTATAATAAAAATAATAGAAAACAACTAAAACAAAGGAAATAATGATTTATAATAAAAATAATATAAAGTTTATTTATGTTACGACTAAAACTTAACAATAAAGTTATGTATTGTTTTTTAAAATTTAATAAAAGTTTTAAATTTATAATTGGAAATAAAAAATTTATTTCTTTATCAAATAGTTCTCATTATAAATTTTTCATATAAGATCAATAGAAAATTTTGATAACAAATTCTAACACGCATTATAGGATTGTATTTGTGCCAAATTATCAATTTATCATCTCTAAATGTTTATTTAATTCAAAATATTAAGTGATTGAGAATTGAAATTAGACCTAAATGATGAGATTAACAAACAAGAAGAAATAATTTTTACAATAATAAATCAATAATTCTATATATAATTGATTAAACTCATAATCAATTCAACCCGAATTCACATGATCTAAAAGTTAACCTAAATCGAAAATCAATCGATCCAATATTGACCGACCCAAAAATCAATCGATCCAATATTGATTCGAATGGAAAAACAACCAATCCGATAATCATCTGACTCAAAAATTGACCTGCCCCGATACCTGACTCGATCCGTTCTATTATACACCTAAATCCGACCCAGATCCGATCCAAATCCGACCCGAATAAAATTAAAACGATTATAATCTAAACACGAAATAACTCGACTCAAAATGACCCAACTCAAATCCGATCTAAATGGCCCGTTTTCCACCTCTAATTTCAAAATATGGCATTACACCCATGGCTTATTGGAAATATGCTTGTAGGCAATAACCCGTGATGGAATAACATTGACTTTGCAAAATATGACATAATGACTCCATTGGAATAGGCTTGTAGGACTTAATGACTTGTAAGCAGGGCCGGATCTGAGTATAGTTTGGTCTAGGACGAAATAAAAGAAAATAGTTTTTATTTATGTTCTTTATTTTTTGATTTAAGATAAAATAAAAGAAATGAACTCTTATTTATGTGATATTAACATACATAGCTTAAATATTATTATAAAAAATATTATGAGCCTTGGGCGGGCGCCCCTCCTACCCCGGCCCAGGGCCGGCCCTGCTTGTAGGAATACAATTTTGTAATGAGCCAAGTTGAATAACTTTCAGGAATATATTTTGGCAACAAGCCATTGATAGGTAATCGCATTGACCTTGGTCAAGTTGTTCTTCCATTTTTTTCTCGTTGTAGTGTTCATAACCCGATCTTCTTTTGCTGGTTGCTTTTTCATTAATGTTATTAGAAATCTCGATTGGTAGAGCACAATGCTCTTAATCTTGGGGTCGTAGGATCAAGTCTCACGGTAGACAATTCATAATTCGGAGGTCTTTCACTGAAGCTGCTCTCAACCTGGTGTTAGGAGCAGCCTACTATCCTACCTCCCCTTACTCCATTACATATGAGAATAAAGGTCAACTAATTTTTTTTATTAGAAATCTCGATATGAATTTGAAGCTTTTCGTAGTCCCTTTTACCTTTATGAATGACCTTTAAGGTTTCTATCTTGGAGACCATATAAGCAAAAATGAAATCCATCTTAATGATGCTTACATCTCTCTCGTTGTCTGGAAATGCAAGGCCCTACTCCATTCTAGTTAGACCATGGCTGTTTCAAATTTAACAAAAACAGCTGGCATTTCTCCCCCATCCTGAGTTTCACCCTCCATTTTCTCTCTCCAAAGTTAAATACTTTATTAGATAACAAGGGGGAAAAGATACGTTTAAAAATGGTAGAATAATATTTTTCTTTTATGGGTGTTTCGTTTATCTTTTTTATTTTTATTGATCAGAGGTGACATCAATTTTAATATTAATTATCGACCATTCATATTTTTTATTATCTTTTTTATATCATATCTTTATTTTTTTTTGAATTTTTATTTTCAATAAGTCTGTTTATATTGTACGTTTTCATCTGTATTTATAGTAAGTTCTATTGTGTTTTTTGGCATTTTTTTTGTTCTTTGGTCTTTTTTTCATTTATATTTTTAAGAGTTGATTTGACATTGTTACGATTGATCAAGATGACGCTTATCTGATATTTTGTTGATCTTCCATGCTTTGGACATTCAGATTGAATTTAGATACCCATTTTATGTTCGTGGATAGTTTTTCACATCGCTCAAGTCTGATTTGCAGTTTATTGGTGATCTTTCAATAGTTTGATCTCCTTTTGTGCTTCATTTGCCGATGCGATTAGATTTATTTGTATCTATCTTTGTTTGAGTTTCTTGGTTAGATTAATCTTTTATTGTATGGTTTTTATGCGATCTTAAGTTGTTAATTTTATTTCAATGATTATAATAAATTTTTTTAGTTACATATTTAATTTATAATTATTATTGTAAATTTTTATTATAATTTAAGATAATTCTTATTTTGAATAAAATTAATTGGATGTATCAAAAAAATTATTTAACAAAACTCAAAGAAATTAATATAAAATTAGGAACAAATACGAAACATCTATACAATTCAAGCCCGAAGGAAACACAAATTTGGATTGGCGAATTAGGCAAAGTTGATTATAATATTTCTATCCAAGTTTTCTCTGTTTCAATACAATGACACCTCATTGACGTGTTTTAACTACTTAGAACAGCTTGAAAGGAAAAAAGAAACAGGCGAAAATGGCGAAGCAGCAGCTTGGCATGCTTCGTTTACTTCATATTCTTCATCATCTTCTTTTGCAAGGAATCCCATGGTACCTGTTGGATTTTTTCTTTCATTTTCACCCAGATTCCACACTTTATCTTCGGTTTTTCCTTCACTTTCCATCAAACCAAAAAGACCCAACAACTCTTTTCAAGGTAATTCCTTTACCTTGTTTTACCTACCTCCTAGATTGATTGTATCTTTCTGGGGGCTCGCTTTGTTTTCCTTATTTGTTTGCATTTTTTTAAAAAGTTTTTTGTATTAATTATTATTTTTTGGTTATTGTAATGGTTTTTGAATTGGGTAGTTTTAAACTTTTAATTTACAAGTAGTGAGATTATTGAGCGATGTCGAATTTAATACATTTTTGTTAAATACAAAGGAAAAGTTTTGAATTCTTTTTAAGTTTTTCATCAGATTGTAGTGGATGTTCCACTGGTTAGTTAAATTCACAAATAATAAAATTTTATGTAATATGAAGTATGTAAGCTATTGAGAATTGTTGTAGATATAAAATTGAAAAGGTTGTTAAAAACAAGCTAAGGAAATGATAGTTTTAGTGGATAAGAGGAGTACATTACGGGAAATTGAAAGATGATGATAGGATACTTCATATTATTTTAATTTTCTTCATGAATTTGGAGATCCTTGGAGGGTGATACCCTTTTGCTAGCATCTGGAAATGTGTTGGAGACAGATACTTACAATAAAATAATGAAGAATTGGAGCAAATGTCACAAAAAAATGAAGAGTCACAGCAACATAGAAAGAAAGTCAGTTCATTCTTGCTGGAATGCTTTTGGTGAATACATTTTTGTAGTTAAAAGTCTTTTCCCCCCTGAAATTTTATAGGAGGCAATAAGATGACAGTTGAAATTCTTTTTATGAGATGTTTCTTAGTGTTTTAGGGAATTGTGTTCAATGGAGTAGTGCATCAGGCCCGTGTTATCATGACTCCTCATTTTCATGAAATATTTGTGCTTGAAACGTTCAAACACGGTGTTGGATGAGTTCCTTCAAATATATGGAAAAACTCAAAATTTGAGCATACCAGTATTAAACATATAACTGAATCCAATACTCACTCGTCTCGAGTCTGAGCAAAGCAGTTTTAGGTCACCATGACATTTTCCTTGGATTAAACCTAGCTTATGGCTGCTGAATGATTCATCTCAATACTTTTTGTGGCAGTGAGATCTGTGGCTGCTCCTGCAGAAGATATTGCAGGATTTGACGAAATGGATTCCGGGACCGAATGCAAGTATTATATGTTAGGTGGCAAGGGTGGTGTAGGGAAAACAAGTTGTGCAGCTTCTCTAGCAGTTAAATTCGCCAATAATGGACACCATACTTTGGTGGTTTCGACTGATCCGGCTCATTCATTGAGTGATTCTTTTGCTCAGGTTTAACCCACTACCTTGTTTTTTGTTTCGTTGCTTTCAATCCTACGATTATCTTCGTTTGTGCTCAGTCTATGTGTTTATCTTTGATATAGGATTTGACTGGAGGGATGCTAATACCGGTTGAAGGACCTGATTTTCCGTTGTTTGCTCTTGAGGTACATGGAATAAACTTCCTGAATGTCTGTTAATTTTTCTTTGGGACGTTATTTTGTGTTTGTTGCACGTAATCCTTGAGATCATGTATTCCATTGGAGACAGCTATCTGTGAGCTATTATTTTGATGGTTTTTTATTGACTTCTATGCTCTGTAAATGTATGTTAAATTTATAGCTTTGTCACAGATAAACCCGGAGAAGGCTAGGGAAGAGTTTCGAGATGCAAGCAAGAATAGTGGTGGAACTGGGGTCAAAGAATTCATGGATGGCATGGGTCTTGGGATGCTTGTAGAACAGGTGAAGCTTTATTTACTAATTTTGCTCTGTGTAATGCACTAATGCCATGTATGGCTTCACTGTTTAAGTTTTGGCCATTCATCTTTTAAATAAGCTAACTTTCTTCTAAATGGCCAATGCATCATTTTGTGTTTCATGCGGAAGACACTCACAGCACGCATGCCTGTATGTACCCATGCTCATACTCATGCATATGCTGAGACATGAAACCAAATTAACATTGCCAAGTATACAATGCTAACCATAGGAGAAATGAGAAAATTTTGCTGCATGAATTTCCTGATTGTATGTGGGTCGTAATCCTTAACGTAAGCTGCTTTTTCCTATGGTCTCTGTAGACAACCGTTTTTGTCCGGGATCCAGACCCGGTTACAACACCACAACCGAGCTGCCCACGTGAAATCTGCAACAAATCCACCAAATTCAAAGAATCATTCATCCACCGAAAGTTTAAGCAATTTTCCAAGTCAAAAGCAAAATACCTAATCCATTACCTACCCTCACTATTCCTACCTAATGATGCAACAAATGAAGAAAAAAGGGAAAAAGATAAAATGACATTCAATGATAAAATGGAGATGCAATTATGAGAGACCATAGACAGAGAGGAGGCCAAAACGTGAGAGGGAGAAAAAAAAAATAGAAAACAACACTTCTCGTAATCTGTCGGATTCTCGCCGGAGATCAGGATCTCCGATCAATATTCTGAACAGTCAAAAGTTGCGGAAGGCCATCACGAACAACATATTGAAAAATCAGGACGATCAGACGGTGGACGGTGACGGATCGGAGAAAACAAATCCGGGCGGTTTTTAGCCTCTTGCCGGTGATCGGAATATTTGATCAATATTCCGAACGATCAAAAGTTGCGGAAGGCCATCACGAACAACATATTGAAAAATCAGGACGATCAGACGGTGGAAGGTGACGGATCGGAGAAAACAAATCCGGGCAGTTTTTAGCCTCTTGCCGGTTATCAGAATCTTTGATCAATATTTCAAACAGTCAAAAGTTGCGGAAGGCCATCACGAACAACATATTGAAAAATCAGGACGATCGGACGGTGGACGGTGATGGATCGGAGAAAATAAATCCGGACGGTTTTTAGCCTCTTGCCGGTGATCGGAATCTGCGATCAATATTCCGAACGGTGAAAAGTTGCGCGATACCAACACAAACAACCTATTGAAAAATCAGGTCAATCGGACGGTGGATGACGGCAGATCAAAGAAAATACATCCGGACGGTTATCTTTGTATCTTTTCTGATTTTCACACTTTAATTTCTGTTATTTTATTTTAGCCTTTTATTTTCTGTTTTTACCATTTTAATCCTTAAGGTTCATGTTTTGCGCTTGGGTCATTTTCCATATGAGTCATTTTCATTTGCAGCTTAATACATTTTAGTCCTTAAATAGGTGTTTTTGTGTTTCTGATTTCGTCTCCATATTTTACGCGTATTCAATTTTAGTCCTGAGTGGTATTGTATTTAGCTTCTGTTCTTTATACATTGAACTGTTAATTTTCGCATGTTTCATTTTAGTCCCTAGGTCGAAGTTTGCATGTTTTTAATTCTGTCTATTTATTTTATGGTTCATTTAATTTTCGTCCTAGTATTGATTTGTTTATTTTCTGTTGTTTAGATATTTGACCTTCATATTTTTGCATGTTGCACTTTAGTCATGAGTGTGTTGGGATTTATTTTGTTTTTAGTCCCCTGCAATAGGAATAGTTTCATTTCAGTTCTTAGTATTTAATATGGTATAATACTAGCATTTCTACCTTAATTCGTATTTTATTTATAATTAGGTTATTAAAGTTTTATTTGATATCATTTAGTCCTCGTTTTAATAAATATATTTATTTTCTGAAATTTATAATTTGTTGCATTATGTTTTCGTTTGTTTTGTTTAGGTCATATTTGTTCATTAAATATAACTATGTATATAGTATATATTTTTAGTTATAAAATGTGTATATAATTTTTATGGAAATGTCACATTGCATGATATTTTAAAATATTGGTTTAATTAATTTTTATATGACATCATTTTAGTATGGTTTGCATGTTAGCCTCACGTGCATAAACTCAATGTATTTACATAATTTAATTAAAGGTAATATCTTTTTAATTTAAAATTATTTTAAGTGAGTTGTCTTAACTGATTAGATATCCGCTTTTGATAATTTTAAATTAAAAGTATATTCCATCAGTGACACCTAAGAAATTAATTTATCGCTTTTAAAATTTGGGAACGGAAGAAAAAGAAATATTCGGCTATTTAAATTTATCGAGAAAAGATAGTTAGAACTTATCTAAGATCTGGTCTCGATATTTGTAAATAATCGAATATTCTTTATCTTTCTAAAGGCCTGGTAATTTTAATTCAATCTATTTTGGGTGCTTTTGAATTTTGTAAAATTCATGTGGTGTTTTGTCGGGGATCATAAATCAAATTAAACTCGAATTTGTAAATTTCATTGCAAAGACATTAATTAATCGACAAGTACCGATTTAGGGCGCTGTGGGGGTGCTAATCCTTCCCCACACGTAACCGACTCCCGAACTCGAATTTTGGTAATGCAGACCTAAATTTGTTGTTTTAATTAAAATTAATTTTTTTTATTTAAAATGGCAAAACATTTTTGGGTGCCCAATCACACCCTAATCAAAGATTGGTGGCGACTCTTCGAACCCGTATTTTTATCGTGAATGAATTCCCAAATTTTTGAAACAAGAGGTTTTCTAAAATCACATTGTTTTTAATTAAAATTCAATCGTAAAGAGAATAATTAAAAATTGGTGTGGTTTCCAAAATCTCACCCGGGACAAAAACCGTTTCGACAGCTTGGCGACTCTGCTGGGGACCTTCTTTTAGAGAGTCAGGCCTATAGTCGGTTAATTAAGTGTCTTTGCAATTGAAAGTTATAAATTCGCTATAATTTGGTTTTTGATCCCCTGTTTGATTTTAATTTGATTAATCAATAAATAGTTGTACTGATCTGTTTGTTAATGGTTTCAGATTAATTGTGTTGAAAGAGGATTGATCTTTTAAGTATTTTGAGAATATGTGTTGTTTTATTTTTGCTTTTCCTCACACATTGCACAGCTGCATTTACATAACATGAGCTAAAACCCCGCTCCGTCCTATTTAAGTAGGAGTGAGAGGCTACTCCCTCGTGAGGTTTTCACTTCCGCATGGGATAGTGGATCACTTCTGGAGCTCACGCCTTATGGTCCTCGTGATGGTATTCACCTCCGCATGGACATAAGGAGGTGTGTTCCCTCGAAATTGAACTCGGTCCCAAAAGCCTGTGATGGGCCAGGATTGAGGGTTCGACAGCCCAAGGGGGCACCGACAAGGACAATTCGAGAACCTAATGCTTTAGAACCAAACCCAACATGTAGTGAACATAGAGCTTGAACTTAGGTTGAGCCTAACCCGAACCTTAAGAGTTCCGTGAGGAGTGTACACAAGGAAAAGTTTTCGAGTCATTTATTTTCGCTTTTTGAATAAATGTATGTGAACTAGAAATCATGCGGTTAGGTATATTTTCTCGAACAAAGCATGCGAACTAGAAATCATGCGGTTATGTTTATTTTCTCGAACAAGCATGCGAATTAGATATCATGCGATTAGGTTTTCTTTTTGTGAATGACAAAGCATGGGGTAGATATCATGTTGGGTAGGATCTACTAAGCATGATTGGGTAGTCAACATGTGAGGGTAGGTTTTATTTGTTACTATACTCATCATTTTGTTGTTTATATTATGTGTACTAACCCATTTTCTGTTTTATGTCTATTTTGTTTTGGATTTATTGCATTTTGCATCTTCATGTCATTAAAAGGTGTTAATTCGCAAGTGATTGACTAATAAGAAGGCTGGTCATATTGAGGCAAGAAATTCTTAACCATGTAGTCGAAATCGGGAGATCCAGAGACATTCAAGCGATTCATGAAGATGGACATCTGATGAATGAAGAAATCTGAAACTGATTGAAGACCGATCCGCAAAGAAAGACATCCGGTGAATGAAGTTAGAAGTCGATCGAAGACTCTTTTCAAATGAGCGAAGGCCGAAGATGTTCCCTCAGGAGATAGATGCAGTAATACCAAGGACGAGAAGACGCTTCAAAAAGACATGAAGATTATTTTGCATTGAAAGTGAAGATAGAGATCCCAAGATTCAATTTAAGGACGTTCAACTTCATCAAAGATGATAAAGTATGTCGATAATTTTGGAGGTGCAATGTCAGATTCCATGAAGAGTACGACTCAAGGAAATGAAGAGACGAAGAATCACAATTGTATTTTGGTTGTATGGTGTAATGAAATCTTGTTGTCTAAATGAAATGTTGTTCTATAGTGGTCACTTTTGGAATTAACACCTTTTGCATTTGCATTTGGCATTTGCATTTGCATTTGCATTGCATGTATTTGTTTAAGCATTTTACATGCATTAATTATGAAACCATGGAAGTAACTTATGTGAGGTTATGTGACAGTAATGACAAGATCATTCATTCATTTTGCTCCTCATCATCATGAGCAAACAAATGGAAGCAATGGAGCAAACTAATGAGAAATCACAAGATCAGTTGCAAGAGCAGTTGGTCGAATTACAACAAGATACGATGAATCAAGCATCAGGTTCTCTACAAGTCGTATCGAATCAAGTGATCCAGGTGCTGGCACCACGAGCTGTTGATAAAGAGAAAATGGAGGATAAAGGAAAGCAATCTCATCAGACTGGTACATCAAGAGCGATACTTTGCCCCAGAGTATCTAACTCAAACCAAGGGAAGAGCCTCGTCAATTTTGAGCTATTTGAAAGCGAATTCAAGTGGTTGAGTGAATCCGTGAAAAATATGAAGGTTGTTAATGCCACTCACAAGGAGTTAGAAGCCAGAGAACTCAGTTTGATCCCTGATTTGGTCATCCCACGTGAATTTAGGGTACCTAATTTTGAGAAATATGATGGCACCAGTTGCCCCTTACTTCATCTGAAAATGTTTTGCAGAAAAATGGAAGGGTACTTAGATGATGATAATCTGTTGATCCATTACTTCCATGATAGTCTTGATGGGCCAGCTGTGGTGTGGTACAACCGTTTGAACAAAGAGCAGATCAAGACATGGATCAACCTAGTTGATGCTTTTCTGGGGCAATATCAATGTGTTACAGGCTTGGCCCCAAAACGTCATCACCTTTAAAAGATAAGGATGAAAGCTACCGAGAGCTTTAAAGAATATGCCCTAAAATGGAGAGGAGTGGCAACACAAGTTCAACCTCCTTTGCTAGAAGAAGAAATATCATGTATATTTCATGATTCTCTCCCAGCTCCCTACTTTGAGTTAATGCTGGGAAATTCGATGAATGGCTTCAAGGATCTTATAGTGGCTGGAGAAGCAATTGAAGATGCAATCAGCAAATGAAACTTGAAATTCACTTCCAAAAGCCAAAAAAATCAAGAGGGAAAAGTTTATGAGGTGAATGAATGTCACTTTAAGAGCTCTCACAGCCGTAAGAGAAAAGGGGCAGCTGGTTGCTCAAGTCGTCCAAAGAAGGTCCTAAGATTGAAAAATACTTTGAAAGTGTTCCAAACCTCTATCTCGGATCTGTATCCCCATTTGGTTAAAGGTCAATACCTCACACCAAGGCCAATGAAAGTGCAACCAGACCCTTCTGCTCATAGTTATGATCAGGATAGTGTTTATGATTTCCACTGGGGGGCATTGGGCATTCTACGGGAAATTGTAGGCCGTTGTTAAAAGAGATAGAGATGCTTGTGGAAAAAGGGACATTGACTCAGGAATTGGTGAAACAATGGATGACGAGCTCAAGTGGGACACCAGAGCGCAATGTGTAACACCCGATCGAGTCAAACTCCACTGCAGCAGAAGAATAATGGGGCATCCTGACTGCGTAAAAATCATTTTGTTCATCAAGAAACTTTTTGTCATTTGTAACATCTTGTTTGAACACGTTTTTTTTTCGTTTTTCTCAACATTTTTAAAGGATTTTTAAATGAACTTACGTCATTTTTCAAAGGTCATGAGCAATGAATCAAGTTTTGATCTTGTAATTTTTTTTTAGTTAAAGGTTGTTTTACTACTTCATTAATTATATGCTTTTGAAAAAAGGCAAGATTAGACCTTTCATGTCCCATCTAAAGCCGAAAGAACCATTGGGGGACTCCTTACCCGAAACAACACAGAGACTAATCATTGACATCAATTCCCCAACCTCAATAAATCCCAGGGGCATGACGAGGACCTTTCCTGTAAGAAAGACAAGATGGAGCTTAACATATCAAAGGCATGCTAGGACCACAAAGAAGAAGAAGAAATAAAGAAAATCATTGAAATAATTCTATCATGCATTAATTATATTGCTTTCACGTAAATAAGGTTAATCCTGAATATACGTCCCCCTGGGGATACCTCTTTTACGAAGACTTCTATGTATGAGATGATGAACGGCTTTGTTTCATTTATCCCTTCAAATATATATATATATATACCCCTTGTTGTCCCATTTTGAGCCTATAATATTTTTCTTTGGATTCAACCCAAACCAAAGATCACCCTCCACACTGGGGGGCAAAGGTGAATAACATCTGCTTGCACGAGTGAAGATTATCAGTCCGGATTTCGCTATAGAAGCAAGTCATGACACCATGAGGCAGACCAAATACAAAGCGCTCTAAGATCAAACTGAGTTGACATCATGAAGAGAAAGAAGAGAAATATAGAAAGAGAAAAAGAAAAGATGAAAAAAAAAATTGTAAATGAAAAAATGAAAACAAAAAAAAAGGAAGGAAATGAGACTCACCCAAAACTTCAAGACGAGCGGTTCAAACATCTCAAGTCTATCGTGAAACATTGAAGGAAAAAAGAAGAATAGAAGATGCACGAGCAGATTCGAATCAGGCAGAGCAAGGTTGAAGACAACAAAACAAGTTGATCCTTGGTTCGATCACCCTTAAACACTTGTTTGAGCCTATTTATCCATTTCTTTCATAACTGTGAGCCCTAGCCTACATTACGTGCCTGGAAAGTCCCTTCTAATCATACATGAATTTCTAAGTGGAGAGGCTATCTTCAGATTTCATTCCGCCCCTCAGGTTTAATTTTATTTGTAAATAGTTTTTTGAAAAAAAATCTTTAATGCATGATAGGAAAAAATAAAAGGAGGGTTCAAGACGTAAAATTTTAGATGACGTCTTGAAACCAAAGGAGAATTCGAGTTGAAAACCTGAAAAGGCTGCTCGAACATAAAGATCATCAACCACTGTACAGAAGGGTGATATTATATATCTCTTGACAAAGCATTGCACAGTCCAAAGGCGCTCACGAAGGTTGAGAACCAGTGAACATTTCGAGAAGAGAAGCAAAATGGTCATCAGATCAATAAAACGCCATAATCAAGGATACAAGAAGCTAACTGGAAACACATTACCTTCCCAAGTCAGCCTAAGCCTTTTATCAGCATTAATCTTTACTCTTTTCAAATGTATATAATTTTTGAAGGATTAAAAGAGAATTTGACTTATTTGATATTCATTGAACTCTTGTTTTACAATTTGTTTTGATTGTGAGTCTGAAGAAAATGACAATATTTTTGAAATTTATTCATAAATTTTTTACATTCCCTAAAAATAAGAGAAAGGGAAAAACATTTTCAAACAGGACAGTTCAAATGTAAAAGGTCCTTGAAGTTGGTGAGGCTCATTGTGCCTCTATTGGAGAAAAAGAATAAGCGGTGCCAGAACAAGAAGCGTTCCGCAATCTTGAAGCAGATGGTCCAAGAGATCAGAATGGATGAAGACTAAGAACTGGTAACATTTCTTTATGATGTTGTCGATAACCCTTCAAGAAAAAGATAATCTCATTATTCATAAGGGGCACATATCTCAGCCCGAATAAAAATGCAAGACATTGTGTTAGAAGGGTTGATCACTTCTTAATTAGCATGAAGAAAAGCCCTCAAACTATTTGACAACACTACTGTGTAGAGACACCAGAATGAGAGCATTTAAGTTAGGATATGTTGGGGCACGACTGAACCCCTATCATGTTGAGATGACAAAACCCAGACCAAAGAGGCATGAAGAACGAGCCTTACAAATAGAGGTGATGGGGCATTTCGAAGGCCTGCACCAGTATGAGATGATGATGGGGTACGACTGAACCCACATCATGTTGAGATGATGAGATTAAGACCAAGAAGGCATTGAGAATGAGCCTTACAATTTGAGGTGTTGGGGCGTTTTGAAGGCCCATATCAGTATAAGATAATGTTGTGGCACTGGTGACGACATGTTTCAACTGGATGTATTAATGAGGGGTATCTTTGGAAGCCTATGAAGACCTGCAGAAAAATTGTTGAATTGAACAGATAGTTTCCAATGAGATAGAAAAGTACGAGGAATGAAAATGGTGAAACTATGACAGTGGAGTTTATCATATATGATCATTGTTTTCATCATCGGTTGCAGTATTCTGGCGATTTCACATGCATTAATATTGGTAAGCCGAAATATCCCAATTTAATTTCCACTGAGTTTTGGTATCCTTGTAATACCATGCGAAAACTCTGAGTGCTACGCAAAGAGCTTCCCTGGTTGAAAGATATGGGCAGAGGCCCCGTGAAAAGATGAATGTGTTGCCAAATATTTTACGAACCAGTAAGTATGGTGATGAATCAGTGTTGCAATCATATGTTGTTTCCATTACCCTGGATGAAGGTTGTCTTACGCAACTCCAAGGTTAAAATGAGAAATGATTTGGTGACATGAAAAATTGGGATAGAGCCTCCTTGTGATGTGTTTCAAGAGTCAAATCAGAATATATGCATATCTCCCTTTGATCTTTACGGAGTTTGACATAGCCATATGTATAGTCTCCGAAAATGGGGCAACACAGTCATATTTATGACCATAGCAAGAAGTTGAGAAAAAAAAAACACTTTCTTCAAAATGAAGACTGAAGACAAAGGCGATAGAAGAAGATCAGAGGGCTCTTCAGAAATGCCAGTTGGAAATTATGAGTCATTGCATGGGTGTCTAAAGCAAACCCTGGAAAAGAATGATCAAACGGAAGAAGACCGAGCTCACCACTCTGGAGCCAAGTGAAGATTGATTCAACGTTTATGCATTCATGAGAACATCATTTGCATAAAAGATAATGCATTACACTGATACATTTAATTGTATTCATGTTTCATGCATAAACACATGATTTTGACAGGTTTTCCATTGAAAAGAGAAGATGCAGGATGTTAAAATCCCAAGTTGAAATGAAGATTTCAAGCCTCAAATACAAGGAGTTGCGTTTAAAGAGGCATACCCTGAAGAACAGAGAGGTCTAATCCATAGAAGAAGCATTGCTTTGAAGTGAAGACCATCAGATGTAGAAGAAAAACGAAGATTTTCGTGTATGAAGAAAGACTTGCACACATGAGATTGGAGCAAAGTCAATCTTAAGCCTTCACTAAAGAGTAGTGAAGCAAACCGTCTTAAGCATGCACCAAAGAATAATGAAGCAAACCATCTTGTGTCTTCATCAAAGAGTCGTGAAGGAAATCCATTTTAAGCCTTCTCATAAGAGTGTTGGAGCAAACTATCAGACCATCAGATGTAGGAGAAAAAGTAAAAGTTTTCGAGTACAAATAAACTGGTCAAGTGATTAAAAAGAAACGCACGTGATGAGTCATTAACCGATTCAAGGTCTCAGGAAGGGAGAGGTTCAAATGGCAGTCAAGTCAAGGAAGACTCTCGCAATTAATTGCGGCGAGACAAGCTCTCACCAGAGAAATGAATTCGAAAAGATTCTCTTAAATTCTAAATTTTTGAGTATAATGTTTTTCGAATCATCAAGCATACATTAATGATTGATAATATTTGATTTTCAGGTTCAACCTTTGAAGCAAATCAAACTAAAGCCTTCACAAAAAAAATAGTGAAGCAAAAGAAGATTTTCGAGTTCCATACTCCCTAGAGAAAAAGAGAGCGAACCCGTTTGAAGATTGTTCGAGTTTCATACTCCCTAGAGAAAGAGGGAGCGAACCCGTTTGAAGAAGATGTCCGAGTTCTATACTCCCTAGAGAAAGAGGGAGCGAACCCGTTTGAAGAAGATGTCCGAGTTCCATACTCCCTAGAGAAAGAGGGAGCGAATCCGTTTGAAGAAGATGTCCGAGTTCCATACTCCCTAGAGAAAGAGGGAGCGAACCCGTTTGAAGAAGATTTTCGAGTTCCATACTTCCTAGAGAAAGAGGGAGCGAACCCATTTGAAGAAGATATCCGAGTTCCATACTCCCTAGAGAAAGAGGGAGCGAACCCGTTTGAAGAAGATTTCTGAGTTCCATACTTCCTAGAGAAAGAGGGAGTGAACCCGTGTGAAGATATCAGAGTTCCATACTCCTTAAAGAAAGAAGGATCGAACCCGTTTGAAGAGATGTTTGAGTTCCATACTCCCTAGAGAAAGAGGGAGCGAACCCGTTTGAAGAAGATTTTCGAGTTCCATACTTCCTAGAGAAAGAGGGAGTGAACCCCGTAAGAAGATTATTCGAGTTCTATACTGCCTGAAAGAAAGAGGGAGCGGACCCGATTGTTGAAGATTGTTCGAGTCTTATACTCTCTCTGAAGAAATAGGGAGTAGACACGACTGTTGAAGATTGTTCGAGTCTTATACTCTCTGAAGAAATAGGGAGCAGACACGATCGTTGAAGATTGTTCGAGTCTTATACTCTTTGAAGGAATAGGGAGCGGACACGATTGTTGAAGATTGTTCGAGTCTTATACTCTCTGAATGAATAGAGAGCAGACACGATTGTTGAAGAATGTTTGAGTATTATACTCTCTGAAGGAATAGGGAGAAAACACGGTTGTTGAAGGTTGTTCGAGTCTTATACTCTCTGAAGGAATAGGGAGCAGACACGATTGTTGAAGATTGTTCGAGTCTTATACTCTCTGAAGGAATAGGGAGCAGACACGATTGTTGAAGATGTTCGAGTTCTATACTTCCTAAAAAAAGAAGGAGCGAACCCGATTTCAGAAGATTTGCGAGTTCTATACTCCCTAAAGAAAGAGGGAGCAAACCCGAAGGCATAAGATTGTTCGAGTTCCTACTCCCTAAAGAAATAGGGAGCGAACCCATTGGCAGAAGATTATTCGAGTTTCATACTCTCTGAAGCAAGAGAGAACAAACCCGTAGGCAGAAGATTTGTTCAAAGAAGAGCGAACATATCACTCATCGAGTTTCAAAGCACGAAGGCGGAATTGGACAAAAACGCACTGTCTTTTTTATCTTTGCCCCATTCTTGTGTTAACAAGAATGGGCAAAGAGGGGCAGCTGTAAACACCCGTTTTTGTCCGGGATCCAGACCCGGTTACAACACCACAACCGAGCTGCCCACGTGAAATCTGCAACAAATCCACCAAATTCAAAGAATCATTCATCCACCAAAAGTTTAAGCAATTTTCCAAGTCAAAAGCAAAATACCTAATCCATTACCTACCCTCACTATTCCTACCTAATGATGCAACAAATGAAGAAAAAAGGGAAAAAGACAAAATGACATTCAATGATAAAATGGAGATGCAATTATGAGAGACCATAGACAGAGAGGAGGCCAAAACGTGAGAGGGAGAAAAAAAAATAGAAAACAACACTTCTCGTAATCTGTCGGATTCTCACCGGAGATCAGGATCTCCGATCAATATTCTGAACAGTCAAAAGTTGCGGAAGGCCATCACGAACAACATATTGAAAAATCAGGACGATCAGACGGTGGACGGTGACGGATCGAAGAAAACAAATCCGGGCGGTTTTTAGCCTCTTGCCGGTGATCGGAATATTTGATCAATATTCCGAACGGTCAAAAGTTGCGGAAGGCCATCACGAACAACATATTGAAAAATCAGGACGATCAGACGGTGGAAGGTGACGGATCGGAGAAAACAAATCCGGGCAGTTTTTAGCCTCTTGCCGGTTATCAGAATCTGTGATCAATATTTCGAACAGTCAAAAGTTGCGGAAGGCCATCACGAACAACATATTGAAAAATTAGGACGATCGGACGGTGGACGGTGATGGATCGGAGAAAATAAATCCGGACGGTTTTTAACCTCTTGCCGGTGATCGGAATCTGCGATCAATATTCCGAACGGTGAAAAGTTGCGCGATACCAACACAAACAACCTATTGAAAAATCAGGTCAATCGGACGGTGGATGACGGCAGATCAAAGAAAATACATCCGGACGGTTATCTTTGTATCTTTCCTGATTTTCACACTTTAATTTCTGTTATTTTATTTTAACCTTTTATTTTCTGTTTTTACCATTTTAATCCTTAAGGTTCATGTTTTGCGCTTGGGTCATTTTCCATATGAGTCATTTTCATTTGCAGCTTAATACATTTTAGTCCTTAAATAGGTGTTTTTGTGTTTCTGATTTCGTCTCCATATTTTACGCGTATTCAATTTTAGTCCTGAGTGGTATTGTATTTAGCTTCTGTTCTTTATACATTGAACTGTTAATTTTCGCATGTTTCATTTTAGTCCCTAGGTCGAAGTTTGCATGTTTTTAATTCTGTCTATTTATTTTATGGTTCATTTAATTTTCGTCCTAGTGTTGATTTGTTTATTTTCTGTTGTTTAGATATTTGACCTTCATATTTTTGCATGTTGCACTTTAGTCATGAGTGTGTTGGGATTTATTTTGTTTTTAGTCCCCTGCAATAGGAATAGTTTCATTTCAGTTCTTAGTATTTAATATGGTATAATACTAGCATTTCTACCTTAATTCGTATTTTATTTATAATTAGGTTATTAAAGTTTTATTTGATATCATTTAGTCCTCGTTTTAATAAATATATTTATTTTCTGAAATTTATAATTTGTTGCATTATGTTTTCGTTTGTTTTGTTTAGGTCATATTTGTTCATTAAATATAACTATGTATATAGTATATATTTTTAGTTATAAAATGTGTATATAATTTTTATGGAAATGTCACATTGCATGATATTTTAAAATATTGTTTTAATTAATTTTTATATGACATCATTTTAGTATGATTTGCATGTTAGCCTCACGTGCATAAACTCAATGTATTTACATAATTTAATTAAAGGTAATATCTTTTTAATTTAAAATTATTTTAAGTGGGTTGTCTTAACTGATTAGATATCCGCTTTTGATAATTTTAAATTAAAAGTATATTCCATCAGTGACACCTAAGAAATTAATTTATCGCTTTTAAAATTTGGGAACGGAAGAAAAAGAAATATTCGACTATTTAAATTTATCGAGAAAAGATAGTTAGAACTTATCTAAGATCTGGTCTCGATATTTGTAAATAATCGAATATTCTTTATCTTTCTAAAGGCCTGGTAATTTTAATTCAATCTATTTTGGGTGCTTTTGAATTTTGTAAAATTCATGTGGTGTTTTGTCGGGGATCATAAATCAAATTAAACTCGAATTTGTAAATTTCATTGCAAAGACATTAATTAATCGACAAGTACCGATTTAGGGCGCTGTAGGGGTGCTAATCCTTCCCCACACGTAACCGACTCCCGAACTCGAATTTTGGTAATGCAGACCTAAATTTGTTGTTTTAATTAAAATTAATTTTTTTATTTAAAATGGCAAAACATTTTTGGGTGCCCAATCACACCCTAATTAAAGATTGGTGGCGACTCTTCGAACCCGTATTTTTATCGTGAATGAATTCCCAAATTTTTGAAACAAGAGGTTTTCTAAAATCACATTATTTTTAATTAAAATTCAATCGTAAAGAGAATAATTAAAAATTGGTGTGGTTTCCAAAATCTCACCCGGGACAAAAATCGTTTCGACAGTCTCAGCTTGTTTATTCTTTTGACATTTTCTGATATATAAAATTATGATATGTGCTTCTCATGCTTCTTTTAACTTCAAAGTTAGGAGAGCTGAAATTGGGTGAGCTGCTCGACACTCCGCCTCCTGGTTTAGATGAAGCTATTGCAATTTCAAAGGTAGCACTATTTTCCCGGCTTATTTCCTTGTTTTATTGCAGCTTTCATATCTTTGGACGTATACTGACCGCGAAAGATCTTGCTAGGTGATGCAATTTCTTGAATCACCACAATATAATATGTTTACTCGAATAGTTTTCGACACCGCTCCAACGGTGAGTCATGAGTTTATTCTTCCTATTTTGCGGCACTTCATATTCAAAATCAACCCAAGGACCCCTAATTGATGGGGGAGTTCTTTTCAGGGACATACGTTGCGACTTTTGTCTTTGCCTGACTTCTTGGATGCATCAATAGGCAAGATATTGAAGGTGAGACTGCCATCATCTATGTTACTCAGATTCAAGTTTGTTTGTTGGATACAAATGTGTACGGGCATGAAAAATGATCGACAAGTAACATCTTCCCACTACTATATTTAGAGATGCTTTTAAGATAGATGATTTCTCATGTGATTGACTCACAGAGTTGGCATGTCTAACTGATGTCACATCTAAAGCTAAGTTACTCAGTATTTGTGTGCGAGTGTTGGATATGCTTATGCGTCCGACATGGGTATGTTCATGTCTTCTTAAGGTTTTTCCGATGTATTTAGTGGGGTCTTCAGAGGGTCATATCTTCATACCCACAGCCTAGTATGTATTAGACTTGGATACTTGAAAGAAAAATTTAGAGTCTTAGCAACATAGTTTTAAAGCCCTTCCATTCCTCGAGAGTGGTGAGGTTGAGTTGGTTGACAATGTAAGCAGAAGATTTGTCCTTTTTTTGACATAGATGTCTTATAAATCGAATCAGTATTTGATGAGTAATTTAGGATCATTGGATGAGTGTAAACGAATGACTAAGATTAAGACTTTGTGCATTTCCATTATCCGCCTCTTTTTCTTTTACCTGTAAAAATCTCATCTTCAACCATATATCTCAGCCATCCATTTATACTCATCCAATGATATACGCATCCAATGATCCTAAATCATTGTAAAACTTTTTATATATATGTTTTCTTATCTAGTTCTAAAGGAACTAATTTCTTTTCTTTCACCGTCATTTACATATTCAGCTTCGACAGAAGATTGCTTCAGCCACCTCCACCATAAAATCTGTTTTTGGGCAAGAAGAAACCCAACAGAATGCTGTAAGACTGATTTAGATAAGATCGGCATCTTGTTTTCTTTTTTAATCATTTTATTTTATTCTTCAATACTATTTATCCATATATTATTTGTGCAGGCTGGCAAGTTGGAGAAATTGAGGGAGAGGATGGTAAAAGTGAGAGACCTTTTCCGCGATGCAGATTCTACGGAGTTTGTCATCGTCACAATCCCGACGGTATTGCCATTTACAATTGTAGTTCAGCCTCAATTTCAGTACTCAATTATTTAGCATTATTTACAATATCCTTTCCTTCCATTACATATAAGGTTTGCTAAGCTTGATCTGAATGGAGGACCATTTTTTTCCTCGAAAAGCAAGGGTGTGGTGGAACGGATTGGTTTCGGCAAATGCTTATATTTATTGCAATTAAATCGCTTATATTTTATGTACTTTTGCTTAGGTGATGGCGGTTAGTGAGTCCTCCAGGTTAAGTGCCTCCTTGAGGAAGGAAAATGTTCCCGTGAAGAGACTAATTGTCAATCAGATTCTTCCTCCATCTAACTCTGACTGCAAGTTTTGTGCAATCAGAAGGAAGGTATATTTATCTTTTACTTTTATAAAAGATTATGAGTAGGCAAAATAAATTGAATTCATTGGATGTCGACCTGATCTGATCTTATAAGGATGAATCTTTTTTTCAATATCGGGTTTATGGTAGGGTGGATCTGTTTTCTATTGTTTAATCAGACCCTTTCTCTACAAACATGGAGTGGTTTAAGTGGTAAGCAGTTTGATATCGCTTAAGCAGATATCAAGTTTGAGTCTCTGTGTATGCAAAAAATCTCCGTTGGGAGATTCACCCACCAAAGCCAGTTGTGCGACATGGGTCGGTCCGGATTAGTTATGGCAAAGCCTTAGGGTTTATATCTGATTTGACCTTATATGCTATGAATATTACCATTGACATTCTCCTTTTCGGCTTACTCTCCCTCAAAGTACTCGTTCAATAATATTTCAGGATCAGATGCGTGCTCTTGACATGGTCCGGACCAATCCTGAGCTATCGAGCTTGAAGTTGATCCAGTCACCCTTAGTTGACATGGAGATTAGAGGTGTTCCAGCCCTTAAATTTATGGGTGACATTGTCTGGAAATAAGTCATCACTATGGTAATTCTCTCTTCTGAACTTTCTATTATCATGGCAAAAAGTCTTAAAGGAATTCGTTCATCTTTGTTATTCCGAATCTTCATTTTCCTTGATGTATTTATGGTTACTATATATCTGTTGTGCACTCGTCTCCGGTACTCACGAATTTGAATAACATCGATCTTGACTATGCTCTGTATTGTACCCAGAATTATTAGAGGCCCTATCTATGAACTGGTAGTTATACTTCCTATTAGATGTGTTCATGAACCGGGTTAGGTCAGGCTTTGATTACTGAAACACATTCAAGTCGGGTTTGAGCTGGCTTGATTTGAATAATCCATGTTATTATTTAAAGATCTGAAGACCTCTAAAACATGAAGAAACTTGGAAAAATAATGAACATAAACACATCGGTATCTAGCATTAAAACCCGGACTTCATAACCGTTGGATCACAGTTATGCAATCTGATACTAATCTGTGGATGTGAATTTGACAATGGCAGGTACATTGAACAATGAATCCGGATCTGGAATTTTCAGGCAGCCATGTAAATGGTAGTTCATAAATGGAATTGAAGAAGCTTGAGATTTTGGATAAAGAAGCTATGAGAGCTCAAAAGCTTGAAATGGGGTGATGTAAAGGGAAAACCTTCAAGTTTTGTACAACCCCAAATCTTATATACATGCACACTGTTCTTTTTATTACTTTCTGTATGAGAACAATGAAATAACAGACATAATATTGTTCAAAAAAATTAGGTTCAAAATTAAAACAATTTTCAAAAAAGTTTTTAAAAAATATTCATGAAGTAGATCACTTATGCTGGAAGAGCCTGACACGTAATTTTACTGACCAAGAAAAGCATTGAACAAAGGAACATAAGAGAAGGTGGTCACGTATATTTTTTAAAAGTATTATTCTTTGTTGATATAATAGAAATGCGCTTTTGTTTACTTTCGTGTTAGTGTTTTGTAATGAAATCAAACAATTGTTTACTCATTGAGGCTGCTTTCATTTAAGAAAGAAGTGAAATTGAAATTTGCTTGTGATTTAATATTCTTTTCTTTTCTCGTACGACAATCTAATTTATGGAAAATTTTATAATGAGATAGTCTAATTTAAAGATAAAGAATATATACAATTGAAAATATTTAAAAATAATATTTTTAGTTAAGCACAATCTAAAATATTTATTTTTAATATTTTTAGTTGAATTAAAAATATTATAAAGAATAATATTTTTATTATAAACTAAAAATATTAATTTTTTAATATTTTTAATTACGTATTTATTTAATTTTAATTTATGTTCACATCCTTTAAACATTTCACAAATTTTGGTGTTACGGGTGAGTTACATTTATCCTCTCATGTATATTAAAAAGAGGAAGAAAAAAAAACTCCTGAGAAAAAACACCCTCCCATTTCTACACAAATTACATTTCTACCACAAATACCCCACCTATAAATACCTTTTCGACCACCAACTCCACCCTCCATTCCCCACATCGCGTTCTCTAGAGCTACTAAATTTCACTTCTCTTTTAACTCGCAAACACCTTCAAGTCAAATGGCCGCCGCAGCTCCACCGCCGCCACCATCCGATGTTCCAGAACCACGCATGGCACCACCGGAAACAACCCCGATAGGCCACCCTGTGTTCACCAGGATCCGCCTAGCCACCCCTTTGGACGTCCCTTTCATCCACAAACTAATCCACCAAATGGCCGTCTTTGAAAAGCTGACCCACCTCTTCTCCGCCACGGAGTCATCCCTCTCTTCCACCCTCTTCCTCTCCCCTCCTTTCCAGTCCTTCACGATTTTCCTCCTCGAACTTTCCTCTTCCCCTATTCCTCCACTCCTTTCCCCTTCCCCTTCTTTTACCCCCGTAGAGAAAACTTTCTACTTCGACCTGGCCTTGAACGACCCTGAAAAGGATGCCTTTTCGGTTCATTACGGGAGTGATCAAGTTGTAATCGCTGGGTTCGTTTTGTTCTTTCCCAACTACTCGACATTTCTAGGGAAACCAGGGTTTTATGTTGAGGATTTGTTCGTCAGGGAATGTTACCGGGGGAAAGGGTTTGGGAGAATGTTGCTGTCGGCGGTGGCGAAACAGGCCGTGAAAATGGGGTACGGGAGAGTTGAATGGGTGGTCTTGGATTGGAATGTAAATGCCATCAAGTTTTATGAACAAATGGGTGCTCAAATTTTGCCTGAATGGAGGATTTGCAGGCTTACCGGTGATTCTCTTCAAGCTTACCAGAATGCCAATGTTTAGCTGTTTTATGTGAGCTTTAAGAAAGTTAAAAAAGGGTTCCCCCCCCCCCCTTTAGTTGGATTCTCAGTTAGCCAAAGACTGAAATTTTATCTTCAGAAGTTTCGTTTTTTTAAATGAGATTTGTATTTTGCTTGTTTCAGAAGATGAAAAATGATGGATTTGTATGTTATTGTGGTGTAGATTTACTGTTTTCTTTTGTCATCTGCTTTTTTAAATGAAATACGGATCAATTCCGCAGTTTTATCGGATTGAACTTTTATTATTATAAAATTAGTTTAAATATTTCAAAAAAGAAATCAAAAAAATTGTGAGTAATTTCGACAAGGATTGCCATAGCACAAACGACAGAAAACATAAGATGAGGAGGATCTTCCACTCCTAATAGCATTCAAATGATTGGGAAATGCCAATCTACAAAAGGATCAGTTTAGTCCTAAGCTATGTCTAATCAGAATCTTCCAGTTTGTACATGTTTCCGTTAGACCTGTTACGGCCCCGGAACCCATATCCTGGTGCATTACAGATGAAACCCAACTATAATGACAAACTTTCAGGCCGAAGAGTTCATGTAATGCCCGGTTTTCCGTCTATACCGACTATAGTCAGACACAAACTTGAAAGAAAGGCCGCAACCTTCAACCTTGCACTGATATGGGAGTTCTCCGGTATGCACCCGTATATGCTCGATCCTCGCCCATGCCCACTTGAATGACATGGAACAACCCTTCCATGGGCACTTGAGGGGCCTATCATCATCATGGACTCGTTGATGAAGGATTGCATATTTGTGGGAACGGAATTTCTTACCACAGCCATCGTATGAGCACCAATTCCGTTTGTGCAACCTCAACTCATCCTTTGTCTCGAAACTCATATGGCAGCCTACAAGGTCACATCCATGAGACCCATTTTCCATTTTCCATTTTCTTCTTACTCTGGGTATGAACTGAAGGCTTTCTCATATCTTTTGTTGGCAGCCTCTCAGAAGATGCTTTACCTGCATTAAGACCGCTGGTAGCATCTTTCCGAGCCCTCCGCCTTAACCCTTCACATGGACTTCTAATAAAGCCATCGCCGTCAACCTTTTCATGTGTTTACTCCAGTTCCGTCTTCCTCTTTCTTCCATACATAACACTTGATTTACAATCTGCCATAACAGACTCATGATCTCCATTCTCTTCCAACGAACAATCTCCGTTGCCATCATTTACATTCAAGGTAGTACCAGTCTCTCTAGCGATAGTTTTCTGATACAAAGAAACAGTTTCCTCATCTGCTGTTCCAGCAGCACACGGCTTGTCCTGAGAACTGCTATCTTGGTGAACCTCAGAGCAATCTTCTATCACCACGTGAGTAGGATGCTTTTCTTGGATTGGCAAATCGGAACCAGTTATAACTTCATCCCCAACGGTTCTTTTTGTAGCTTGCGTTTCTTGCAATACTTCATCATCTAAGGTCACATCAGTATGCCAATCTTCTTCGGCACGAGGATTCTTGGGAATTGGGGAATATTTTTCAACAGAGGTTAGAAGACTGATCAATGCCCCCTTCCTTGCTCGCATTAATCTGGATTTCCTGCTTCTGTGCTTTATTCTCGTAAGTTATACCATCAAAAGAATCTGCTGCAACACTGGGCTCCTTCTGATCTTCAGATCTTAACATCGCCTTGTAGTTATTTTTGCTGGTAGATTCAGTTTCTTGCTGCACTTCGTTCTCAGATGTCATACATGAGTTTATGGAAAACTTTTGAATAGTTATGTCCTCCAATCCTTTATCAAATGTTCCATTACATCGCTGAGCAGATCTTGAACTTGCTGAATTACCAAGATTCATCAAACCGTAACCGGAAGCCAGTTTCTCAACCTGTCCTTCAGAAAGTGAATTGCAGACCTGGGTACCAGTGGCAGTGTTCTCCACATATCTTTCATGATCCACAGAAATGCAGTGTTTAGAACACTCGGCGGCAGGAAAAATCTCATCACTCGCAATGTTACTCTCCGTGAGCTTGATCTCGCATTCCTTTTGAAAACTAGCACAGGCTGTCAAACTCCGAGTTTCATGGTCCAGATCCAATTCCTCCAAAATTTTATTCTGGTCCTTTTGTACCACTGAGGTAGTCAGGACCTCAAGTTGAGTCCGAATTGACTCACTTCTGGTATTTATCTTGGATTTATTTCCACCATGTTCATCAAGAAGTTGACTTGAAGCAGCCAGATCTTCTTTTGGCAGGTCATTCTTCAACGGTTCACTGACCCCACCAGCTCCAGTTGAAAAATCCGGTTTTCTTTTCTTCCTTCTTGAATACTGAATAATTTTCAGCCCATATTTAGAGATGTTGCTATCAAGTTTTTCCACCAATATTTCATCTACTTCCATTTCAACACTTTCATGTGGTTTAGACGGTGATGGATGGTCTAACTTGCCTTTGGAACGGTATTTTCTCGACTTCCATTTGTCGTTCAATAACTCCGAACTGCTGTACTTGTCATTGAAAAGACCACTCAATGGCAGCGCATGCTGAACTTGCTTAAATGGAGAGTTCTTTTGAACTTTGACACAGTACCGCAAGTTAACACCAAGTTCGGTCGTCCAGTCTTCCTGAATTTGATCATGTTCATCATCAATCGCAAAATTGATCAAATTCAGATCCTCCTCGGATGAGGAATCTAGTGGAACATCATTAAAATTGAAAGGGATACCAATAGCGTCCGCAACAGGTATTGCTTGTGCCTTTATTTTCTGATAATCTAACAGATCAGAGAATAGATGTTAAGAACTAATTCAAAACTACAACACAAGCAAATATATGAAATGATTGAATAGTAGATAGTAGAAAATAGCTAAATACTACAGACCTATGTTAACTCAGATTTGAGTGTTTCAGATACGGGTACGAATCCAACAGGGATGGGTTCAAATTTTAATAAATTTTCATGTATTTGGAGGATCTTTAGAAGATCATATTTCCATACTCGTGTCCAAATATGATTTGGAAACAGATGTTGGGAATGGATACTTGCCCCCCACAGGTTTGCTTTTCTTTTCTACTTTTTGATCGGTTGTTGATAACAGGAGGAATGTCGCCTAAATACAGATAAACTGATCTGATGTATAGAATAAAGGGGGCAGATAGATCTAAAGTCCATCTTACCTGAATGGCAAATTACCAGCATTTTCGCTCCACCTTTGGACTGCAAAAGCTCATCAACTTGAACAGCATGCTCCAGGCAGAAAATCCGAGGTCTCAGATATTTGTTACAGGTGTTCCATCCTTCGTAAATCTTAGTTATTGATGGAAATGGTGAATCCAGGCAGAAAATCCGAGGTCTCAGATATTTGTTACAGGTGTTCTATCCTTCGGAAACCTTAGTTATTGATGGAAATGGTGAATCCTTGGAAGGAAGTGATAGATCCACATGATTAAAATTGTCTGCAGAACAAAGCACGAGATTTACATTAATACTCATTTCAGAAACCCGAAAATATGGTGAATCAAACTTCTTCGGTTCAAAGCAACATAGGTTCCAACCTCCCAGTTTATGGCAACAGATATTTAACTTGCAGGAAAATAATCCAACCATGTGACAGTTTGAGTGATGAACAACATGAAGTCAAAAATGAATTGATGATACAATTGAGAAACAAAAATTTATTAGAAAGGGGTCCCATACCCGAAATTGATCCCTCAACAGGGCAAGAATGGATATTGTTAGGTTTCAAGACTGTCGGACTTTGACATGAAAGATGATTCGCAGGTATAAGTTCCATAGTTGCTCCCTCACATGGTTGTACCACGGACATAAATGGATAGCCTAAAATTCCGCAGGCCACACAAGCCAATGTCCCCGAATCAACTTGTAAATCACATGTCAAATCGTCATCATTAGAATATAAATAATTCAGATTTTCCATGTAGAAGCTCATCTCATCTAAGAGATTCTTTTGATTAGATTTATCTTCACTGTGAATGTCGGAAACATTTTCTTGCAGCATTGTAGAATCTGTAGCAGTTCCGCTGGGCAATTCTGAATCTTTTCTCACACAAGGAAGTAACAAAGGGTCCCACATTATTGCACGATAAGTCGATTCACTTTTTAGAAGAAGAGATAACAATTTATTTTCGGTTAACAAATCTTCTATAAAAGCCTTCTTTATTAACAAATCTCGTTCTTCCTTCAACCGATCTCTCAGACGAGAACTGCGAGCACCAGGTAGCAAGGATCGTGGTATCCTGGAATGGAAACGAATTAACTGAAACATACTTGAGAAACAACTAAACAGCTCAATAGATATTATTACAACTAAATTTTAGAAAATAATGTAAAGAACTACAAAGATTTATGTAGAACTCTATGTTCATTAAGCTTGATATTCAAAAAAAAAAAAAAAAAAAACAGATGGCATAATTGGTGAGTTACGGATTAACTTCAGTTGATTAAAGAACAGAAATAATGCCATGATTTTGGTAGCAGATTGTTCTAGAAACTAAAAACACAGTTCATTTTGTATCAAAATTTGATATAAAAGAATAAACTAACTGCAAAAACAAAGATGGCATAATTGGTGAGTTATTAGGGATTAACTGCAGGTGATTAAACCATATAAACGAAAATGATGCCATAATTATTGTTACAGATATTCTAAAAACTAAAAACATGGGTGTCAACCATAAGGAGTCAACAAATAAAGTGTCAGATCAACATGGTATATTACTATACTGAGCCTTAAATTTATTAAATTTAAATTAGAAACAGAAACAGCGGCCTGAAGTGCCAAATCCTAGCCTTGTCAAGGACTTCAGGCCTATATCATGCTGCACAGTGATATATAAGACCATTACAAGGATTTTAGTGAGACGATTGTCTACTGTGTTCCCTAGCATGGTTTTAAAGAATCAAACTGCTTTTGTTAAAGGTAGGAGTATAGTGGATAATACCCTCCTTGCCCAAGAGGTTGTTAGGGGCTATAGTAGAAAGAACATTTCCCCTAGATGTGCCTTGAAGTTGGATCTACAGAAAGCGTTTGATTCTCTCAATTGGGATTTCTTAGTTGTTGTTCTCACTGCTCTTGGCCTTCCTGCTAGATTTATTAGCTGGATTTATGCTTGTTTTACCAAGCCTAGCTATTCGATTGTAATAAATGGTAGTTTAGTTGGTTATTTTAGGGGGGCTCGTGGTGTTAGGCAAGGTGACCCCCTTTCACCTTATCTCTTTGTGCTTGCCATGAATGTATTATCAAATCTATTGAACCTGGCTGCTCTTAAGGGGATTTTCAATTATCATCCCAAGTGTAAAAGGATTGGTTTAACCCATCTTTGCTTTGCGGATGATCTCCTCATCTTTTGCAAGCCCTCTGTTGACTCTATTAGTGGTGTCAAAGCTGTTCTGGAAGTTTTCTATCTCATGTCTGGGTTGAAGCTCAATATTAACAAAAGTGAGATTTTTGTAGCGGGGTTAACTACTGCTCAATGCACTGCCATCAGTGAGGGCACTGGTTTTAAATTAGGCAAATTCCCTGTTCGCTACTTAGGAATTCCTTTGGTGACTAAGTAGCTCACGGAGAGAGACTGCCTTAGTCTCATTGATAAAATCAGAGCTAGGTTGACCTTGTGGGAAAATAAACATTTGAGTTTTGCTGGCAGGCTCCAGTTAGTGCGTTCTGTTTTGTTCAGCCTAACTAATTATTGGTGTAGGCAAGTTATGCTTCCTCGGGGGGTAATCAAGAAAGTTGAGCAGTTATGCTCTCGGTATTTCTAGAAGGGTGCTGATCTTCCTGCTAAGGGAGCTAGGGTGAGCTGGAGACAGATCTGTCTTCCAAAGTCTGAAGGGGGCCTTGGTGTTATTGATATACAAGGATGGAATAGGGCTTGTTCTGTGAGGTTGATTCAAAACTTATTGGCTGATGAGGGTTCCTTGTGGGTGGCTTGGACTCGGTCTTATGTTATTAAAAATGCATATTTTTGGCATATGGTTCCTCCTACTGATGCTAGCTAGAATTTCAAAAAGCTGTTGAAGATGAGACATTCGGTTAATCATCTCTTTGTTAACCGTGATTGTGCCCTCAGTACTAGGCAGATATAGGAGGACTTGCGCATCGTGGCTCCAAAGGTTGCTTGGCATCATTTGGTTTGGTTTTCCGGGCGCATCCCTAAGCACAACATAATTCTGTGGATGGCCATTTTGGATAGGCTTCCCACCCGGGTTAGACTGATGCGAATGAGACTAGTAATAGAGAATGATCGATGTCTCTTCTGTGATTTGGTGCCTGAGACTAGAAAACACATTTTCTTTGAATGTGATTATGCTAAAAGCCTGTGGAAGGCCATCTTTATGCTTTGTGGAGTTAACCGAAGAGTAAGCCACTGGGAAGGCGAGCTTTCATGGGCTGCTCACTGCCTTAAAGGAAAGTCCCTTCTCACGAGAGTGTTTAAGCTTGCTTTGACAAGCTATGTGTATGTCATATGGAGAGAAAGGAACAACAGACTGTATGGTGGATTGCTTAGGCCGATGAGTGATATCCTGCTGAGCATTAAAACTGATATCCAAATTCGACTCGATGGTTGGCCAATTAACAGAAGTGACTCTAGGAACATTGCCCTTTGTGTTAGCTGGGGTATTTCATAATTGTGATGTTGTTTTCTCTGTTCCTTGTTAGCCTTTGTTTAGCCTTTGTTTTGCATCTGTTCTCTTTGGTAATGCTTTGCTATTAGATGGATGATATGTTGTAATGAGTTGATTTTTTTTTTGTAATAAAATTTTGTTTTCTTGGATAATGAAATTGATTATTCAAAAAAAAGAAAAAGAAACAGCTGCCTGTAGGCCCACTGTTTCTGTTCTTGACATGTTATCTCCACCGGACAACCCTCATTCGTTAAGCTACGAAATATCGTTACTATAAATCTTCATAGCACCAGGTTTCCACACTAACAGGTGGCATGACTTGGTCCATTCTTGGCTTAAATTAATAAAAACTGACCTTGACAAAAAGGACATGATCAAAAGGTATAACAGCTGGTGATGAGAAAGCATTGGAAGATAGTTCATAGCCGCTCTACGCACAGCTAGGGTTGTGCAAATTTGGGTGTCCGGATTTTCGGGTATCCGGAATATTTGGGTCGGTAATTTTTCGGTCTGTGTCTCATCTGAATGTTTCGGGTATCTGATACCCGGATTTTTTTTTCAAATTATTAAATTAAAAAAACACACAAATTTAAATGTTTGAAATTTTAAATTACACAGTCCAACATTCAAACACAAAATTTAAAAGTTCGAAATACAAAATTGATACTATGATAAAAATTATTTGAAATGTAAAATTTTTAAATCTAAACTAATTTAATAAGAATACTTAGAATAAATATTGATAATATAAATATATGATAATAAAAACATGTTAGTATAGTTACATGTATGAGATAAAGTGCATAATACGTGTAGTGATTGTTGATATGTTTATTAAATTATGAACATGCCAGCTTTGTTAATTTAACTACTATGAATTGATTTAACTTGTCTTTTTGTCTATATGTTACATGTACATATTATAAATACTATATGATAAATTGATAATGTTATTATATAATATTTGAACTAAATGATATATTTTAATCATTTTTAATGTGAAAAGTTATAAGACTATAAGTATTTTATAAATTAAATATATATATAAAATTTAAAAACAAACTTAACCGGGCCCGGAAAAATTAATTTTGGTGACTCGGGCCCGACCCGGAAAATATCGGGTCGGGTAGTTTTTTTAAGAAAAATACCCGATTTTTTTAGATCCTAATCGGCGGGTCGGATAAAGTCAACCAGGTCGGATATTTTTACACACCCCTACACACAGCAGCTTCCTTAGCGACTTGAAGCCACTGTGGAGTTCCAAAGTTTGCAGCTTCCCCGCAATTAAAACCTGTTTAGTAAAACAATTGACCATGACAATTGATGAGAATTAGAATAAGCGAGCAAAGTCTACTGTAAATGTATGTTCAATTTTTTCCCCACAGATTTCAATGTATTTGGAGGGTTCAGGGAGGATCACATCTCCATAAATATTTTCGGATATGCACTGGACATTGGTACTTCCAAAACAATGAAGTGAAGCAACATTGTCTGAGACAAAATTCAGATGTGTCGGTTTATGAAATATCGATACACACGGATAACATCTTTTGGTCCTAATTCTAGTTCCCTGGTAAAAATCCAATACATCAAAAATCTTCTCCGATAAGAAGTCGGAACTCATTTTAAATAACTTCAAACACGCTCATTAATTAGATCACCAGCAGCAAGATCTTGATAACTAATGATAAATATATAACCTCATACCCGACCCAACCCAAATAAAAATGATTTGACAAGGAAATCCTTCCACGTCCCCTCCCTTATAGTTGTTCTCCCAAAGAAAGAAAAATTAAAAAGGAAAAAGATAACTATTATTATCGTAATTACGATAGTCATTAATTACCAAAACTGCCAGAGGAAGTGAGGTGTAATCGGGCCAAGCTCGAATAGTGGTCAGCTCAAGCTTGAGCTCGACCCATAACTCGGGGTTCGACCTCGACCGAACATCAAATTCTAAGATCAAGATCAGCTCAAGGTATAATCGAACAACTCAAGCTCGACCAAGCTCAATTACTAATCTTCTTATTCAAACTCAAAATTGAGCTTGATTAAGCCAAGATAGAAATTGTCGAGACGTTTCTCTGCCCGGGAACGAAAAAACAAATAGTACACCTAAGTGTAATTGTCTCGAAAAAGCAAGTGTTTTTTTTTCCTTGAATCAGATAAAACACTATTTTGAGAAGTCGCCACCAATCATTTATTAAGGTGTTATTGGTCACTAAAATGTTATGTCATTTTAATAAAATTCCAGAGAATAATATTAAATTAACACAACAAGGGTCTAATTACCAGAAAATGAGTTCGGGAGTCAGTTACGTGTGGGGAAGGATTAGCATCCCACAACGCCCAAAATTAATACTGGTGTTTATTAATTAATGTCTTTGCAATAAAAATAATAAATTTATATTTAATTTTAATATATAATCCTATCGAAAAAAAAATTAGGCATATTATTTTATACCAACAACTATTCAAAATATCTCCCTAATCAATTAAGGAGATATTTTACAATTCATTGTTTAAAATAAAATAACCCAAATTTATGTAATACACTTAATGATTAAAACTTAAAAAATATCAAGATACTAGGTTACTAGTGCCAATATTATGTATTTTAGGTACTAAAATAAGAATAAAATAATAATATTATTAAAAATTAAAGATATCAAAATATGGTGATTAAATTGTAAAATAACAAAAGTAACATCACTAATTTGAAATATTATAAAAAATTGGATACTAGTAATGTAATTTAACCAAATTATTAATACGGGATTAAAAATATAAATTACTAAAATAATAGGGACTCAAATAGATATTTACCCTAAATATCTATAAGTATACTCACAATAACTAAAATATAACAAAACAAAATGTGAAAACCGAATTAAAATATGCAAAACTTGATTTCGGGACCAAAATAAAAGGTTTACAAATTACATGGATCGTAAGAGAGGTTTACCCATCTTCGAATTACACAAATAGGCCTTAACTCGGCCATTAAGGCCATTTCCCTCATTTCCCTCAAAATGCTTCTCTCACTTAGAGAGAAGCTCTCAACTCTCTCTAGAATTCCCTCACCGAAGGGAATTCGTCCCTGGTCGGCTGCCTATCATCGGCATCGACAGCCGCCGCCGACCACCACTCATGGTGGCCGAAATTTTGCAAACTCTTCCAAAACGTAGATCGTAGCACCCCTTACCCGAATCCAAGCCTCTTCTTTGCTAAAAGTTGGTAAATTGCCTAGATCTACAAGTTTACCTTCGGTTTTTCAACTTTCCGGCGACGTTGAGGACTCCTCGGTAAGTTTCTCTTTCTTTTCTTTTCTGTTTTTTGCTGGCTATTGGTTGCTCGTACCTCGTTTCAACCTTGCTATAAGTTTTTGTCTTTGTTTTCTCTCGTTCTCCCGTTGTTTTCTTACTCTCTCATCTGTTTCTCTGTTTTTTCATATATATGGTTGTTTTCTTCCTCTTGCTTGCAGGTTTGGCCTTTTATAGGCCTCAGAGACTCAGCCGAAATGATGATATTTTGGTGAGTCACCGGACCTACGGTGGTGACTCACCATAGACCGATATGTTGTGCGATCCTTGTTACTCTTCTAGAGCCTTCGGGAGAGCTCTAGTGAGGTGGTGGAGGCGTGGCAATCGTGGGTTGAAGAAGCTAGAGGCGGCAGCCGAAATAGGCCATAGGGTGTAATGAAACCTTAGGGTTTCAGCTGGATGATATGTGGACCGTTGATCTGCGTCTTGATCAGACGGTTGAGAGCTACTGGCGGCGCTAGAGAAGCAAGGAAAATCGTAGCTGCATTCAGGCCAATTTGGGCCTACTGTGTTATTAGGCTTTGGTTGATCTGGGCCTGGGCCTGGATATGCTTGGGTTTGGTTGTAATCGGGCCTAGATCTTGCTTTGTAATTGGGCCTTCAGGTCTTTTAATAAATTAATAATAATAGATAATAGTATATTAATATAATAAATATATTATATAAAAACGACACTCAGACGAAAACAATTGTCGACAGCTGCCATCTTTGCTTATTTTTATGTTAACAAGAATAGAGCAAAGATAAAAAGAAAAAAAGTTTACGTCGAGTGGACTTGATGTTTTGATGGGAAATTCATTCCACTACTCTTTCATGGAGATTGAATTTTGATCTGATCTTGATTCACTACTCTTCTGTGAAGGCTGGATGATTTACTTCACTACTCTTCCGTGAAGGTTAAAAATAACTAACTTCACTACTCTTCCGTGAATGTTGAAAATAACTAACTTCACTACTCTTCCGTGAAGGTTGAAAATGATGAACTTCACTACTCTTCCGTGAAGGTTGAAAAGGATGAACTTCACTACTCTTCCGTGAAGGTTGAAAATAACTAACTTCACTACTCTTTTGTGAAGGTTGAAAATAACTAACTTCACTACTCTTCCGTGAAGGTTGAAAATAACTAACTTCACTACTATTTCGTGAAGGTCTTATGAATAGCCCTAAGGACTTATCATCTTGCTCGAAAGACTGACAGATAACCCTAAGGTTTTACAAATTTACCCGAAGGTTTTACAAATTACTTGGAGGATTTACAAATGACCCGAAGGTTTTACAAATGAATGAGAAACTTTGAAAATCGTTTTCTCATTTTCAAAACAAATTGTTGGTTGGGCATGCCCAAAAAATAATGTTTCCTTTGTGGATTGCATACATCATATGTTTGTCTTTCCAAACATGACTCCTGTATTTGAGCCCTGAATTCTACCTTATACTTGTAAGGTATGTTTTCTGTATCTTTATGTGAAAATGTATTTATGCAAATGCAGTCAAATGTATTAATGAAATGCATGATCTTTTATGCAAATGATGTTCTTATGAATGCATGAATGTCGATTCAATTTTCATTTGATTCTAAAGTGGTGAATTCAATCGTCTTCCACTTGATCATTCCTTTTCAAGGCTTATTTCAAACATTAGTGTAGCAACTTATGCTATCAAACTTGTTTTTCTGAATAGTCATCTGGTCAACTTGCATTTTCATGTCTTCTTTTCCTCCATTTATATTAAAGTCTCAGAAGAACTATTTCATTTATGGAACTCTTTTCATACTCAGAATCATGACTTAATTGTCCCCATTTTATTTTTTTACAATACCGACTTTCTTTACATGAACTTGTGTAGAAATCCAATAAAGCTTTTCATCTTTGAAAAGAGTATATCATCTTTGCAGAGCATCGTGTTCTAATTTGACTCTTGAAACACATCACAAGGAGGATTTATCTTAATTCCTTTCATGTCTCCACATCTATTCAGATCTCGAACAAGGTTATTTGTACCATATTATGTAGAGATGTTTTAACAACAACCCATCGTTCAATCTTAATTGGCTTCACTAGTTTATTGTTGTTAAAATTTCAACTCCCTTTCTTTGGAAAGAAATTTTCATCATTTCTCACTTTTATCCTTGGGGTTGAAGACAAACTTCATCTTAAATCAACAACTGAGAATGCAACATTGGTTCAGCACCATAATTACTGGTTCGTAAAATATTCGACAACACATTCATCTTTTCATGTGGATTCTGTTCAAATTTATCATCCAAGGAAATCTTTGTATTTTGCTCAGAGTTTTTGTATTTCGTCATAAGGACATTAAAGAACAAAGCTTATTGGGAATATAAGTGGGATGCCTTAACTTGTCAGCATCAATGTAGGTGAAATCACCAAGATAATGCAACTGTCATTGTTTCACCATTTTCATTCTTCATACCTTACTGTCTTATTGGAAATATTTACTTAAATCAATGATCTTTCATAAGGATGATACGAGCTTTCAGCATGCCTCAACACTTGCTTCTTCTTGTTGTGAGCCTTCAAAATGCCCACTTGGATTATTTCTGACTGAAATGGGCTTTCAATATGCCCCAACATTTCGAGTTATAAGGCTTACTCTCAATGTCTGATTGATTTAAATCTCATGATCCTCACGAGGTCAAACTTTGATAGGTACTTGTAGCTTTATTCGTGCCCAAACTCTTAATCTTGAATGCTCTCATAGAAATGTCTGAGATATGTATCTCTTCTGAATGAGATGATCATCTTTTTCTTGACTGGTTGTTACAAAGGAAATGTTATAAGAGAGTGTTACAAGTTCAATTCTCAAGACTTTCTGGTTTCTTGGGCTACTTGCTTTCAAAAACGTGAAGTGCTTCATCATTCTGGCATTGCTCATTCTTTTTCTACAATAGAGGTAGATTATGTATCAACTTGCTTCAAGAACGTTTCTCATTTGAGACTGTAATGTTTGAGAATGTTTTCCCTCATTTCTTATCAAAGAATGAAAGAATTTTGTAAGATATTGCCTCTTACAGGTTAAGAATAGAATCAAATTGCAAGCATGAGTTCAAAGAATATCAAAATAATTAACATTTCTTTAATGTTTCAAAGTTATAGTTCTTTAACAAGTATCAAGATTTATGGGTTAGTTCCAGGTTGGCTTTCCTATTTTCTAAGGTTTCATCTTATTGAAGATGTCACTCATCTCTCACTCTTTGTGAAAATTATCACATGCCTCACTTTCTTGACTTGGTATTTTTAACCAGATGCGGACAAAATGACGCAACTAGCACAACCAGTTACTAGTCCTTCTAGAATACCTTTATTTCAGTTCTCTGAAATCTTTTATTTAACCAAAGCAGTGCGAAAATATCGGTCTAAAAACAAATTTTTTGTGTGCACGTGTGTGAAGTTTGATTATAACAGGTATTATTTAACAACTTCTTATTTAGTAACCTTTTGCCATTTTAGCTAGCTGAATTCAGCTTTATTAACATTAGCATTCATTGGGCTAGTTGAAACTTATCCATAAAGCCAAGACTATTAACCAATTGCTCTAGATGGACAGTTTTATTGCATATAATAATATGACATGGGTATACAACTCCAATTTCTTAATCTTGTTAAGAAAAACCTATTATAGTCTAGGTGTTTTGGTGGAATTCAGAAAATCTTATTGTTAGAGTTCAATTTCCAAGCAACTGACTTAGATCTATTTGTGAAAATTTCATCATCGAACATCATCAATAGAAAAGTAGTCTAGCCAGTTTTGTAATGTTACATAAAAGATGCCCCATGTTGTATGCTCCTATATGTAAATACCAAACCATTTATCTAATTCCTTATACTGGAGAAGGCTCTCTCATATTTTTAAGAGGGTACAGTGTTTGGGTATATTTTTTCTGAGGTAAGGTCAAGGTCCTTGTTTTACCAGTTTTCAATCTTGATACTTTGTCAAAGGTGTATAACTCTAACCATAAAGAGTTTTTAATCCAGTGATATTCAAAAACTACAAGATTGCAAAATTGATTCAATGCTCATAACCTTAAAAGCAACACAAATTTATTTATTACACAAAAAGGCGGAGAAAGGAAAAAAACATGTTCAAACAAGATGCTGAAAATGAAAGGTACTATAGTGGTAGATAACAACTTCCATTTTTTTATCTAACTGCCCCATTACTCCTTAGATGTTGGGTGTGTAATCAGACCAGAATCTTTGTCCTTATTTACCCTACATTTCTTAATAATTTCTTGGGTAACTTCTTTGGATAAACCTTTAGATGTACAAATCTCTGCTTTCCCCTTATCAGTCATTTGGTCAAATCCCATCATCATCTTTTCCTTCATTGACTGGAAATTGGGTTCAAATTTAGTTCCAGAATAATTTTCCTTGGTGATGAAATTTTTGACCTGGTTTTGAACGCTCATGATGGTTGGGGTAGCATTTAATAGATTCTCTAAGTTGCCCTCTGTCTTTCTTGCTTTCAAAACATCTGATATAGGTGTTTGAGGTGTCTTAAGTGTTGTATTTGCCCCATTCCTTCATAAACCTATAGGTCAGTCTCGAATTACTTCTTCTTAGCTTTGTATTTTTCCTTTTCAATACCATCAATAGTGTGAACTTCACTTACTTTGATCCTAACTTTAGTTTGGGGATTAACTCCCATTTGTTTGATCAAAATGGATTGATACATCCATTTCTATAAATCCATGAGTTACAAGATCTTGGATTCATCTTTTGAAGTTACCGTAATTCTCAATATAATGTCCTTGAATTTCAGCATGATATTCACAAAAGACTTTCTCATTATACCAACTTGGGTATGGAGGCAACAAAAGTTTAGCTAGACATGGAGCAATAAGTTGGGCTTGAAGTAACCTGGGATATAACTTGCTACACGAAACTAAAGGAAAATTGGGTAGAAGTTCTTTTAACTTCATTGTTTCTTTGCAATTATTTACTTAGTTTTCTTGAAGACCCTCAAGATGTTTGCTTTAAATGTTTGACTCTTGACCAGCATTATAAGAAAGACAATGATTTGAAGATTTATCTTCCTTGACTAACTTTGAATTTCTGAGGAGCTTAGGTTTCCCTTCTTCAAAACATAACAACCCTTATGCTATAAGATCTTGGACTTTTAATCTAAGAATTATGCAATTTTCCGTAGAGTACTGAAATATCCAGAATGATAATTGCATGAATTTTTTATATCTTGATACTCCGGGCGCAAGTAAGTACTATAAGAAATGGGTGTCACAAGACCACTTTCAAATAGAAAGGGTAACAAGTCTGAATGTGAGATTAGAATTGGAATAAGATGTGTTTTCCTTTTTTTTCCTTCTTGCTCTTTTTAGCGTTCTTCAATGGCATTTGATTCTCTTCCATGCTTCTTTTTTTTTATGACAACTCAACTGATTCTTGGATTTGTATTGGATTTCCACATTTTTCTACAAGTTCCTGATCATTTATCTTCCTTGCCTTGGTTACAATACCAGCGTTTATAATCTTATCCAAATTCTTTGTAATTAGATCCTCTAAGGGTTTTTCTCAATGAATCATGATATTCATCATGTCCATTAACTTGATCATTTGTTCTCTTGACTCATTCTGGAACTTTTTTGCTTGATCAATCATCTTCTGTTGGGTTTTTACCAGTTGTATTTGAATTTTCTCGATACCGCTCACTTGTGTTGATATTTCATTCATTGCTTTCAATCTTTTAAAGACTTGCCCCGAATGACTTGAATGAAATTTCAAAATTGATTCATAAAATCCTTCATAAATTACTCTCATTTTTCATGATTGACACATGTTAAAAGACCATGCAAAATATAAACATAAATGCACAAATAAAAATGCAAATACAAATGCATACATGAATGAAAAAGGTATGTGTAAAACCCCCAACCCGTATCCGACCTGGATCCGAGTCAGAGGTATCACATTGACTTTTCAAAACTTTTGCTTGTACAAAATTAGTGAATAATTTAAAACTTTTATAATATATAACTTATTCAAAACGTTTACAAAACTATTCAGAGCTAATACAATACATTATTTTGAATACATGCCAACTAAAACTTTAGTTGTTAACATACATATTATTCATCTTTCTTCTGATCTGACCTTCGGTAAGGAGAACTGACCTGTCTTGCTCCACATTGCTCTTTACTATTCTCACTTCTGTAACCTACGTGTGAAACAATCACACGCTAAGTCTATGACTTAGTGAGGCAATAAACATATAATGTAAACATTTACTAGTAATCATTTCTTACAACTCATATACTGTTATATGTAACAAATACATACATACATACATATATGTCATTATCATTCATATCTCTTATCTCATGTTCCTATGATCTTTTATGCCCATATTATATATCTGATAGACTTGTTATTATATCATCATGTCAATCAATTATACTCATTCACATATACCTTAACATGTACTCACGTATACCATATAACATATATATATATATATATATATATATATATATATATATATATATATATATATATATATATCATGTCATGTAAAACATATATCCTATCGTAAATCAAATACACACAAGCAACTATATCATCATCTTCATTCTTATCACTATCATTGATTCCTTTTATCATATAATCTTATAATTACCATTTGTTCCATCATATATCACACATAACATTTCATAAGGAAACAAACATATCATCATATCCAGTTTATTAATATTATCTCTTTATTAGCCCATGGTAAACATGTGAGAACTGTAGATACGTGAGTCTATTGAGGTTGTGCACCAATATGCTATCACCACAGCTCGTATAAATGTCCCGAATGGCCTATCCAGAGGTCACAAAGACCCCGACAACTATCCAGAGGTCATAAAGAACCTCGGTAACTATCCATAGGTCCCAAAGAACCTAGGTAAATTATCCATATGTCTCGAAAGACGTAGGTAAACCCTCGACTCTTGGCATGCCAACTATACCCCTAGCTCTCATATCACATAACATGGGCATTATCATTTATAACATTTCATATCACTTGTTATTTCTCTTCTATCACATACCACATGTATGTGTAACCATATATCTCATATCATATCACATGTATCACAAGTGCATGTATTCACGTAGATCGTTTCATATGACTTATACCATTTCTCATTTGTTCATATAACTTGCATGCCACATCATGTAACATATAACACATAATCATATAGGCTCACGGTTTTATCACCTATCATGTTATTTCACATATACACTTTTATATCATATAAAACTCATATATATCATGTCACATATAATAACATATGACACATATACCCATAACTTCATATCACATACTTATATTAATTCACACTTAGTCACATGGGTCATTTCTCATAACATATATCACATCACATATGTTCATAGGTATATCCCATAACATATAAAATAACATATAAACTTATATATGTATTCATGTGTATACTTTCATCTAGCCTATATATCAATGTCATATAACTTATCTCATAACTTATTTGATATTCCTATATATTCTCATCTTATAACTTATATTACCTATGCATATAACTTTATGACTTATTATCAAGTTCTCAATTAATGTTCCTATATGGTTCCATCTTTATCATATAACCTATGAGCTATTCTTATATTACCCTATGTCAACCATACTTTGTTTATCTCACTTTTCATATCATTCATTTATCATATATATGTCACTTTGCTTATAACACTTCTCTGGTTTTCATATGACATGTTAATCATTATCATCTCTTATTCTCATATAATTCCATATAGTCACTTTATCACTTATCACATAGTTTACATCCTATGATCATAGAATCATATCAATAACACATATACTCATGCACACATATAAATCATAACAAACAAATACCTCTATGAATTCATGCATTTTGCTATTGGAAATAGACTTATCATAAGTCTTATTTTCTATTTAACATCATATACTAAATAATGTGCACTCACCTTGGCCTCACTAAGTTTCAATCCACTTTATGATTTCCTCTCTTTCGATCGAATCTTAACTTGATACACAACCTGGAACTTGTTCGTGTTCGATATCTACATAATTATACATTGATACATATCAGTATCCCATTGTTATAATATAATCTATCATTTCTTAGACCAGAAGAAATGTCTATTTCAATTTCCCCTTGAAGTGCATCGATGCATGCTACTGTGCATCGATGCATTCTTTAACATGTGCATCGATGCACTACCCATGCATCGATACACAAATTACCTTTGATGTTTTCATTTTAAAGGGATACATCGATGTACTCCTTATGCATCGATGCACCATTTGCATTCGATGTTTCTTCTTTAAAGAGTGCATCGATGCACATTGAATGTGCATCGATACACCTTGCCCAGAATTTATATTTTAAGCCTGAAAATCCATTTAATATAACTCAAATGCTTCATATTTCACCCCTTTTCATATTCCTTACTTACATATACATATTTGCCCTCATTTCTACTTAATAATCACTTATTTAACCTCCATATCCTATTCTCCTTAAGAAATTCAAGAATCATACCCAAATTTTAACATGTTACAAATCCAATTCTAATACTTCATACATGTTAATTATATTGATGACAAGTCAAATTCACTCTAAAACCTCATTAAAGAACCCTCTTTCAAGATTTCACTTATTCCTCTCTTTTCTTTAATCCCATCTATTCTCTTCATCTTATTGTTTCAAGATAATTTAAGCTCTTCTTATGCTTAATTATCACCTAATAATCAAAACTTAACCTTAAATTTCAGCCAATAATCAACAAATAAAGAAACTCACCTTTGCCTAGTTTGGGCACGTTGGAGAAGAAGAAAACAAGTGAAGAAGAAAAGAGTTTTCATCTTCCTCTCCCCCACGTGTTAATCTCCTAATAAAGGGGATAAAATATCTTTCCTTGTCAATTGACCATTTTACCCTTTACTTCATTTAATAATTACCAACAACTTTTATGATTTATTTCCAAATAAATCATTGAACTAATCCATGGTTCTACTCTAGTCACCAAATTATGAAACTTTACAATTTGATCACTAACCCGTTATTGAGGATGTTACAGTATGATTTAAGAGTGATCGTCTTAAAACAACTTTCATTGAACACAAAAGTTTTGATACAAGACTTTACATATAAGGGATAACTTTCACTCCTAACTTCTCTATCTCCTTAAAAAGCCAATTTAATTTCCATTTGTGCTCCAGAGTCGAGTTGTCCATCTGTTTCAATTCCCTTGTAAAACCACATAAGTCTACCAGCTTGTGGGCTACATTGATTTCTTGGATAGAGACTGTCTTCATGTCATTGTCTTTTTCCTGAATCTTACCTGCTTTCTCCTGAAGTTGTAGATAATATTGCTCATTTTCTTTAATAAGAGAGCCTTTGTGTTCAATAAGTTCTTGTACAAGATCTCCATAGTCTTCTACCATCTTGTGGGCTACATTGATTGCTTGGATAGAGATTGTCTTCATGTCATTGTCTTTTTCCTGAATCTTATCTGCTATCTCCTGAAGTTGTAGACAATATTTCTCATTTTCTTTAATAAGAGAGCCTTTGTGTTCAAGAAGTTCTTGTACAAGATCTTCATAGTCTTCTACCATATTTGTTAATGTATGGTTCATGGCTCTAGTGGATTCTAGTTTAGCATTAATTTCACGTTGGTAGAATTGATAAGAAGTTTCTATATTGGCTATAGTCTTTTTCAATATCTGATTTTCATCTTGACATTTTCCAAAATTGATAATGGTTGTATTGTACATTTATTCTGCAATTTGTAAATCATAGGAAAATTTCCTTGCTTGTTCTTCATGTATCTTTTCATTTTTTTCTCCATTGCTCAGCATCATTTTTCAGTTTAATGATCCCTATTATCCATTCTTCTGGGGTATTTCCTAGGCCAGCATTTTCAAAGGCTTGAATGATTCTTCGAAAATCATTAAGCATGGCTTAAACTTCCGTGCTTAATTTATTGTTTTCATTTTTCCAAAAACAGACTTGAGCTTCATAAAAACTTTTTCCTTTCTGAATGCTTCTATTGATGCTCTTACCATAAAATGCTTTTGGTACAAATCTAACAGGATCTTTGGGTACATAGCTTTCAACTTTTTTGAGAGCTTCTTCAAGATACCAGTTTTTAGCTGCATTATAGTTCACTTGGTCATAAGACCCTTTATCTATAATGAAAACAATCGATGACCACTCTTGAATCAAAACTTTTGATTATGCCATGATTATGCAATGCAATCAAAAGAAATTAATATAAACAAGTTAGAGCAAAATGAAATGTATTTACAGAAAAATAAAAAATGATTAGTATCAATCAATGGAAAGAAATGATCTTATTTATCATAGTATATATATATCCTAACCTCATGTTTTCTAGTTCCATGCTTTGTTTGGTAAAATAACCTAACATCATGATCTCTAGTTCGCTTGCATTTATTAGAAAAGTAAAGTAATGCTAAGTAAATTAAAAATACTAACATGCTTTCCTCGTGTACTAACCTTACGAGACTCACTTGGGTTAGGCTTCACCTAAACTTAAGTTCTAGGTCCACTATATGCTGAGTGTAGGCTCTAAGGTAAGAAGATTCAACAAATTGTCCTTTGTTGGTGCCCCATTAGACTGCTAAGCCCTCAATCATGGTCCATTACAGATTTTCATATTGAGTTCAATTCGAAGGAACACACTTCTTTATGTCCATACGGAGGTGAAAACCACACGTGGAACATAAGGTGTGAGCTCAAGGAATGGTCCCCTATCCCATATAGAGGTGAAAACCATACAAGGGAGCAGTTTCTCATTCAAGCTAAACATGATAAAAACGGGGTTTTAGCTCATGTCATGAAATACAGTGCATAGTGGGTGAGGAAAAGCATAAACAAATAAAATAATATACACCATGTAAATTTATTCTAAAAACTTTAATTAAATTTGTAAACATAAAAAACAAGTTAGTATAATTATTAAAATAATTAAAAGATTAAAACAAAATTAACACAAATTTATAATGTTATTGCAAAGACAATTAATTAATAAATTGGTGGATTGACTCTCTTTAAAAATATCCCAAGCAGAGTCGCCAAGCTGTCGAGTCGTTTCTCTGCTTGGTGACAAAAAAAACAAATAGTATACCAAAGTGTAACTGTCTCGAAAAAGTAAGTGTTTTTTCTTTCTTGAATCAGCTAAAACACCATTTTGAGGAGTCGCCGCCAATCATTTATTAAGCTATGATTGGTCACCAAAATGTTATGTCATTTTAATAAATTTCCTGAGAATAATATTAAATTAACACAACAAGGGTCTGCTTACCAGAAAATGAGTTCGGGAGTCAGTTACGTGTAGGGAATGATTAGCACTCCCACAACACCCAAAATTGGTACAGGTCTTTATTAATTAATGTCTTTGTAATAAAATAAATAAATTTGTATTGAATTTTAATTTATAATCATATCGACAAAATATTAGGCATATTATTTTATACCAACAATTATTTAAAATATCTTCCTAATCAGTTAAGGAGATATTTTACAATTCATTGTATAAAATAAAATAACCCAAATTTATGTAATACACTTAATGATTAAAACTTGAAAATATAAAAAATACTAGGTTACTAGTGCAAATATTATGTATTTTAGGTACTAAAATAAGAATAAAATAATATTAAAAATTAAAGATATCAAAATATGGTGATTAAATTGTAAAATAACAAAAGTAACATCACTAAATCGAAATATTATAAAAAATAGGTACTAGTAATGTAATTTAACCAAATTATTAATACGGGATTAAAATATAAATTACTAAAATAATAGGGACTCAAATAAATATTTACCATAAATATATATAAGTATACTGACAATGACTAAAATATAACAAAACAAAATGTGAAAACTGAATTGAAATATGCAAAAACCTGATTTCGGGACCAAAATGAAAGGTTTACAAATTACAGAGACCATATGAGAGGTTTACCCATCTTCGAATTACACAACAACCCCTTCCCCAAAACGACGCTGTATGGGAGAGGGTATAAATAGGCCCTAACTCGGCTATTAAGGCAATTTCCCTCATTTATCTCAAAATGTTTCTCTCTCAACTCTCTCTAAAATTCCCTCATCTGATGGACTTCATTCCCAGCCGCTCGCCTATCGGAGCAGCCTATCGCCGGCACCGATAGCCGCCGCCAACCACCACCCACGATGGCCGAAAATTTGTAAACTCTCTAAAAACGTAGATCGTAGCACCCCTACCTGAATCCAAGCATTTTCTTTGCTAAAAGTTGGTAAATTGGCCTAGATCTACAAGTTTACCTTCGGCTTGTCAACTTTTCGGCGACGTTGAGGACTCCTCAGTAAGTTTCTCTTTATTTTCTTTTCGGTTTGTTGCTGGCTATTGGTTGCTCGTACCTCGTTTCAACCTTACTATCTGTTTTTGTCTTTGTTTTTCTCTCGTTCTCCCACTGTTTTCTTTCTCTCTCATCTGTCTCTCTATTTTTCGTATAAATATTTGTTTTCTTCCTCTTGCTTGTAGGTTTGGCCTTTTATAGGCCTCAGAAACTCGGCCGAAATGATGATATTTTGGTCAGTCACCGGACCTACGGTGGTGAATCACCATAGACCGATGTATTGTGCGGTCCTTATTACTCTTCTGGAGCCTTCAGGAGAGGTATAGTGAGGCAGTAGAGGCATGTCAATTGTGGGTTGGCCGAAATAGGCCCTATGGTGTAATGAAACCCTAGGGTTTCTGCTGGATGATCTGTGGATCGTTGATATACGACTTGATTAGACGATTGAGAGCTGCTAGCAACGCTAGAGAAGCAAGGAAAACCCTAGCTGCATTCAGTCCAATTTGGGCCTGTTGGGCTTCGGTTGATCTGGGTTTAGCTTGGATATGCTTAGGTTTGGTTGTAATCGAGCCTGGATCTTGCTTTGTAATTGGGCCTTCAGGTCTTGTAATAAATTAATAGTAACAGATAATCGTATATTAATATAATAAATATATTACATAAAAACGACACTCGGACGAAAACAAGTGTCGACAGAAATCTTATGAAATACCCAAATGGGAAAAGATGTACAAAAAACCCAGAACTTTACCTAGAAAGCAAAGTCCAGAGATTACGTGTCATATGTGAAATGGAAAACTGACAAAAATGGGGGAAAACGAGGAAAAAAATTGAAATGACTCAACCACTAGACTTATCTGATGTAGAGTCGATTTAAATACACAATGTTATGTTGATGTTAGAGTTTCCCACTTGATTAAGAATTCATATTCTTACTGTTGAAGAGAGCAAGTACATGGAGTTTTAGAGTTGAAGGTTTTTTATAAGAATAGGAGGCCTTGTTAAAAACCCATTCTTAACTATCCATTCCCCCAAAAGGGTGAACAAATAATCAGTGGAAGGAGGAAAAGAGTGTCTCAAATTTTATTAAAATATGGGTTTGAATACCCAATGTTATAACTGACATATTACAATAATACCCCTACAATGGCTGAAGTTATGGGAAATGAAGAGAGTGACTGTTGGCTGAGGATGTGGGAAAGAGGTGAACGACTGAATGGTTTGGGGAAAGAACAGTTGTCGACTGAGGATATGGAAAGGGGAAAGGAGCAGTTGTCGTTAATTATTGAATCATTCAAAAAAAAAATTGATTCAAACTCGAATAGCTTGTAAATACCAATATCTCATTTACACCCCTAAGTGAAACTTATCAATGCCATATAGAGCCAAAAAAATTCACAAATATGAACACATTTGTTACATCATTCCTATCATTTTCAGATAGATTACCCCTATGAGAACCTCACTATGCATTATTACAAGATCATGTCAAGCTAGAATGTGTACCTATAAAGAATAAAGAAAGAGAGAGAGAGAGAGAGAGAGGGAGAGGGGAGGGAGAATTGTTTTCCTTTTTATATCGTGCTTCTAATGGTCAATAAAACATAAATTTGCAGGTATTAAATCCCCCCATTCAGGAGATAGACAATCAATGAAATTATCATAAACCTGAAAATCAACTATAAAGAAATTACCATGGTTGAATCTTACATGGTAGGCTCTCGGAAAAGTTATAACAAATTCACTAGGATTCTGTATTAACCTGAAGAAACAACAGAATAAACATAAGTATTACTTCAAATGTTCGGAAGAAAGCGCCAAAAGGCAGACTCGACAAGCCTCAAAAGTTCTTTGATATTGGGATGTTAACATCCTCACACCTGCAAGTTCAATATCATTATGGGATGAAGGGAGATTAGAGATACAATTAAAAGAATAACATCAACTCACCTACAACAAGGAATGCCAGATGCAACAATCAACTCAGGTAATAAAAGAGTTGTCTTCTCACCCACTAATGACAGAGCAACTGGCAAGAAAGGATACAGAAACTGAGTTACAAGAAATGCATAAAAGTTGCAATAATTAACTAAGTCTGATGGATGTCAAATGTTCCAGTCCAGGGAGGAAAAGTCTAAAACATCCTATGTAACACCCCCAACCCGTATCCGACCAGGATACGAGTCTGAAGTGTCACATTGACTTTTCGAAAATTTATTCGTATAAAATAGTGAGTAATTTAAAAACTTTTATAACATTTAAATTATTCAAAACATTTACAAAATTATTCAGAGCTTATACAATATATTCTTTTGATTACATGCCAACTAGAACTTTATATACAAAAATACATATTATTCACCTCTCTTCTGATCTGACATTCGGTAAGGAGAACTGGCCTGTCTTGTTCCTCTTTACTTTTCTTTTCGCTTTCCAAACCTACGTGTGAAACAATCATACGCTAAGTTGATGACTTAGTGAGGCATATAAAATATATAATATTTCATATAACATAAAGCATACATAAACATATACCATCATTATCATTAAGAAACACACATAACATCATATGGTTCATGTAACACATTTCAAACCACTTATAAACCCATCATATGCATATCACATTCAGTATGCTTGTTTAATCAATTTAATCAGCCCATGTACACTAGTGAGAACTTAAGGTATGTGAGTACATTGAGGTTGTGCACACATATGCTGTCACCATAGCTCGATCAGTGTCCCGAAGGACCAGTCCATAGATTCCAAAGAACCTAGGTAATCAGTCCATATGTCCCGAAGAACATAGGTAAACAGTCAATATGTCCCGAAGAACATAGGTAAACAGTCCATATGTCCCGAAGAACATAGGTAAACAATCCATATGTCCCAAAGAACATAGGTAAACCCTCGACCCTTGGCATGCCAACTATACCCCTAGCTCTCATATCACATAACATGGGCATTATCATTTATAACAGTTCACATTACTTATTCATATTCTTTCTCTTATAAACACATATCTTTTCTTTTCAGTCACATATCACATGTACGTGTAATCATTGATCTCATAATCACATGTTCATTCTCTTCTGTCACATACCACATGTATGTGTAAACATATATCTAATATCATATGTTGCACGTAATCACATAGATCATATCGTATAGCTTCTTTCACATATACATGTAATCACTTAGTCTATTTTCATGTAATTTTTTTCACTTCTCATATGATTTTATATTCATATCTCACATAGCTCATATCACCTTGCATTGTTTCATATAAACATAGATGTCATATCCTGTTCACATATATTTTCTATATAACTCATATATCTCATAGTTCTTTCACATAGCTCACTATCATATTTTCATATCATATATCTTATAATAGATTCTTATATCATCATTTGTTTCCTTTCTACCTATTCCTAATCACATAACATATACAAAGCATATCATTATCTTTAGTCATGCATATATACAATCAATGTAATACAGATAATCACATATAATTATAACAACACATAATCATGACTTCATACATATTACTCTAGGAAATAGACTCATCGCAAGTCTTATTTCTATTAAACACTACATATCACTAGTATGCACTCACCTTGGTCTCACTAGTCAATTCCCATCTCTTATCTTTTCCTTGATCGATCTTACTTGTCAAATGTTCCGGAATTGCTTTACGCGCAAAATCTACATAAATGTACATTTTGAGGCAATCATTAGATACCTACACCTTGTAATTGGATACTAACAACTTAAACAAACTTATTAAATCAATATTCACATTTTTCCTTTAGGGGGAATCAGTTCCCTACTAAGGGGGTATCGATTCCCTCATGACATTCTGGAAATTTTTGTTCGTTTGAAGGGGTATCGGTTCCCCTTGAATGGGTACCGATTCCCCTTGCCCAGAAATCATATTTTTAGCTCGAAAATCACTTCATTTTCAGCTCAACACTTCATACTTCACTCCCTTTAATATTCCTAATTTTCATACACATACTTAAACTCATTTCTACTCCATAATCACTTCTTTAAACTCAAAATTCTATCATTTACATGTCATTCAAGAATCAGACTAAATTTCCAACATGTTCTAAAACCCATTCTATCACTTCATATCTCTTAATTTAACCATTGACAAGTCAAATTTAACTTCCAATTTAAGAAATAAACTTTATTCCAAGATTTCATTTGTAAACTCTAAATCTTTAATCTCTCCTAACTCCACCATCCTTTGCTTTTAAGATGATTTAAGCTTTCATTAAGCTTAGTTATCATCTAATAATTAAAACCCAACCTTAAAAATCAACAATTCAATTATAAACAAAGAAACTTACCTTTGGCTCTTGGCTTCCACGTGAAGAAGAAGAAGAAAGGAGAATAGAACTCTGGAGAATTCTCTCCCTTTCCACGTGCATTTATCCTTACCAATCCCATTTTTAATTCATTTCTTGGTCAATTGACCCTTTTGCCCTTTATTTCCTTTAATAATTACTAAATAACCTTCATCATATATATCCAATAATCATTGAACTATTTCATTCTTATACTTTAGTCACCAAATTCTGAAACTTTACAATTTGGTCACTAACCCGGTATTGCGGATGTTACAAATCTCCCCTCCTTTTTAAGAAAATTCGTCCTCGAATTTTCACTGGACATCTTGATAGAAACATATCTTCTAAAGTTCTCATGTTGCTTCATTTAATTAATCTTTCTTGTCATCATCAGAAACTTACTTTTCAATCCTTTAGCTTTTCAATTACTATTTTCCTTTATATATATATATATATATATATATATATATATTCATATCATGTCACTTATCATTTAAACAGCAACCAGTAACTTCAATCCATTTTCATCAATCAACAACCTAAATCCATCTCTAACCAAATTCATTTTCCATCATCATTTAACCAAAACACGACCTTAAATCTTCTTTAAATATGATTCAACATACCCTTTTAAAGAATCTATTCACATAACCTTACACACTTTTCTTACTTCTATATCAAAATTATCATCTACATTTCATATAACCTTTATCGTATTTGATCCTTTAACTTAATCCCTTTTCATTTCTTTATTCCATTCTTCCTTTATTTTCCTAATTTTCATACACATACTTAAACTCATTTCTACTCCATAATCACTTCTTTAAACTCAAAATTCTATCATTTACATGTCATTCAAGAATCAGACTAAATTTCCAACATGTTCTAAAACCCATTCTATCACTTCATATCTCTTAATTTAACCATTGACAAGTCAAATTTAACTTCCAATTTAAGAAATAAACTTTATTCCAAGATTTCATTTGTAAACTCTAAATCTTTAATCTCTCCTAACTCCACCATCCTTTGCTTTTAAGATGATTTAAGCTTTCATTAAGCTTAGTTATCATCTAATAATTAAAACCCAACCTTAAAAATCAACAATTCAATTATAAACAAAGAAACTTACCTTTGGCTCTTGGCTTCCACGTGAAGAAGAAGAAGAAAGGAGAATAGAACTCTGGAGAATTCTCTCCCTTTCCACGTGCATTTATCCTTACCAATCCTATTTTTAATTCATTTCTAGGTCAATTGACCCTTTTGCCCTTTATTTCCTTTAATAATTACTAAATAACCTTCATCATATATATCCAATAATCATTGAACTATTTCATTCTTATACTTTAGTCACCAAATTCTGAAACTTTACAATTTGGTCACTAACCCGGTATTGCGGATGTTACAAATCTCCCCTCCTTTTTAAGAAAATTCGTCCTCGAATTTTCACTGGACATCTTGATAGAAACATATCTTCTAAAGTTCTCATGTTGCTTCATTTAATTAATCTTTCTTGTCATCATCAGAAACTTACTTTTAAATCCTTTAGCTTTTCAATTACTATTTTCCTTTATATATATATATATATATATATATATATTCATATCATGTCACTTATCATTTAAATAGCAACCAGTAACTTCAATCCATTTTCATCAATCAACAACCTAAATCCATCTCTAACCAAATTCATTTTCCATCATCATTTAACCAAAACACGACCTTAAATCTTCTTTAAATATGATTCAACATACCCTTTTAAAGAATCTATTCACATAACCTTACACACTTTTCATACTTCTATATCAAAATTATCATCTACATTTCATATAACCTTTATCGTATTTGATCCTTTAACTTAATCCCTTTTCATTTCTTTATTCCATTCTTCCTTTATTTATTCCTTATACACAAATCATATCTTTCCTTTCATGTTCACATACTCTTGTCTTATCACCTATATTCATCTCTGTGTAACAATCTTCATTGCATCCTCATAACTTTGATATCCCTATTTCTTATACCGAACTTTATTCTTTATCATCTCTTGTATTTGTATTTTCTTCTTTAAAGCCACTTTTTAAAACATACCAATGCTTATCTCTTTGCCTACATCATATATGTATGATCAAGATACATAACCACATCCAGATTCATATCATATTTGATTAACTCCACTTTATCTTTCCTCCAATCTTATAACTCTAGCACCTTTACTCTGACAGCTAGATAATAACTTTTGTTCAATCTAGGGCACAAGCCCTATTATACCAATCATATACATCCTTTCCAATCTAAATTATCTCAAAATTCGCTTACTCAACTTATCAAATTCACCTCTATTCTCATACATCCTGAAATTTCTTTTGCTCAAACTCAACATTCTGACTTCATGTCTCCTATAATCTGATCATCGATATACACATTCTCAAACTCTTCTTATTAATCCTCAGCTTTACTCAAATATACAAATTCTTACTTCCTTTTCCTTTACTATACCACATTACTATGATCCAAATATGCAACTTTATCCAGATCCATTTCAGATTTGGTTATCATATCCTGACAATATCTTATAATCTTATAATTCCAGTACATTTTTATCACATACTTTGGTTAGCCAACTCTAACTCTTTCCATCTTAACTGCAAACCCTTATCATAAACATACTCTTGTTTATGCTCAATACTATCACTTCATTTCAAACTCATAAGCTCTGACTTTATACATCTTATACACTTGTCACTGATGCACTTATCCTTGAGTTCTTCTATAAGTACTCACCACGTCATTAGATATTTTTAACATTCTTATGGTGACACTCGTTCACCATATTCCATCTTATCCACATAATAACAAAACTACTCTATATTGTGTTTCCGATTCAAAATAATGAAAACTTTCTATCATTATTCAGATATGATTTCAGCTTTCTGAAATCAACTTTTGATCTTACTAGGCATTTCCTGAGGTGTCCGCTCTTCATCCTGCCTGGCCAGGGCAGGTGAATATCTATCACAATTAGGAATATCACCTTTCACTTACTTCAAAATTATCACGATCGGATTTCTACTGTATTAAACTATTCTTAAGAAATGACCATCCAGCTCAGTTGGTAGAGCACGAGGTTCTAAACCTTGAGGTCGTGGGATCAAGTCCCACGGAGGGCATTTCATAATTTGGAGGTCTCCTACGGAAGCTGCTCTCAACCTGGTGTTGGGGGCAGCCTACTATCTTACCTCCCCCTTACCCCATACATATGGGAAAAAAGGGACAACCATTTTTGGACTTTGGTTTATGCCGAGAATCGGCTAAACCTTAGCTCTGATACCATTAAATGTAACACCCCCAACCCGTATCCGACCAGAATACGAGTCTGAAGTGTCATATTGACTTTTCAAAAATTTATTCGTATAAAATAGTGAGTAATTTAAAAACTTTTATAACATTTAAATTATTCAAAACATTTACAAAATTATTCAGAGCTTATACAATATATTCTTTTGATTACATGCCAACTAGAACTTTATATACAAAAAATACATATTATTCACCTCTCTTCTGATCTGACATTCGGTAAGGAGAACTGACATGTCTTGTTCCTCTTTACTTTTCTTTTCCCTTTCCAAACCTACGTGTGAAACAATCACACGCTAAGTCGATGACTTAGTGAGGCATATAAAACATATATATTTCATATAACATAAAGCATACATAAACATATACCATCATTATCATTAAGAAACACACATAACATCATATGGTTCATGTAACACATTTCAAACCACTTATAAACCCATCATATGCATATCACATTCAGTATGCTTGTTTAATCAATTTAATCAGCCCATGTACACTAGTGAGAACTTAAGGTATGTGAGTACATTGAGGTTGTGCACACATATGCTGTCACCACAGCTCGATCAGTGTCCCGAAGGACCAGTCCATAGATTCCAAAGAACCTAGGTAATCAGTCCATATGTCCCGAAGAACATAGGTAAACAGTCAATATGTCCCGAAGAACATAGGTAAACAGTCCATATGTCCCGAAGAACATAGGTAAACAATCCATATGTCCCAAAGAACATAGGTAAACAGTTCATATGTCCCGAAGAACATAGGTAAACCCTCGACCCTTGGTATGCCAACTATACCCCTAGCTCTCATATCACATAACATGGGCATTATCATTTATAACAGTTCACATTACTTATTCATATTCTTTCTCTTATAAACACATATCTTTTCTTTTCAGTCACGTATCACATGTACGTGTAATCATTGATCTCATAATCACATGTTCCTTCTCTTCTGTCACATACCACATGTATGTGTAAACATATATCTAATATCATATGTTGGATGTAATCATATAGATCGTATCATATAGCTTCTTTCACATATACATGTAATCACTTAGTCTATTTTCATGTAATTCTTTTCACTTCTCATATGATTTTATATTCATATCTCACATAGCTCATATCACCTTGCATTGTTTCATATAAACATAGATGTCATATCTTGTTCACATATATTTTCTATATAACTCATATATCTCATAGTTCTTTCACATAGCTCACTATCATATTTTCATATCATATATCTTATAATAGATTCTTATATCATTATTTGTTTCCTTTCTACCTATTCCTAATCACATAACATATACAAAGCATATCATTATCTTTAGTCATGAATACATACAATCAATGTAATACAGATAATCACATATAATTATAACAACACATAATCATGTCCATGACTTCATACATATTACTCTAGGAAATAGACTCATCGTAAGTCTTATTTCCATTAAACACTACATATCACTAGTATGCACTCACCTTGGTCTCACTAGTCAATTCCCATCTCTTATCTTTCCCTTGATCGATCTTACTTGTCAAATGTTCCGGAATTGCTTTACGCGCAGAATCTACATAAATGTACATTTTGAGGCAATCATTAGATACCTACACCTTGTAATTGGATACTAACAACTTAAACAAACTTATTAAACCAATATTCACATTTTTCCTTTAGGGGGAATCGGTTCCCTACTAAGGGGGTATCGATTCCCTCATGACATTTGGAAATTTTTGTTCGTTTGAAGGGGTATCGGTTCCCCTTGAATGGGTACCGATTCCCCTTGCCCAGAAATCATATTTTTAGCTCGAAAATCACTTCATTTTCAGCTCAACACTTCATACTTCACTCCCTTTAATATTCCTAATTTTCATACACATACTTAAACTCATTTCTACTCCATAATCACTTCTTTAAACTCAAAATTCTATCATTTACATGGCATTCAAGAATCACACTAAATTTCCAACATGTTCTAAAACCCATTCTATCACTTCATATCTCTTAATTTAACCATTGACAAGTCAAATTTAACTTCCAATTTAAGAAATGAACTTTATTCCAAGATTTCATTTGTAAACTCTAAATCTTTAACCTCTCCTAACTCCATCATCCTTTGCTTTTAAGATGATTTAAGCTTTCTTTAAGCTTAGTTATCATCTAATAATTAAAACCCAACCTTAAAAATCAACAATTCAATTATAAACAAAGAAACTTACCTTTGGCTCTTGGCTTCCACGTGAAGAAGAAGAAGAAATGAGAAGAGAACGCTGGAGAATTCTCTCCCTTTCCATGTGCATTTATCCTTACCAATCCCATTTTTAATTCATTTATTGGTCAATTGACCCTTTTGCCCTTTATTTCCTTTAATAATTACTAAATAACCTTCATCATATATATCCAATAATCATTGAACTATTTCATTCTTATACTTTAGTCACCAAATTCTGAAACTTTACAATTTGGTCACTAACTCAGTATTGCGGATGTTACATCCTAGAATTAGCAAAACCACATTTTCATAAGCCTTCATATGTTCTACTAATGGTGAGCGATAAATTGAAGCAATTCCAGATTAGAGAGTCCAACAAAATATTTATTATAATCCATAATCCATGAAATAAAATCATGCAAGCTTTTAAATGCACCCCAATATAATACACAACATATGATGACAAAAATTATCGTACCTAAGCGGTCAATGTTACCACCATAACCCTCACTGTGGATAACTTCCTCAAAAGCAAATGCATGATCTCCAGAAATAGCATACCAAGTCTTTGAAGAGCCAGTTGTCACGGTTGGGAGAGAGGAGGAGAAGCACGAAGTAGCGAAGGACATTAGGGATTCAGAAAATGAATTAGGGATTGAGAAATGCAAATTAGGAATTAAAATATGTAATGGTCAGGTGAGGATATTACCCGAAGAGCTGGAGCAGGTTGGGAAGACTCAAGTAACGCTGGAAAGGGCCAGACCAGTTGGCCAATACCTGCTGAAAAAAAGAAATGAAACAAAACCATTCTGTTATGAGTCTGTTACTGTAAATTCCAGCTGTCATAGCTAGATTCGTAGTACTACAAGTGTAACTAAATAAATTACCTGCTTGTAGAGCATGGGAGGCTTATGAAATGAATGAATGAATGAATTCTCAGCTTTCTTGAATCCCTTTTCTTCTCTTCATTAATCTCAATTCTCTCCATTCTTCGTCTAATTTTCTTCTCTAATCTCCTAGGGTCATAACAATTGGTAATCAGAGCCACCACTCTTGGCAAAGTAATGGATGAATCCTCTGCTATTTCTGTAATTCAAAACTAGATTGATGACTTATCAAAGCTGGTGAAGCAAGATCAGTAGTACCTAGAGATAAGGATTGCAAAAAATAAGGGTTATTTTGAACAGATCCTAAGATTATTGATATGAAAGACGATGTAGCAAGACCAAAACAACCCTAAAACGGAGTCGTTACCTGTGGAAATCGAAGGTACAAATGAAGGGTATCAAGTGTTTGATAAAATGCGAACAAAAGTAATTGATGCAATGTCATCAATCACTAGTACCATGAAGGTAAATTCAAGGCTGCATCAGAACACCAGTCTCGTTCGATCTATTAAACTAATCTCGAGAAAACATCAACAGTTCTGCAAACAAGTTCCTCCAAATGAACCCTACTGTGTTATTCTTGGTGATGTTAGGGATAAGTTGTATCAGACAAGTGAAAGGTTTCGCCAAATGTTATCTCATGGTATCTCTGACATTTCTGATGAAGAAATTTTCACCAACATTGAGCAGTTTCTGGAACCTCTTGAACTATATTATAGATCACTTTGCTCTTGTGGTGACCGGTCAATTGCTAATGGAAGTCTTCTTGACTTCTTAAGGCAAGTTTCAACTTTTGGGTTGTCACTTGTTAGACTTAACAATCGTCAAGAGTCTAACCTCCATACAAATATGTTAGAAGCCATTACCCAACACTTGGAAATCAGTCTCTACCGTGAGTGGTCTGAAGAACAAAGACAGAAATGGCTACTATATGAACTAAGTGGAAAGTGTTCGTTGTTTGGTGTTAATCTTCCTAAAACAGAAGAAATTATTGATGTTTTGGATACATTTAGTGTCTTGGTAGAGCTTCTAGCAGACAACTTTAGAGCATACATCATTTCAATGGCAACTGCCCCTTCAAATGTTCTTGCTGTTGAGCTCCTGCAGCATAAATGCCATGTGAAGCAACCCTTAATAGTTTTTCCACTATTTGAGAAGACAAGTTTGCCTATATCAGTTCAAATTGCTACTTTTACGCCCTTTATAGTTGATTTTTCTCTGGGTAACTCAAATAATTCCAACTATCTAGTTTCATCCGCTTTTAGAGAAAATTGTTCCAAGATGTTTAGGGATGTCAACAAATATGTTAAAATCGATGATCCTTTTTTGTTTTGACTTTTGTTGATGAGATGGAAGATGGTTCAAATTGATAGGAGTTTGAGTGTGCCTAAAAGAGAAATTAGTTTATTCTGTAGACCAATAATTGTTCTGCTCGCTACAAAATGGCGGGTTATATACAGAAATGAATTCCTTCAGGCTATACATATGTGGGGGTTTATAAGTTGCTATACTACACATAGCGAGATTGGTTCTTATGTGTATAACATACTAAAGTAGACTAAATATAACTCTACTTCTCTCGGTAATGGAACTCAGAGGTTGGCTCAAGTATTTGTGAATGACCTTGAGGCATGCTTGGATGGTAGTGAAACTGTAATACAAAATTTTTATGCATCTCTAGTTTCCAAGAAGACAACATTTGATGATATGTTGAAGTCTTACAAAGGATACCTTAGTGCTTATCAGTTTAAGAAGCTACCAATTATGTATGGAGACAAAATGATTTACCACATGGTTGGGAACACAAGTTCCCTTCATATTGTAGATTTCAGTATCCTATATAGTTTTCAGTGGCCTATTTTTATTCAACATCTCTCGAAGAGACCTGGTAGGCCTCCTAAGCTATGCATAACTGGAATCGTGCTTCCCAAATGTGGTTTCCAACCAAAACAAAGGATTGAGGTAACATGTCGTTGCTTGGGAAATTATTGCAAGCTCTTTATTGTTCCATTTCAGTACAAGGCTATGACAGCTCAAAATTGGGAAACTCTTCGCGTAGAGGACATCAGGATTAATAGTAATGAATTCCTTATTGTAATTTTTTTTTCAATTTGAGAATCGGCTTGATGAGACTGCTGAGGTGGGTTGTCTGAGGAATGTCGTACAAGAGTTGAGGTAAGTAAAATAGAAGGCTAGTACTATGGCTGGAAAGCTAGCAGAGGCCTAAACGATAATTGATTATTGTCAGTCTACCAAGACACATATTGAACGAGAGTTGAGGGAAGTAAAGGAAGAGGCTAGCATCCTGGTTGGCAAGTTAACAGAGACCCAACCAACTATGAAATTACTTGAAGACTCATTGGCTATTACAAAGGATGATTTGTCCCAACTTTCAGAAGAGAAAAATGATATAAATCAGAAGTTTTCACAACAGGTTTTAGTTAGGCATGGCAATAAGGTTAGTTTCGATGAGCTAAATTCGTTTGTCAATGAAGTCGACGAAGTGGATTCTGTTGATAGGTATAGAAGGTGGAAGTTTGATAATGATATGTAGTTAGATGCTCGATGTGAGATTCAGAGTGTTGTTGATGTTAATAACCAGAAGTCTTTCCTTACTTTGAATGCACTTAATTAGTTTCATTCCAAGTACTTTGGTGTTAATTGGAGGCAGAAGTTGGAGACTCAAAGAGGTGCGGTTTTGGCTACTGAGTTAAAGAACAATGCGAATACGTTGCATGAATGGACTGCACAAGAGATTTTAGCCAATGCTGAATTGATGAAATTAGGACATGTTTCGAGGGTGCATCCTAGAGATCATTTTATCCATGTGATATTGAGTGTTGTTGGTTACAAGCAATGGCTAATTAGTTGGGATGGACTTTCTTCTTTTACAACTTGGAAGGATTTTGTGGTCTTGCTATCACAAATTCAATACTTTGATCCTTGGGGACAAGGATCGTCTAAAGGGGGAGGAATTGTCACGGTTGAGAGAGAGGAGGAGAAGAACAAAGCAGCGAAGGAAATTGGGGATTCAGAAAATGAATTAGGGATTAAGAAATACGAATTGGGAATTAAAACATATAATGGTCAGGTGAGGATATTACCCGAAGAGCTGGAGCAGGTTGGGAAGACTCAAGTAACGCTGGAAAGGGCCAGACCAGTTGGCCAATACCTGCTGAAAATAAGAAATAAAACAAAACCATTCTGTTATGAGTCTGTTATTGTAAATGCCAGCTGGCATAGCTAGATTCGCAGTACTACAAGTGTAACTAAATAAATTACCTGCTTGTAGAGCATGGGAGGCTTATGAAATGAATGAATGAATTCTCAGCTTTCTTGAATCCCTTTTCTTCTTTTCTTTAATCTCAATTCTCTCCATTCTTCGTCTAATTTTCTTCTCTAATCTCCTAGGGTCATAACACCAGTGTGAAGAAAATTCATGCTATTAAGCTCATGATCTTCAACATGCCATGCAAACCAGCTAAACAACATGCCAAGATAAACCATGGGAGAAGTAACACCAGGAATATCATCAGGCATAAAACGTGTAAGCGAGCAATCACTTGAAGATTCCAAGGACTATTTGAAAGCTTCCAACCAGAGGAATATTCCATATCATTGCCAGTATTTACATTCTTTCTTTTAGAATGAGAATTTCCATCTAATACCATGGTTGACAATGTCGTTGATGACTTGGGTGTTTCTATAAATGAATCTAGGTTAATTTTAGCGGAAGTATATTTAATATCATCCCTGTGTGAGTTATTTACAGTGTCAATCTCATATTTCTTGCATTCAGAGTTTTTCCTCCTGTATGACATCCTCTTCCTCATTCTCCTATAGAAATACATAAATTGACCGTTTAATTCCCCAAAACCTGATATGGGAACATCATTAGCATATTCCACATATACATACTTTTCTGAAGTAGCATTCCAAAATAATGCCTCGATGTGAAATTGTGATACTTCCTTAAGCACACCCAATAAACTCTTGGCCAATGTCTTAGACTTGGATTCAAACTGCTCTAATGTATAAATCTCATCACTTTACCACAGCTGCTTCTACACACAGCGGTGTGGACTATTAGTCACCCCTTTCATTCTCCTCCTACTTTGTCCCAACTCCTGATGTCGAGTCGTAAACACCACCCTCCTTTCCCCCTCATCACCACCATTATCCCCAAAACTTGAAACAGAACCAACATTCACATCACTTCCTAATTCTGGACACTTGGACAACGACTTATACTAATTGTTAAAAACATACTTTTTCGATGGTTTTAGAAATAGTGAAATAATCTTACATATACCATACAAATCATATTCTTTTTTAATCTTTGATATATATGCAATGGGGTCAGCAAACTCAGTATCTGTCGGCCGAAATTCAGGTGCCAACGGTAATCGTTTAAGCCATTTTAGTATTTCCACATTTCCCATTTACAACAAATGACAACATGAACCAATCAAATCATTAACCCTTAACATATATTGCTTATTGATGTTTCAATAACCCAATTTTACAAACCACTAAATAAAATTATTCTAACACGTTTCCCAAGATGAGTTTCTCTCGTTTCTTTTTTTTTTCTTCAGCTGAAACTACATAAAACTCCAAAGTTTTAGGGTAAAAGTTCCAAACTTGTCGCTTGAAAAATATATCAAATAAATTAGGGGGAGAACAAAAACTTGGAGAACCGCCAGAAGCCACTTGAAAATCTCGACACTAGTCTTCAGAAAACGACAAACAATAGGGAGAGGAAGCTAGGTTTTGATCAAGCCATCTGGCGCAAGTTAGCAGGCGAGGGTGGAAAAGTGCTAGCGTACGAGGAGATGTTGATGCATATTGTGTGGAATGTGCGATATTCGGTGGTATGATGTGTTTTTTTTTCAATACCCCATGCGGGGAAAATATTTAGGGGTGTTTGGTTCAGGTAATATGAGATTACCAGGGGAATGGAATGTCATTCCCCTGTTTGGTTGGCCAGTAATCCTATTCTCCGGTAATCTTTTATTCCCAACAGTAGTATTTTAGGGGTATATTACCGGGAATGTGATTACCCTCTTCCCTTAGGTATTGTTGGATTATCGGCGTTTTAGACTAAAATACTCTTAATTATTTTTCAAAAATATCAGTCTTCTGTCGTTGAATAATAAAAATTCTATGAATGTTAAATTACAAATTTATCCTTAAACTATTTTAGATTTATAAAAAAAAGTCCATAATTAGAATTTTATATGAAGTTTAGGTGTTAAAATAAAATTTTACTCTTTTATTAAACATATTTATCTTTTTAATTTTGTAAAAATATATATATAAATTTTATGAATTTAAAAGTTTTAAAGAAAATATATAAATTAATTATAGTAATATTATAGTAGAATTCAACTTGTTAAAAAACAATTATATAATAAGGACAATTTGGTAAAATATACATTCTAATAATATTTTATTCCTTTAACCAAACACTGTAATTTTACATTCCTGCTAAACGAACCAAACACAAAATACAACATTCCAGTAATCTTATTCCCACCGGTAATCTTATTCCCACTGGTAATCTTACTTCTGTGAACCAAACGCACCCTTAGGGTATTGGGTCTATCCAAAATTTATTTAGCAAAATACGACATTTACTGCAGTCCAAACGTAACTCTTCATTTTGAGGTGACGAGTTTCATATGATATTATTTTTTTAATGGTTCACATATATTGAGCCCTATGTGGGCCATTATTTTAATGGCGTTATAATAACTAGTCATGTTAAAGTAATGAGTTCATTAAAAAATATATTTTTAAAAAAATCAAATTTTAAAAATAAAAAAAAATTGATCGAACTCGTCATGTTGAGGTGACGAGTTCCTTTGAATTTAGAAAAACAAACTAGTCGTTGTTCAACGAGTAGACAGACAACAACGGTCACTTAGAACTCATCACCTCGAGGTGACTAGGTGATGAGTTCGGCCGATTATTTCAAAAAACTAGTCGTTTATAGCCGTTGGGGTAAGGCTATAATAGGGGTTTGGGGGTTTTAGTTTTTCACTAAATCTTGAATCCTAAAAAGTTGGGAAAAAACATACGTTGTACGAAAATCTCGAAAAATGGCAACATGAGAATATATGTTGCGCCTGGATAACGTCCATATTTCGTCAATCCAACGCGAGCCAGATGAAAACTGGAATGTTCGTAGTTGGGGATGATAACCAAAGAGTCGCATCAGTAAATGATGACATATATGCATCAATCCGATCTATTTCTGGCTATATTTTTCCACGGCTTCAAGGTTTATCCAGCGTTGATCGAGGCTCTGATCGAACATTAGCACCCTGAGACGCACACATTTCATTTTCCGAGTGGTGAAGCGACAATTACTTTAGAAGACGTAGCTTACCAACTCAATGTTCATGTGAATGGAGCCCCCGTAGTGAGGCAGAATGTGTACGACCCCTTGACGTTGGTCCACAAGGTTCTAGGAAAATGACCACCATCCGACGTCATAAGGGAGCTATTGCGTAATGATAATGTGGCTAGAGTCTGAATTCGGAGTGATTGTTGTGTCTATCGAGGCTTCGCATCCCGAGCATTTCTTCTCCAAGTGATTGGAGGGATATTATTACCGGATAAATCCGGTAATCTGGTGCGCACTTAGTATCTGTAAATTTTGGAAGACTTCGTTGTGTGTCATAATACAGTTAAGGCTCGATGATTCTATCATTTCTGTACTGGGAGATTTGCAAGGCTACAATTGTAACGTCTGGTTGAAAAGCCGATGTAGCAGTCTGTCTGATACTGTTATAGTCCTGAACTTGGTATTGCTTTCTGATTTTGAGCTGATTTTAGATGTCTCGGTCAAGTTTCTGTTGGCTGGAAGGTAATTCTTTAACTTCATTTATTAAACTTTTTTTGAATTTCATAAATTTATTTATTTTTATTTGTTTATAATAATTTATTTATTTTTAAACATTTTAGATGTCGTCATAAAATATCGAAGACAAAGTCGGCGGGGTGCCACTGCACGAGATATATCGATGAAGATCGACATCGCCGGTCGATTCGAGGTATGAAATAAGAAATTTTTTAATCTTTTTTAACTTTATATATATATATATATACTAACTTTGATGTTTAATATTTACAGTACTCTTGGCTTCCGTTTGTCGACGAAGAGATCAACCATGTATTGTTGAGGCAATTTTTTTAGGGGTCTCACTTATGGTGTGCGGTGACGCTGTTATTGCACCAAGCGATTGTTGAGTTGCATGTAGCTAATAGAGTGATACGCCAGTTTGCGGTGTACCAGCCGATTCCTACGCAAATAAAGGTTGATATGGACACGCTCCATACAATCGATACGCGTGGGAAACATAATGAAAATTGGTCGGCACGACACACTTACTACACAACCTATGGAATTAGCGTGAACTATCTCTCCCCCATTGTTAGGACATTACACTGTTGGACTTAGATTTCGATCATTCTCCCTATCTCCGAATTTACAAAGAAAATAACAAACCATACCTCACAACATTAGAAGAAATGATAGAGAGACAACATCATCAGGCCACGTGCACCAAGTCCAAATCCAAGTCCAAGAAGAAAATATCATGTTGTCGTCTTTCGCTTCAGCGCCTATGGTTGAAAAGTACTATTATGCATCTCAGGTTAATTTCAGTTTCTTTCATCCATTTCATACTTTAGCCGAGACTCAACCGAATTGGGTTGGAGGTTCATGGGATGCACTGCAATACACTCAAGCATCTTCGACAGAACATGTAGTTGCAGGTGACTAGGACTATATCCTATATGGTTAACGAAGTAGCAGCCAAGTCGAAGCAGTTACGACGATGATGGCATCCAATGCCATAAATCCATCACCATATTTCGAATGTAGACAGATGAGTGTGTTGGGTACACATTCTCAGCAAGACGATAACGAAAACGATTAAGAACTACGACCCCGACGTACTCGACAACCCCTGCGGTATTATCATTCAACCACTCCGCGACCTCGTCAAGAACTTAGAAGACAAAAATAAATTTTCTTTGTAATTTTCATGTAAAAATTTATTTTTCAATAAATTTACTTTGTATTTCATAAAATTTAAATAAATTGATTTTTCTTTTAATTTAAATTTTTTTAAAATTATCCCCGGCTGACCATTGCTGCCCGTTGAACAACGGCAAGCCAACGACTAGTTTTTTTGAATTCGAAGGAACTCGCCACCTCAATGTGACGAGTTCCATCGAATATTTTTTTATTTGATTTTATATTTTTTTTTTAATTTTGAAAAAAAATATTTTTAATAGATTCATCACCTGGACGTGACAAGTCATTATACTGCCATTAAAATAATAGCCTATGTGGGGCATATTACGCGTGGACCAATAAAAAATAATATTCCATAGAATTTATTACCTCGAGTTGACGAGTTCCGTTTGGATTGTAGCAAATGTTATATTTTGCTAAATAAATTTTGAGTAGGCCCAATACCCTAAATATTGTACCCGCATAGGGTATCGGGCCAAAAAAGGCAAAATTGCCCCAATAGGCATTTAGAAACAATTTTAGGGTTTTAGTGCACCTTTAATTTTAGTTATGGATCTACGACATTTGTTACAATGCCAAGAGAATTCGTCACTTCGAGGTAATGAGTTCTGTAAAATATAATTTTTTAACGGACGCGGATGAGTGGGTCCCACGTGGATTATTAATTTATTATTTTTATTGAAACTTATCATCTCGACATGATGAATCCATTAAAAATTGTTTGTTTAATTTTTGGAAAAAGTTTACATTTAAAAATGAAAAAAAGAAGGGGAACTCATCACCTTCTTCATTAAAAAACTAGTTTTTTGCCGTTAGTCAACGGGCGCCTTGCGCCTCAACTAAAGTACTTATATAAGCTTTGTATATCTTTTATTTTCAAAGGTGCGCCTCATTTCAATAAGGTGTGTGCCTTGTGCCTCGGCTAAAATACCCCTATCTCCTTTATAACTCACCGAAAAAAATTCCCAATTTAAAACCCTAAAATTTGGGGAAATTTTGAACTAAATTCCTTATTTGAATTTAGTGTCTAAATTACAAATTTTAAAAATTTTGTGCTTAAATCGTGAATAATATAAAGTTTTGTGGCTAACATTTCAATTTGACCATTACACTTTTAATCAAACTCTTCTTCCCCCGTCCCCGACCCTTAATTTTTTTTAGAGAAAATAACCTCAGTGACCAAAAATCCCATATAATATACGATTTTAACAAACTTTTTCCGGATTTGCCAAAATGACCAACAAAATCGCAATGCGATCGCTAATTCGCAACGCGATATCCATTATCGCAAATCAGTTTCCAGATTCGCAACGCGATTATGACTATCGCAATGCGATTTTCCAATTTCGCGTTGCGATTTTCCCAATTCGCAATGCGAATAAGTAAATCGCAATGCGAATTTGGAAAATCGCATTGCGAATTTGAAAAATCGCAACGCGATACTGACTATCGCAACGCGATAATACAAAATCGTAACGCGATACTGACTTTCGCAACTCGATACTTAATTTCGCAACGCAATACTGACTTTCGCAACGAGATAATACATAATCGCAATGCGATTTTCAAAGCGCAATTAGTATCGCAAAGCGTATTTTATTTTCAAATTCCAAACATGAATATTAATATATTGGAACACTGAACCGTCCACAGTATATCCCGTAATCGCAACTCATAACCTAAAACCTAAAATCACAACTCAGTCCCATCTCCATCTCTCACTCTCTCACCCATCTCCGACGAAATTCGTCCCCATCTCTGGCAAAATCCGTCTATCTCCATCTCTCAGAGCCACCCTCACAATCAGAAATGGAAAATCAACCAAATCAACCACCGAGGGTTAGTTTTTTTAATTATTTTCTTTTTGAAATTTTTTGCATTATTATTAGGTTTTTCATATTGAAATTGATGATAAGTTTACTGGTAATTTCAATAATAGATTAACCATTTCACTTAGATTGCTTATTAAATCAACCGAGAATCGCAACGCAAAATAAAAATCGCAACGACAAAATCGCAACGCGATTTTATTCTCTCGTTGCGATAGTCAAATTCGCGTTGCGATTGTCATTTTTGTGTTGCAATTTTCATTTTCAGAAACTATTCTTCTTCTGCAAATTGGAACTTGAATGAATTGCATTACTTCAACCAAAAAACAAAGACAAATAAGAAATTCACAGTGTTGCAAATTTAAGTTTGAAGAATAAACTACTACTCTTTATGTTTATTAATGTTTTTGGTATATCTTCACAGTGTAGTTTTTGGTATATCTAACTTAGTATATTTATTGTTTTTGTAGAACTTTTATTCGGCTCAATTGACCTTAAGAAATAAAGTCAGCCTGGCCAAAACAATTGCGTCGAAGCTTTCACCTGCACAAAGAAAAATGTTTGAGGATACTTGCTTCGGGCCATGGCTGAAAGTACAACATCCCGGTGGAGATGCGATGTTGACACACCTGTTTCTTCAAACCATGACTAGGGATCTACCAGATACTATACAACGTCGTGATGAAGAGATATGGTTTGATTTTCCACCGGCGTATACGTGTTTTGGGCGGGAAGAGTTTTGCTTAATCACCGGTCTACGTTTCGGACACGATGATGTAGGTCGGTACACTAGACACATTACCCGCCCATCATGGTTATCCCGGGTTTTTCCTGAGCTGGAGAGGCAGAATCTACACGTGGAAGACCTGACGATATTATTGAATAAGAAAGATGGTTTTACTCGGATGGATGACGTCGATGTTGTCCGAGTATGCCTTCTAATACTTTTGCATGCTGGATTTTTAGGCAGAGAGGCCAGACAACCTATTCCGAATGATCTAATCAAATTGGTAGAAGACCTAAATGCGTGGAACCTGTTTTCGTGGGGCTCGTATTTATGGAAAGCTACATGGAATAAGTTATCGTCTGCCTTGGATGATCGAAAAAGTTTGAATGGCGATGGTTCCAAATACACTTTGACAGGCTTTATTTGGGCCTTTAAGGTAAGAATTTTTATATAATGTTTCCAAAATTATAAGTAATTATTTAACAATTACTAATGTTTGTTATTATATTGTTTGTAGATTTGGATATTTGAGGCCTTTCCCGCCATAAAGACATATGCAATAAAAACTTCAAATGATATTCCCAGGGCTATTTCCTGGAAGAGGAAATAGACCTTGCAATGGGAAGATTTACTACGGTATACGACAATAAATAATGCAAGTTAACATAAATACTACCATATATTTATAAACAAGTTATTACTAGTACACGTTTAACTTTGTTTGAGCTTTTATATTGTTAGGAGGCCAACACTCCATTACAGAGGTTGACACCCACGGAAGCTGAGCTTGCCACTGATTAGTGGCAAGCTAGTAAGCGTTTTTTTGATGGCACGGATGATGAGCAACCTCCACTTCGGGAGCCATCACCTCACCCAGAGCTATCACCTCACCCAGAGCCATCACCTGATCGACCCGACTATACACCTCCACAACGACAACCATCACCTATTCTATCACATCATCGAGCCTCTTCTCCACCATCACCGCAAGATAGGCGATCGGTAAAGATGCCACGACGTTTATCTCCCTGTTCTCCACCTCCACGGGATGAGTTAGGAGAGTTACGTGATGAGGTCAATGCCTTGCGTGAGGAGGTCGGTACTTTACGCAAAGACGATGGTGCATGGCGTGTTGAGGTGTCTACTTTAAGCGGTGAGGTAGCCGCTCTACGTGAGATGGTAGCATCGTTGTAGAATGAGGTTCATACTCTACGCAACGAGGTAAGTTTAAGATTTTTCATATTTAACTTGATGATAAATTTACTCGTAATTTCACTTGGATTAACCATTTCACTTAGATTGCTTAATAAATTCATTCGGTTGCTGCCAATACTGCTAAACTGTTTTTGTTAGTATTTGTTTTTGGTTTTGTTTTTGTCTTTTGGTTGAAGTAATGCAATCCATTCAAGTTTCAATTTGCAGAAGAAGAATAGTTTACTTTCGCAACACGAAAATGACTATCGCAACGCGGAAATGGCTATCGCAATGCGAAATGAAAATCGCAATGCGATTTGTGTTTCGCGTTGCGATTTTGTCGTTGCGATTTTCATTTCGCGTTGCGATTTTGTCGTTGCGATTTTCATTTTGCATTGCGATAGCCATTTCCGCGTTGCGATAGTCATTTCCGCGTTGCGATAGTCATTTTCGCGTTGCGAAAGTAAGTTTCGTGTTGCGAAAGTAAACTATTCTTCTTCTTGAATGTTTATATATGTTGTCCTTTTAAATGTTTATATAAGTGCTTACTTCTGGAATCTTATCTGATGCATTTTGTGAACTATGATAGAATAATGACTTGGGTGAATACAATGCAAGTTTGAAACATATTTGTCTTTGTTTAATATCATGTCTGTTTATTTACTGATTTATGTATTAATTTTTTTTAGCGGCCCGATAAGGTGGATGCTTTACGTCGGGTTTTCCTTGCACGACGGAGTTCACGCATCAGACGGCGTGCACGTGCTATTACGTCTTCGTTCACCCCAATGGTGCGAAGACTCCGCAAGAAGAAGCCCGACTCACCTGTCATCCCTCAAGAGTCCCCTCTAATCGTTCAAGAGGCCCCTATCATCCCTCAAGAGTCCCCCCCACCGTTCAAGAGGCCACTGTCATCTTTGAAGAGGTCCCTCCCACCATTCCAGAGCCCGATTCACATGGGGTAATATATCGAATTATTGAGAAACCCCCACCGTTGCCGGACATGATGGATGAGAGTTGGCTCTCGTATGAGTTACTGGCTAGTACCCTTCCGGTATCTGAAGTGGAGAGGAGACAACTACCGGAAACAATTCTGGATAATACCCTTTGGGCTAAGACCGCAGTTGATTTTTATCTACATGAGCGGAGTCAAGGGTGTTACACTGACATAAGCAAACTCAACGATGAGATGTATTTGTTGCTTAATCGGTCTTGGTGGGGTGTGTTATTAGGGGTTGAAGACAGTGGCTATTTCGATGGGGAGGTAAGTCTTATAATTGTCTTATATATGATTTTGATTAATTTTTTTAAAAATTAATGTAATTCACTAATATATGTCTTTTTTTTGTAAAACAGCATATCGATGTAGTTCACTTGAAGAATCAACGAGATGAATCATTTTCGTTGGGCAATGGACAAGCTAAACTTTATCCTGCATGGTGGGAGGTCGATAAGGTTAGTGTTTATTTTTTAAATTTTTAAAGGTGTTCATAAATAAGTGCGCAAATAAATGAATTATTACTTATGATTGCAGGTGTTTATCCCTGTTTTGGAACGTCGTCATTGGCTTCTCGTCCAACTTCAGCTCCCATCCCTGAAGATAATAGTATATGACAGCATGTTAAATTACATATCACTGTCTGATTTGAGAGATATTATCAAGGGATGGAGCTCTCATTTGGCTAAATTCTTGGATGGGATTAATTATTGGACTCATTCTGGACACAAGAAGCCAAAGAAGTTCAATGTCACAGTTGTCAGAGACGAGACCGTGCCACAACAATCGCCGGGAGCCAGAGGGGATTGTGGTCCTCTCGTATGCATGTGCTTGGCGCGTTTGACGACGGGAAGCACAGAGTTTCTACCTCCCACCGATAGAGATAGAGCTGCAGTAGGCTTGTGGTTTTGGCATTATATGGCTAGAGCGATATATTCGAGACGCTGCCTACTTGCATCCGCGTTATGAAAGTATCCATTGTTAATTGGTAAGTCAAATGCAAGTTTTGTTAACATATATACTCCTTTTGGTTTGAAAATGTTTGGTTAAGTACCTAGAATTCAATAATTTGTTGTTTGTAGGTTTTAGATGTGTAGGAAGTCTTGTTTGAGCAAATGTTTGGTTTCTGCATGTTAATCCTTAAGTGAGCTGCGTGAAATGGATGTACGGGTGCAAAAGTTGATTCATTGATTCAATAATTGATGAGGAAATAAGAATTATTATTATTATTTGATTGTTTAATTGATTTGTAAAAAATGATTTCTAAATGTTGATTTGTTTAATTGATGTGTACATAATTCTTATTTGTGCTTGTTTAATTGATTGAAATGTAATAGTTGATTTGTTGATTTTCAATCTGCATTATGTTGAAGGCAAAATAGACTATCGCAACACGAAACTGACTATCGCAACGAGAAAATCACAATGCGAAATGAAAATCGCAATGCGAAATGAAAATCGCAACAAGTAAATTTATTATCAAGTTAAATATGGTTAATTTAAGTGAAATGGTTAATTTAAGTGAAATTACGAGTAAATTTATCATCAAGTTAAATATGGAAAATCTTAAACTTACCTCGTTGCGTAGAGTATGAACCTCATTCTGCAACGATACTACCATCTCACGTAGAGCGGCAACCTCACCACGTAAAGTAGACACCTCCACACGCCATGTACCATCGTTATCGCGTAGAGTACCGATCTCCTCACGCAAGGCATTGACCTCATCACGTAACTCCCTTGACTCATCCCGTGGAGGTGGAGAACAGGGAGATAGAAGTCGTGGCATCTTTGCCGGTCTCCTATCATGAGGTGATGGTGGAGAAGAGGCTCGATGATGTGATGGGATAGGTGATGGCTCTCGTTGTAGAGGTGTATAGTCGGGTCGATCAGGTGATGGCTCTGGGTGAGGTGATGGCTCTCGAAGTGGAGGAAGTGGAGGTTGCTCATCATTTGTGCCATCAAGAAAACGCTGACTAGCTTGCCACCAAGCTCAGCCTCCGTGGGTGTCAGTCTCATTAATGGAATGTTGGCCTCCTAAAAATATAAAAACTCAAACAAAGTTAAACGTCTACTATTAATAACTTGTTTATATATGATAGTATTTGTGTTAACTTACATTATTTATTGTCGCATATGATATTAAGTCTTCCCAATCCAACAGACGTTTCCTCTTCCAGGAAATAGCCCTAGGAATATCATTTGAGGTTTTTAATACATATGTCCGCATGCTAGGGAAAGCCTCGAATATCCAAATCTACAAACAATATAATAACAAACATTAGTAATTGTTAAATAATTAATTATAATTTTGAAAACATTATATAGAAATTCTTACTTTAAAGGCCCAAACAAACCTGACAAAGTGTATTTCGACCCATCGCCCCGCAAACTTTTGCGGTCATCAAAGGCAGACGACAACTTAGTCCATGTAGCTTTCCATATATACGAACCCCACGGAAACAGATTCCATGCATTTAGGTCCTCTACCAATAATATTAGCTCATGAGGAATAGGTTGTCTGGTCTCTCTGCCTAAAAAGCCGGCATACAAAAGTAGTAGAAGGCATACTCGGACAACATCGACGTCATTCATCCGAGTAAAACCATCTTTCTTATTAAACAATTTCTTCATGTCGTCGACGTGTAAGTTCGGCTTCTCTATTGACTCATCAGGAAAAACCCTGGATAACCATGATGGGCGGGTGATATGACGAGTGTACCGGCCTACATCATCGTGTCCGAATCGTAGACCAGTGATTAAGCAGAACTCCTTCCGCCCAAAACAAGTATACGCCAGTGGAAAATGAAACCATATCTCTTCCTCACCACGTTATATATTGTCGGGTAGATCGCTAGTCATGGTCTGAAGCCACAAATGGGTCAAATTAGCATCTCCACCCGGATGTTGTACTCTCAGCCATGGCCCGGATGCTGTACTCTCAGCCATGGCCCGAAGCAGGTTTCCTCAAATAATTTTCTTTGTGCAGGTGAAAGCTTCGAAGCAATTGTAGTGGCTAGGCTAACTTTATTCCTTAATGTCAATGAAGTCGAAAATTTTTTCTACAAAAACAATAAACATACCAAGTTAGATATACCAAAAACTACACTGTGAAGATATACCAAAAACAATAAACATAAATAGTAGTTTATTCTTGAAACTAAAATTTGCAACACTGTTTTGTCTTTTGGTTGAAATGAAAATCGCAACGAGATAATGAAAATCGCAACGCGGAAATGACTATCGCAACGAGAGAATCGCAACGCAAAATGACTATCGCAATGAGAGAATCGCAACGCGAAATGACTATCGCAACGCGAAATGAAAATCGCAACGCGAAATGAAAATCGCAATGCGATTTTGGTTTCGCGTTACGATTATCTCGTTGCGATTTTCATTTCGCGTTGCGATTCTCTCGTTGCGATAGTTATTTCCGCGTTGTGATTTTCATTCTCGAAACTATTCTTCTTCTGCATTACTTCAACCAAAAGACAAAACAAAGACAAATACTAACTTCACAGGCTAAACAGTTTAGCAGTATTGGCAGCAATCGAATGAATTTAATAAGAAATCTAAGTGAAATGGTTAATCTATTATTGAAATTACCAGTAAACTTATCATCAATTTCAATATGAAAAACCTAAAATAATACAAAATTTTCAAAATAAAAATAATTAAAAAAACTAACCCTCGGAGGTTGATTTTCCATTTCTGAATGATTGTGAGGGATTTCTGACCGTGAATGGTTGTGAGGGATTTCGCCGGTGATAGGGACAGAAATCTTCGGAGATGGGGACGGATTTCGCCTTAGAGAGTGAGAGATGGAGATGGGACTGAGTGTTGTGATTTTAGGTTTGAGGTTATGAGTTACGATTACTGTGGACGGTTCAGTTTCCGATATATTAAGAAAAAATTCGTGTTTGGAATTTGAAAAAAAAAATACGCGTTAATACGAATGGCGCTATGTAAATCGCATTGTGATAGTAAGATTCGCATTACGATTTACGTATTCGCATTGCGATTTACTTAATCGCGTTGCGATTTACGTATTCGCATTGCGAATTATGAAAATCGCAACGCGAATACGTAAATCGCAATACGAATTAGGAAAATTGCATTGCGATAGTCAGTATCGCATTGCGATTTTCCAAATTCGCATTGCGATTTACTTATTCGCATTGCGAATTGGGAAAATCGCAACGCGAAATTGGAAATTTGCATTGCGATAGTCATAATCGCGTTGCGAATTTGGAAACTGATTTACGATAATGGAGATCGCGTTGCGAATTAGCGATCGCATTGCGATTTTGTTGGTCATTTTGACAAATCAAAAAAAAAATTGGTTAAAATCGTATATTATATAAGATTTTTGGTCACTGAGGTTATTTTCTATTTTTTTTATTGTGCGGCTCCCCATTTTCCTCTCTCACAAACCCTAGCAGAAGCCACCTTCTCTCCGCCACCGCGCCGCGGTTCACGCCGTTTACAGGTAACTCTCGCCGCCTACTTCGTTCTTAAGTTCCACTCGTCGTAGCTCTGCCCTCGTCGACTCGTTGGAGGCGTTTATTACAAATTGCGAGCGTGGCTCAAAACCCGTCGCCAACGCTGCCGTGGTGCGGTCGTTTCCGGGTATTTTTAGTCCGGTTTCACGTCGGAGAGGCCTTTAATGGGCCGGGTTGCGACTGAATGTGGTCGTTTGGCCGCGGGAAACCCTCTGGAACGGATCTGGAAGCTGGTGCCGTTTACTGTCAACCACCGTGAGCGCCTTCGCAGGTCGTTTAAGGCCACGACAAGGATGGCTGTTTCATTCCCGACCGATGGGGACTGCTGCCGGTGAAGTTCATCGCCGGCAGTCCCATTTTCTGATCTGGTAGAAATTATATTCGAACCCAAATACCGGCTGCCGGTTTTTGTTTCGAATGGGAAAATCATTATTGTCGTCGTTATATTAATCTGAAATATTGGATTAATTAGATACTGATTCGAACGAAAAAATTTGCAGGACATTCTGAACCGGGAACGCAAATACCCACTGCTCGAGCTGACCGCGGTAGAGGTTATTATTGACGTTAGCTTCTGTCGAGGTGTGTCTTTGCTATATTACTTGTGTGTTGTTATTTGCTTGGCTGATCGGCATTGAGATTGAGAGCATGTATAATTATGAGGTTGATTGTGATGATTCAGTTTAAGTAATCATGTTTTGTGATGCATGTTTAACTGTTGAATCGGAAGATAATTGTGCTTACATGATATGAGATTGTGTTGTTTTCTCGGAATATATGCTTTGGAAATAAAATGTGATTTCATGAAAACATTGTGAATTGAATTATATGTGTTTCGGAATAAGTATTTGCCTCAGAATAGTCATGCTTTGGAATATGTGCTTCGGATGCTTGTTTCATGAAATTTACATGAAAATACCGTTGATGATTTGGTGTATGAATATTATTGTATGTGTCGGACTATTCTTGTACTTGTGATTGTATGCACCTTAGAGATACACTAAATTAGAAACAATAAGCCATAAGTTCAGTCTACCAGCTTAAACACCAAAAATATAGTCCATTCAATAGTCTGCTCTCCTTTGGTGCACTCTCATATTTTAAGTTAATGAATTTCCACATTCTCAAGCGCTGCTTTTATCAAGAAGCAGAATGGGGCTTATAATTAATTAACCTTGAAAAGCCCGTAAAAAAACCATGATCTAATAACTATTTACTACTCTCATCTTACCTGCTATGGACAACAAATTGATCCCATTACCAACCAATGTAATTAGAGATATATGTGTTCTAATACTCCCTTGATTTACTAATATTGCTTCTTTAACGTATGGATGCAGCTGTAGGAATTTTACAAGAATATTCGCTCTAAATGAGGGAAATTTCAGAAACATACTTTTCAGCATAATGCAGTAGATACAAATAACGAGCTTCTTTACTTCCAAAGATTGAGATGCAACATTTTTTACAACCTGTGATTGGAGCAACCAAAGAGAAGAAAACCACAAGCACATCAATAAAAAAAACAAGATTTAACAGTAGCCATTACCAAACCCTGATTTTCTTGTTGAACACTATAAAAGATGCAATTATTAACAGCTATCTGTATCAACACTGGTCTTAGTCTGCAGAATGTTTATTTAATATTCTTTTGTTTTGTTGTGTAAGTTGACTCACATTGTAATACAACCATGATCCCCGCAAATTCAGATTTTGTTTCTCAATTTGTCGTATTACTGAAATCCCACTTTCCAGAACTCTCTTGTCTATCAGATGGTGAAATGGTGTTTTCTATCAAAGAGTCAATAATTTGACTCTAGGGGAGCTGACACATATGACCATATTGTTAACTACTGATCTCGCTTGAGCATGTGCTGCTGTAGTTACTAAATTTCAACAATAGAAGAGCAAGGCATGAGAATGTCATGCTGCATTACTGGAGTTGCAATTTATTGAGTTTTCTATTTATTTTTTATTAACAAGGCGTAGGGTTTATATATATTTAACTCTTGTTTTGTTTTTGCAGCCAACAATAGTAGCGGTCGTGCTAATATGACGTTTTCGCAGAACTGTTAAAGGTCAATCTAGGCTCAGCGGCGGCTTTCCTATATATGTTTTCAGCCAAAAATCCGACACCGGGTTTCTCAATTGAAATAATCGAAACATTTTCTGCTGTCTGTCTCTTAATTGCGATTGTCACTACCATCATATTGGTTATATTGCTGCTGCTCAAGTTCGGTACTGTGATCGGTCACACAACTGAACGAGACCCTTCATATACCAGAATGGGAGGATCCAGCAGTGGTCGCGCAACTGTACGAGGGACCAGACATTTGCTTTATACCCTGAACTTCTGCATATGAGCTTTTTCCAATTTTTTTCCCTGTCCAGTGTTCCTTTAGTAGATGAATTCTGGGTTCTTCTTGGTTACTGTGTATTCACAGGTATCACTGCTTTCATTATTTAGTCTGTCTAGATACTCGAATGCGGATGCGAGTATCGGATACTGTTATATTTTGCCTGATAATTCTCCTTTTTTGTTAAACAGCGTCATTTTACTTGCACTTCGCCATATCAGTCACTCGAGAAATTACAACATCCCTGGGAATTTATTGCTTCAGGTGAGAAGGTTTTACTGCACATCAAATGTTATTCTTTGCAATATATTGTGCAGTCATTTGAATTATTACAACAGTTATCCGTATATATTCAAGATAAAATAGTAATCCGGATTCAGATCATTGGTTCTAATCGGTAGGTTAAAATGACAGGGTAACTAGGAAAGAGGGTTGAACTGCTCAACGGCCATTAAGGACCTTTCGTACTGCTTTTGTTTGGGATCTTGGAGGAATCAAGACATTCATGTTTGTTTAAGTGTAATAGAATGTATTGGACAAGGATGAACTAATGATGAAAATTTGATGAAGCATCTCAAACTTGAACCTAACAAACATTGCTTGTTGCGATGCTTTTCTTTTCTCTTAAACTAATAAAAAACAGGAGTATAATATTTTCTTGTGGTCTTTCTTGGTTTCGATGTTGATGGGGGACAGGAGGAAAGATGCCTGCTTTAGCTTTACCCATGCATACAATGAAGAAAGCGATTCAGACGAATTTGCACTATAATATGAATTTAGGAGGATGATAAGGTAGTATTAGTTTTAAATTATTTTTTTAGTTATTAATACTACATATATGTAGCTGTTCAAATCTGAGACCTCTAAGAGAAATAATATTTCCTTATATCACTAAGATCAGTCGATAGATTCATGAATTAAATAAATGTAAATAAAGGAAATAATATAAACAAAATTTTACCCCTCGTTTAAGAGCCCGTGTTAATTCTATTTCGAATTTAATTACAACTTAATATAAATATTGGGTATCTTGAATTCTTACACTAATAAAAAAATATTTAAAAGTCATCCCTGCACTATAAGAGGGGAAAATGTGAGGCGTCCAGCTTCCTTTGGGAAGGGAATCTATTCTATTCGGCCTATATTTTTTTTTCTTATTCATTAATAAAGACTAGAAAAGAGAGTAGTAGTAAATTCTGAACCTGAAACACTGACTCTGCCTACATGAATCTTTGCCTACCATCGTTTTGAATTACTTGTTTCAGCACTGTCTATAAGATTCTTGGTTGAAGTTTCAAGAAAGATTATCCCAGTTCGTCTTATTTTGGAGGTTCCTGGTGTTAGAAGAAGGGCTATTACCTAGCTTTTGATGGTCACGATACTTGACTTAGAATTTGAGCGTTGAATACATGTACGTGTGTATTTCATTTATTAACCTAGAAAATGATAAACGCCCTTGTCAAATATTTAATGTTATATTTATAAATCTATGAATAAAGTCATACGATGATGATCAGTGATCATAAGTGATAATCACAAAAACTTATCAAACATCTAAGATTATGATTTGATTATCTATCTCGAGTGATGTGTGCCTATCTGAATATCTAATTATTTGAACACATGTAATTAGACATTTTGATATAATCTTTAAATGAATAATTTGAATATTATGGATATGATAGCTTTCATATATTATGTTTGTTTAAATTACAATGTAAAAGTACTTTGTGTATGTTTGTTATTCTGTTGAACTTTGATGATTCATGTTCACATATTATAATGTTTATATCATACTATTTGGCTTACATGTTTATATTTATGAACTTCATAAAATATAATAGAGTAAATATATACCACCAGAGATAAAACCACCTTATGGATGAGAGGAGCAACACCCTCCTCCCCAAATATTAACGGGTTAATTACATTTTAGGTTATTAGACATTTTGAAACTATTACAATTAAGTCGTTGTCCCCAAATTTCATGGTATAACTATTTTTAGGACAATGTAAGTTTTAAACTTAATAGAATTAAGTCTTTACCCAAAATTTATGTGATTTAATCATTTTTTCAGACTTCTAAATTCTAAAATTAGTAAAATTAAACTATCAATCTCTTAATTTTTATGTTTTAATTATTTTTTAAGATCATATTTATTTTAAAATCAAACAATTCTCCTCAAGGATTTAAATTATGATTACAGTAACATTTTTGGATACACAGCATTTATCAAGATTATGACAATAATGTATGCTATTTAGGATATTTTGATTACACAATAACAAATTCAAATGACATCTTAACTACTATATAGAAGTCGTTTTTAATATTTCAATGGCCCAAGACGAATTTAAAAGTGGAGCCTCTGATAATATAATTTAAAAAAATTATTACAATAAAAAAATGCGGCCGACCCAGCCTGTTTAAAAATTAATTATATTACAATAAAAAATTAGTTTTTGATTTGGATCCCACTCGAACTGTTTAAAAATTAAGTACATTAGAAAAAAAATATTACTTTTTTTTTATTTGGGGCCCACCCATACTGTTTAAAAACTAATTATATTTGAATAAAAATATTAGCTTTTTGATTTGTGGCGCTGGCAGGTGCCCCTCCTGCTAGGTCCAGCTACGGCGATGGATATATAACAACTATTTCAACAGCGGACTGTTATTTAAATCTATAATTGTTATTTCATAATTTAATCTTGGCTTCGTACTTGTATACCATTACACTCAAGATAAATTTGCATAATTGAGATTTTGATGTGATTTATACGTATGTTTATTATTTTGTTGAACTTTGATGATATATTCGCATATACTTTTATCATAATTTTATGTTTTTGTTATTTAAGTTATATTTTTGTATTTATGAGCCGCATGAAATATAACAGAAAAATTGTTGATTTTTTGGTAAATTTTGAATCTCACATTGATTTTGTATAAGGAGGGAAAATTCTTTTGTTATAAATAGAACCCTCATCCTCTTTAGTTTAGTATCCTACAAATATACGCCTTCTTTTATATTAAAGGCTATTTGTACTCTTTATCTATCTTTGTAATATTTCTTCTATTAGTGAAATATTATTTTAGTAGTGTTCGAGGACGTAGGCATAATTTTGACATAATCTCGTTAAATTTTGGTGTTTTCTATTTAATAGCTATTGTCGGGGTATAGTTGTTGTTAATTATTGTCCAAATTATTTGTCTTGGTAGTTCTGTCTAAAGAGAGTGGGTTTTAAGAGGGACCATTGTGACCCCTCCACTCTTTCCTGAGAATCTACCTTGGGGTGATTTTTAGTACAATCGTTTTCACACTAGTCACCTAGATAATAGTTTTAAAGATGAATTTGTTATTATTTGTGGAAATTAACCCGAATTCCACAACAATAATTTGCATCATCATACTTGGGATTATGAGGAGATATCAAGGGATAAGAAATTGGGGAGTCTTTGTTTGTCTCAGAAAGAATATCTGAGGAAGGTACTAAAACGTTTTGGCATGAATGAGAAGTCAAAACCAGTTAGTACACCTCTTGCTCCTCATTTCAAGCTCGGTGCATCCATGTCACCTAAGGATGATGCAGAACGGGAATACATGTCAAAGGTTCCGTATGCAAGTGTTGTTGGTAGCTTGATGTATGCAATGGTGTGTACGAGACCCGATATTTCACAGGCAGTTGGGGTGTGAGCAGGTATATGCATGATCCTGGAAAGGAGCATTGGCAAACTGTGAAATGGATTATGTGGTATATTATGAACACCGTAGATGTTGGTTTGGTCTTGCAGTAGGACAAACAAGATGGTCAATGTGTAGTTGGGTATTGTGATTCAGACTATGCAGGTGATTTGGACAAGTGTCGATCAACTACTGGTTATATGTTTACATTTGCAAAAGCACCAGTTAGTTGGAAGTCCACCTTATAGTCAACAGTGACTTTGTCTACAATAGAGGCAAAGTATATGGCAGTTACAGAGGCTGTGAAGGAGGCAATTTGGCTTCAAGGGTTGCTTGGTGAAATGTGAATGAAACAGAAGCACATCAAAGTGCACTGTGACAGTCAGAGTGTTATTCATTTAGCAAAGAACCAGGTTTACCATGCAAGGACGAAGTATATCGATGTTCGATATCACTTTGTACGAGAGATTCTAGAAGAAGGTGGAGTAAGAATCCAGAAGATTCGGACCACTGAGAATCCTGCTGATATGTTGACAAAAATAGTAAATGCGGTCAAGTTTAAACATTGTTTATACTTGGTCAATATTGTTACAAATTGAAAGATGAATTTGCAGACACTACCGAAGATTGGATTTTTTGAGAGATGTGTGTGGAATTTGCCAATGTGGATATTTGTTGGGTTTTTAGCAAATTTTGAATCCCACATTGGTTTTGTATAAGGAGAATGGGAAATTCTTTTGTTATAAATAGAGCCCTCCTCCTTAGTTTAATATCCCACAAATATAAGCCTTCTTCTATATTAAAGGCTATTTGTACTCTTTCTCTCTCTTTGTAATATTTCCTCTATTAGTGAAATATTATTTTAGTAGTGTTCGAGGACGTAGGCATAATTTTAGCCTAACCTCGTTAAATTTTGGTGTTCTCTATTTAATAGCTATTGTCGGGTATAGTTGTTGTTAATTATTGTCCTATTCAAATTACTTGTCTTGGTAGTTCTGTCTAAGGAGAGTGGGTTTTAAGAGGTACCATTGTGACCCCTCCACTCTTTCTTGGGAATCTACCTTGGGGTGATTTTTAGAACAATCGTTTTTACACTAGTCACCTAGATAATAGTTTTCAAGGTGAATTTGTTATTATTGGTGGAAATTAACCCGAATTCCAAAACAATTTGGTATCCGAACTCTTTGTTTATTTTAGTATGCTCTGTGGTTGTGACTTAGGCTGATCTTCCACATCAGAAAAAATTTTCCTTGGGCTAATTGACATTTTGCATTGACAGCTATTAAATAGAATTTGTAGCAGAAATTGCAGATGACACAAAAACATCCACATCATCGTCAACGGCTTCTTCATCTTCAATTTTGGCAAGAAATGTTGTGACAAATATTAGATTTACAGTGGAGATTTTTTATGGCACTGGTTATTTCGATATGTGGGAAAGTGAGGTTTTAGATGCCCTATTTAGCAGGGTCTAGACATTGCGATTGAAGGAGAGAAACCAGATGATATTGAGGAGAAAGAATGGAAGATGATCAATAGATTGGCATGTGGTACTATTCAAACGTGTCTTTCTAGAGAGAAGAAGTATGCATTTTCTAAGGAAACTTCTGCAAGTAAATTGTGGAAGGCGCTGGAGGAGAAAGTTTTTAAGAAAAGCGGACAGAACAAGCTCTACATGAAAAAGAGATTGTTCCACTTCAACTATGTACCAAGTACCACTATAAATGATCACATTACTAGCTTTAATCAGCTGGCGACTGATATGATGAATATGGACGTGACTTTTGAAGACAAAGATCTGGCTCTGATGTTGATGGGATCACTTCCTGATGAGTTTGAATATCTTGAAACTACTCTACTTCATAGGAAGGTTGATGTGTCTCTCAGTGAAGTAATTGATGCCTTGTATAGTTATGAATTGAGAAAGAAAGACAAACAAGAAAATACAAGTTTCGAAGCAGAAGCTCTTGTTGTTAGAGGCCGTTCGAAGAGTCAGAATAAAGGAAGAAGCGGGAGATCGAAGTCAAAGTCCAGATTGAGCAAAGATGAATGTGTCTTTTGTCGAGAAAAAGGGAACTAGAAGAAAGAATGTCACTGGCTAAAGAATAAAGGCAAACCTGAAAGGGGAAAGGCTATCTCAGAGTCAAATGTGGTCGAGTATGAATTTGTTGATTTTTTGGCAAATTTTGAATCCCAAATTGGTTTTGTATAAGGATGATGGGAAATTCTTTTGTTATAAATAGAGCCATTCCCCTCCTTAGTTTAGTATCCCACAAATATAATCCTTCTTCTATATTAAAGGCTATTTGTACTACTTCTCTCTCTTTGTAATATTTCCTCTATTAGTGAAATATTATTTTAATAGTGTTCGAGGACGTAGGCATAATTTTGGCCTAACCTAGTTAAATTTTGGTGTTCTCTATTTTATAGCTATTGTCGAGTATAGTTGTTCTTAATTATTGTCCTATTAAAATTACTTGTTTTGGTAGTTATGTATAAGGAGAGTGGGTTTTAAGAGGGACCATGTGACCCTTCCACTCTTTTCTGGGAATCTATCTTAGGGTGATTTTTAGTACAATCATTTTCACACTAGTCACCTAGATAATAGTTTTCAAGGTGAATTTGTAATTATTGGTGGAATTAACCCGAATTCCACAACAATAATCTGCATCATCATACTTGGGATTATGAGGAGATATCAAGAGATAAGAAATTGGGGAGGCTTTGTTTGTATCAGAAAGAATATCTGAGGAAGGTACTAAAATGTTTTGGCATGAATGAGAAGTCAAAACCAATTAATACACCTCTTGTTCCTCATTTCAATCTCGGTGCATCCATGTCACCTAAGGATGATGCAAAACGAGAATACATGTCAAAGGTTCTGTATGCAAGTGTTGTTGGTAGCTTGATGTATGCAATGGAGTGTACGAGACCCGATATTTCACAGGCAATTGGGGTGTGAGCATGTATATGCATGATCCTGGAAAGGAGCATTGGCAAACTGTGAAATGGATTTTGTGGTATATTTTGAACATCGTAGATGTTGGTTTGGTGTTTTAGTAGGACAAACAAGATAGTCAGTGTGTAGTTGGGTATTGTGATTCAGACTATACAAGTGATTTGGACAAGCGTCGATCAATTACTGGTTATATGTTTACATTTACAAAAGCACCAGTCAGTTGGAAGTTCACCTTACAGTCAACAATGGCTTTGATTACTACAGAGGCAGAGTATATGGCAGTTACAAAGACTGTGAAGGAGGTAATTTGGCTTCAAGGGTTGCTTGGTGAATTGGGAATAGAACAGAAGCACATCAAAGTGCATTGTGACAGTCAGAGTGTTATTCATTTAGCAAAGAACCAGATTTACCATGCAAGGACGAAGCACATCGATGTTCGATATCACTTTGTATGAGAGATTCTAGAAGAAGGTGGAGTCATAATCCAGAAGATTCGGATCACTGAGAATCCTGCTGATATGTTGACAAAAGTAGTAAATGCGATCAAGTTTAAACATTGTTTAGACTTGGTCAATATTGTTACAAATTGAAAGATGAATTTGCAGACACTACTAAAGATTGGATTTTTTTAGAGATGTGTGTGGAATTTGCCAAGGTGGATATTTGTTGGTTTTTTGGCAAATTTTGAATCCCATATTGGTTTTTTATAAGGAGGAGTGGAAATTCTTTTGTTATAAATAAAGTCATCCTCCTCCTTAGTTTAGTATCCCACAAATATAAGCCTTCTTCTATATTAAAGGCTATTTGTATTCTTTCTCTCTCTTTGTAATATTTCCTCTATTAGTAAAATATTATTTTAGTAGTGTTCGAAGACGTAGGCATAATTTTGGCCTAATCTCGTTAAATGTTGGTGTTCTCTTTATATCTATTTAATAGCTATTGTCGGGTATAGTTGTTGTTAATTATTATCCTATTAAAATTACTTATCTTGGTAGTTCTGTCTAAGGAGATTGGGTTTTAAAAAGGACCATTATGACCCCTCCACTCTTTCCTGGGAATCTATATTGGGGTGATTTTTAGTACAATCGTTTTCACACTAGTCACCTAGATAATAGTTTTCAAGGTGAATTTGTTATTATTGGTGGAAATTAACCCGAATTACACAACAATAATTTGCATCATCATACTTGGGATTATGAGGAGATATCAAGGGATAAGAAATTGGAGAGGCTTTGTTTGTATCAGAAAGAATATCTGAGGAAGGTACTAAAACGTTTTGGCATGAATGAGAAGTCTAAACCAGTTAGTACACCTCTTGCTCCTCATTTCAAGCTCGGTGCATCCATGTCACCTAAGGATGATGCAGAACGAGAATACATGTCAAAGGTTCCGTATGCAAGTGTTGTTGGTAGCTTGATGTATGCAATGGTGTGTACGAGACTCGATATTTCACAGGCAGTTAGGGTTGTGAGCAAGTATATGTATAATCTCGGAAAGGAGCATTGGCAAACTGTGAAATGGATTCCGCGGTATATTCTGAACCGCGGTATATTTCAAAGTATATGTATATGTCACCTTAGTTTAGTAAGTATTCTTCTATATTAAAGGCTATTTGTACTCTTTCTCTCTCTTTGTAATATTTCCTCTATTAGTGAAATATTATTTTAGTAGTGTTCAAGGACGTAGGCATAATTTTGGTCTAACCTCGTTAAATTTTGGTGTTCTCTATTTAATAGCTATTGTCGGGTATAGTTGTTGTTAATTATTGTCCTATTAAAATTACTTGTCTTGGTAGTTCTGTCTAAGGAGATTGGGTTTTAAGAGGGACCATTGTGACCCCTCCACTCTTTCCTGGGAATCTACCTTTGGGGTGATTTTTAGTACAATCGTTTTCACACTAGTCACCTAGATAATAGTTTTCAAGGTGAATTTGTTATTATTGGTGGAAATTAACCCGAATTCCACACAAAAACTGTTTGTATAAATTATTATACAAAGATAAAATTTTGATGTGATTTTTGCACATACTTATTATTATCTTGAACCCTAATGATTCATATTCACATGTTACGATGTTTTTATCGTACCTTTGTGTTTTACTTATTTGACTTACATGCTTATGTTTATAAATCTTATAAAATATAATGAAATAAAATAAATATGTATCGCTGAGCTTGTAAACTTATTTAGATTATTTGTGTGCACATGTTACAACTTCTTAGTTTGTGATGGCACAAAATCTTCATGGAAGAATCTCAGTTAATCCATTTTGGATTCGTTAAAGTGGACATGTAAAATTTGAAACCTTAATGATTCAAATTTGTAAATTCATTTCAATATCGTTTTAGTCTATATATCTATTTAAAAAGGAAGGGAGGAGCTTAGAGTTTTTGTATATTTTGACACGAAAATTCATAATTTTAATTGCTTTATAACAATTGAAGAAGCTATAAAGTGAGTAAAACTTTTCTTGTATCTTTAAGAAGGATTACATACTGGCTTATATACAGATGTAAAGTTAACTAACTAATCAAGAACTACTGCTAACAAATCAGCTAACTAACTGATAACAATAAACTGACTAACAAAACAAACTATAAGCTATAAAGATTACAAGCTGAAGTTGATATACTCTAATACCCCCCTCAAGCTGGATGTGCATATATATTAAAGAGACCCAGGTTGGTAATGAAATCTCGATGTATAGGAGGCCGAAGTATTTTGGTGAAATTTTCAGCCAATTGGTCTGAGGAACGGACGTGAAACAACTTTAAAAAACCCTCTTTCACCTTATCCCGTACAAAATGACAATAAACTTCTATATGCTTTGTTATCTCATGAAACACTTGATTAGTTGCAAGGTTGATTGTAGCCTGATTATCGCAATATAATCTTGCAAAACCAACATCCACATGAAAAGAAGAGAGCAAAGAAACGAGCCAAACTAATTCACACGTAGCCATGGCCATAGCTTGATATTCAGCCTCACAAGAAGATCGGCTAACAACAGCTTGTTTCTTTGATTTACAGGACACCAAACTGTTACAAAAAAAGCACAAAACCCAGTTGTGGACCATCTTGTATCAGAACAGGAACTATAGTCCGAGTCAACAAATATGCTCAAGTGAATAGTGGATTGAACTGGGAAAAACAAACCTAGACCAGGAGAACTTTTAACATATGCCAGAAGATGCTTTAATGCAATCATATGAGGGAGGCGAGGTGAAGAAACAAACTAGATCAACAAATGGACAGTATGGACGACATCTGGCCTAGTATTAGTTAAATACAACAAACGACCTATTAATCGACGATACTCCTGGGGATCAGGAAGTAATTCTCCTTCATTTGCACTTACCTTCGAGGACAAAAGCATTGGCGATTCGGTTGGCTTGGTACCCAAGCATCCAATATCTGCTAGTAATTGTAATGCATATTTCCTCTGGGATAGAATGATTCCAGTGTTATTCCTAGCAATTTCAAAGCCTAGGAAATAACACAGGGGCCCCAACTCCTTTAGTTTGAAATTCTTTTGTAAAAGATTATGTATTTCATGTAAATCTTGTAGATTTTCCCCAGCCAAAACTATGTCATCAACATAGACGAGAAGAGCAATGAATCAACTGCCACATCCCCTTGTGAATAAAGAATGTTCAAATGGAGATTGCTGAAAACCAAGTTGAATAACAGCGTTTGAGAATGTAGTGAACCACTGTCTGGATGCTTGCTTCAAACCGTTAATAGATTTGTGAAGCTTGCAAACCATGTTAAACCATTTGTATTCAGATTTATATCCGAGAGGTAGTTTCATATAAACTTCCTCATCTAACGTGCCATTTAAAAAGGCATTGTTTACATCTAATTGTAACAAGTGCCAGTTGCGTGCTGCTATAAGAGAAAGAAGGACTCGAAATGAGGTCATTTTGGCAACAGGTGAAAAAGTGTCCATGTAATCAATGCCTTCAATTTGTGTGAAGCCCTTAGCAACCAGTCTGGCTTTACACCGGTCAATCGAGCCATCAACATTATACTTCACTCGATAGACCCATTTGTAATCAACAACACTCTTTCCAGTAGGTAACGGAACAATGGTCCATGTTCAAAGCTCTTCCATGGCTCGAAGTTCATCACACATAGCATTTCTCCAAGTGGGAGACTTGACAGCTTGATCATAATAAGAGGGCTCATCAATAGTCAAAATATTGGTAACAAATGCTCCATACTCGGTGGAAAGTTTTGAAGAAGAAACAAAACTTTTGATGTGATATAAACACTTTGAGGAAGCATTATTGCAATGATAATGCTGAAGGTATGAAGGTTTCTGAATAGTACGAGAGGAGCGTCGAACTGGTATTAGAATTTCATCAGTCGAGGCAATGGGTTCTGAAGCAACATCCGCGTGTGATTCAGTATGCTCAAGAAAGTCATTGTTATCTTAATTAGTAGAGCCCATGAGAGTATCATCAGTGGATTTATTAGAGCCAAGAGAAGATCCATCATTCAAATCAGCGTGTTCAAGAGGAGTCTATTGAATTTCATGCACGTGTGGAGTATTGAACGTGTCATTTACAACCTTTGGCATGCAAAAATCCTGAAAAATGTCAACAAAATTGTCAGACAATCTAACATTTTGAAAGGGAAATAACCCTTCATGGAATACCATGTTTCTGGAAATAACAATCTTCTGACTTTACAACATATAAACGCGATATCCCTTTACACTTGGAGGATATCCAAGAAATATCCCATGTAAAGCTCTAGCTGAAAATTTGTCCCGTTGAGACTTCAAAGTTAAAACAAAACAAAGGCAACCAAATGCTCGAAACTTGTTGTAATCTGGTAGATGACCATGTAGGACCTCATAAGGGGATTTGTTATTCAAAGCAAGTGATGGAAGTCTATTTATTAGAAATGTTGCAGTGAGTAAGCAATCACCCCAAAATTTTATTGGCACCTTTGACTGAAAGTACAAAGCACGAGCAACAGCCAATAGATGTTGATATTTTCTTTCAACAATAGGATTTTGTTGTGGTGTTTTCACGCATGAAAACTGATGCATTATACATAAGTTAGTGAACAAATCGATGAATTTTAACTCAGGAGCATTATCAGACCTGAATGATTTTATGTCAATTTCGAATTGTTTCATAACCATTGATATGAAAGCAGGTATAACGGTGTTGACATCAGATTTATGTTGTAGCAGACAAACCCAGGTAGATCGTGAGAAATCGTCAACCATGGTTAGAAAAGATGCTTGTCCATAATATGTTTTATGCTTGTAAGGTCCCCATATAACACAATGAACTAACTCAAACAATCATGTAGTATAAGAAGAAGAAACTGGAAATGGAAACCTTTGTTGTTTGGCCAATGGGCAAACCTGACAAGATTTTTTCATCTTTACATTCTTTAAAAACAAAACATCCTTGAGGAGATGCATGACATGGAGACTAGGATGGCCCAATCTGTTGTGCCAATCACTAGATAAACTGCTAGACACATTATTACAAGCAATATTAGATCTGAATGAAGGCATCTGCAACAAGTAAAGTCCTTGAACCAGCTCACCCTTCCCAATCACTCGATGAAGGTCCTGAATTAGGCAGTTCGTTTTACAAAACAACACATTAAGATCAGAGAATTTGAGCAATGCACTGACTGAAAGCAAAATGAACTGAAATTCTGGAACAAACAACACATCATGTAAAACAAAATCGGATGAAAACCAAACTGTGCCTGCAAAACTGACTGGGATGACGGATCCGTTAGGTAAGGTGACTGAGAAGCTCGTTACAGGAAATAATGATTCAAAATGGTTTCTTGAATGACATATATGTCTTGAAGCTCCTGAGTCCAAGATCCAGTATTCAGACATTCCAACACTAGAAACATTTATGCATTATATGATCTTACCTTGCATGGCAGTATTGACCGAGGTAGCATGAATTTCCAGGGATGATGCAGATTGTAACTAGGAAGTAAGCATGGCAATCAATTGCTGACATTACTCAGAAGTAAAGGCTTCAGTGACTGCAGGAGAGCTTTGCTGAGAAACAACAGAGTTGGTATGAATAGCCTGAGAACTCTTACCACGAGAAGAAGACCAATTCTTGGAATTGTAGCCAGTGGATAACCGATCAGATTGTAACACCTACCTTTTGTATGGCCAAGAAGATTACAATGGCTACACAAAGGTCTATTTTTGCGAGTATTAGTGATGGGGTGAGACTTAATAGCAAAGGTTGGCTCGGAAATGGGATGAGAAGATTGTATATTTCTTTGATTATCTTCTTGAATGATCAAAGAATAAACTTTTGAAATGGGAGGAAGAGGATCCATTAAAAGAATATGTCCCCTTATATGAGCATAAGACTCATTTAACCCCATTAAGAATTGAATTACTTGTTCTTGCTGCTGTTCGACAAGCATACGCTGTACTCCTCCACAATTATATTGGAGGCAACTGTATAACTGTCAAATTGAACACAATTCATCCCAAACAATTTTCAACTGAGTATAGTAATTTCTTACAGACAATTTATCCTGTCCGAGCTCGCATAAATGTTTCTTTAAGTGAAACAAACGTGGTCAATTTGCCTGTTGTAAACGATCAACCAAATCTTTCCACATCTCAGCAGCAGTCGTGTGATACAACAAACTTGCAGCAATGTCTTTGGAGACTGAATTGAGAAGCCAAGAATTGACCAAATTATTAGCTCTTGTCCAGGCGTTGAATTGGTTTACCATGGAAGGATCCGGAGCTTGGATTGAACCATCAACGAATCCAAGCTTGTTCTTGGCAGATAAGGCAAGCATCATTGACCTTTTCCAGCTATGGAAATTATCATTGGAAAGCAACTGACTCACCAATACCATGCCAGGATTGTCAGATTGATGCAAGTAATAGGGATTTGCCCCATTGTCGAAACTATCATTTAATGAATCAAGCATGATGAAACGTGGAAGGAAAAACAACAAACTTCTGATACCATATAATAATTGAAGAAGCTGTAAAGTGAGTAAAACTTTTCTTGTATCTTTAAGAAGGATTACATACTGGTTTATATACAGATGTAAAGTTAACTAACTAATCAAGAACTAGTGCTAACAAATCAGCTAACTAACTGATAACAATAAACTGACTAACAAAACAAACTATAAGCTATAAAGATTACAAGCTGAAGTTGATATACTCTAATATGCTTTAATCAAATATTGACGTTTGTCAATTCGTTGAATATTTCAAATCAGGTTAAGATGTTATATGAATTGATTTATAATATATAATTATATTTTAATTTCATTTTTATTGGACTTTATTTTATATTTATAGTTGTGAAAGTATATGTGCTATTTCCATTTTGTTGGCAATGCTCCATTGACATGAGAATATTTACTCTCAATATTGAACAAGAATATTGTCCAAATTATAGAAAGCAATGGCTTCTATATCGATAGCCATTCCAAGGCCTGAAAACGCACTTCCAAACCATAAAGCCAGGGAGCCCTTCATCCATGATGTGTCGGTTTTTTTGGCCCATTACCGTATGGGTCCAAAATTATTTAGAGAAAAAGGGGTATCAGCAAATTATTTTGGGATATATAATATTTTCGTATAGAAAAGTGATGAGTTTCATTATTTTTATATCCGAGGTCCATTATTTTAATATTTTAGGTGACAAATTTCATTAAAAATTATTATTATTTGTTGAAATTTTTAATATGAATTTAATTTTTTTAAATAGAATTAGTAACCTCGAGATTACGAGTTTTATCGGTGTAAAAAAGTAGCTTTTTTTTAGATTTTAAATGTCCAACACATTTCAAAACTATAAATTTCTATATTGGGTAAACTACATGTTTAATATATAAACTATTAGTTTTATTTTCTTTTGATACCTAAATTTTGATTTGTTTTAAAATTATATTTAACGTTTACTTTTTGTTTCATTTTGGTACATCGCTTTTAAAATTAAATGTAAAAGTTAGAATTATAAAATTAGGAGCAATTTGAAAGTTATTAAATTTAATTTTTTTATTTGAATTATATATTAATAAATTAATAATAAAAATTTGATGTCACAAAATTAAAAAAAAAAAAACTCCAGTGACCAAAATAGGAGTGAGAAGATAGTTGAGTGATAAATGATGTAATTTACCCATAAAAATGTCATGCTTGTTCCGCTAAACTTTTAACAGCGAGGTACCAAAATGAAATAAAAAATAAACATTATGTATAATTTTAAAACAAATAAAAATTTAGGTACCAAAAGAAAATAAAACTGATAGTTTATATATTAAACATGTAGTTTACCCAATATAAAAATTGATAACTTTATATGGTTTTTGAAATGTGTTGGACATTTCAAATCTAAAAAAATAAAAAAAAGCTATTTTTTTACACCAGTTCCAGTTTTTTTTTTAAATAACTAAATTCATATTAAAAATCTGAAAAAATAATAAATTTTTAATGAAACTCATCACCTCAAGATAACGAATTTTACAAAAAATATTAAAATAATAGACCTCAAATATAAAAATAATATCCCATTAACAAGTTTTTATGTATTGTAAAAAATATCGTAGATTCTAAAATAATTTTATTCTATCACTTTTTCCCTAAATAATTTTGAAGCCCACGGTAATGAAAAAAAACCTGATGTACTATTTCTAAAAGGTAGTTTTAAAAAATCAATATGAAAATATACAAATATTAAATAAAAGTTTTTTTTTATTATTTAATGAATGAAAAAAAAAACCTTATGTACTATTTCTAAAAGGTTGTTTTAAAAAATCAATATGAAAATATATAAATATTAAATAAAAGTTTTTTTTATTATTTAATGATATTAGTTTTGAAGTTTCTTTGGGATAAGGAGTTGAGTTGAGTTAGGCTCACAATATTTTTTTAAAAAAAACATTAGAATTTGGATTATATAATTTATAATATGTTTTAACTTTAAATTTTATGTATTATATCGTAAGAAAAATAAATTTAAAATATCATAATGCAAATATAAAAAATATATTAAGTATTTTATGTTTAATATTTTATAATATATATTGTCTCATAGATTGCAACATTTGAATCATGACAGGCTTTAATTCAAAGTTTGCAGCATTGATCACTGGCCTCGCAATACCCTGAAGCAAATCGTCCAAAGTTGCTACCACATGCTCACGAATCGGGCGATTCCGGTCATCAATATATTGATTTGGTTGCCTAGCTGGCAAATCTTCATTCTCTCCATGTGGCATTGAAGGTAAAGCATTGTTTTTATTCCTAACATTCATGTTTGCTCGATTGAGTGCAGCTTCTCTTTAACATTGACGAAAAGTACGTTCTATCTCTGGATCAAATAGCTCTAGCTCGTCACCGCTTCTGGACATAAATTAATAAATGAAAACTAACAAGTACCTACAAAAGAAAATAAAAACAAAAGCAAAATAAAATAAAAACTCTAAATCAAACCAATCCTTCTTGGCAATGGTGTCAAAAACTTTATGCTATGTAAAACGCTATAGCAATAACACAAGTGCATGAGTCACAAATCAAGTAATCAAAGTGATAACTGTTAAGTTATGAGTATTGATCCCAAATAGAGCATATGGTTTTCAATAGAGTTTAAAAATAGAGAAATGTTGATTGATTGCTTTACGGAAAGAAAATAAAATCAAAATGTAAAACTCCAGTTCATGCTACAACATTATAGAGAGTGAAAAGTAAACTATCGAATGGAAATTGGAAGTATTAAGAGATTCAAGTTTCAAGCAAACAATTAATATGATTTATATACTATTAGCAATGATTAAAACCTGTTGAATTACTTTAATCACTTTCATAAATCAAAGATCCAACATTTTAACAAGGCTAATACTAGGTTGCCTACTTTTCAGTATGCACAATGCTACTCAGCATCAACTAGGCTATCAAAAGTAGATGAAAAGTTAAACGAATCTATTTCTAGAAGTATTTAAAATAACTATTCATTTATTATAAATATTTTCACTCATAATCTAATCATCCAAGCTTATAGAAACAGAATCATAGTAGCATAAAACCATAAATCCAAAATATCATCCAATACAAATTAAGTATATTCAAACACTCCCTTCTCTCAATGAAATTCTCAAACAGTGATCTGATGACGACTGATGCTACCGACGAGCTCTCTTTCTACTACAACAATCCCTAATAGAAGGCTTAGGCTTCCATCGGGTAAAGGAAATGGTGGCAGAGGTACTTGTGGATTTTTCTCTCAAAATGTTTTTGAATTTGGTATATCCAAATGAGTAGGCAAGTGCCCTATATATAGGTGAATTGGAAATCAGACCCTCCAATGGTTTGCTGCCACGTTTCGGATATGATCCATCCCTTTGACAGTTGTCTCATTTTAGAGAATTCCACAATTGTCAATTAAGTCATCTGATGCTCCACAACATTGGGATGCTCCAGCGTCATCAGCAACTTCAATTGGATGATACACAATATTTTATGCGATGCTACAGCATGAGTGCACATTTTCAGCGTTAAAATTTAGTTTTAGCCCTATGCAACCCACAAAATATAAACATGAAAAGTCATAAAAACTAATCCTAAAATACTCCTAAAAATGCTTAAGATCAAACTAAACTTAGGCTAAAAGTGCTCTTAAAGATAACTCTTTTGGAGATTTATCAGCAGGTGGCCACCAAATCACCTGACCTCTTCAGAAAATTACAAACATTTCATCAACATTCCAACGCGATGAGTGCCACATGCTTCTCTCACGAAATGTCATTATTATGTGTATTAAAATTTGCGAGGCCATTAGAATGTATACAACAAAACACATACATGGTTAATTTACGAGAAAAAAACATGCGAGTGTGGATTCTTCCAAACTTTCAAATACCCGTGTGCGCACACCATTGCTGATGCTTCTTCTGTTCGTACCCTACATGAGATTCGTTGATTGAGTTTACTTACTTGAAACTATATTCAAGGTTTATGAATATAAGTTCTCTCCCATTTAAAATGATTATGATCCGGATGAAGCTGGTGATGAACCTATAATACGACCAGATTACGACGAAAAATTTGGTCGTCCATAGTCAACCCGAATTTTTTGTGTCGAGGATTTGGTCAACATTAAAAAAGAATCAGACAACCGAAATTATGCTCTATATATAAGAATCTTGGACACACGAAGAACAAATGTCCTAATCGTTCAGGCCCACGTATCAATTAAATGGACTTTTTGTATTTTTTTTCTTTTTTAAATAACAATAAATATTACTTAGTTTTCAATTTCTTTTGATTTCTTTATATACCAAATCATGCATTCCAACATTTTCCAACACCATTTTTACCCCCATTAAAATATCTCGTATGTGGAAAAATTAGCCTCAACATAAATATAAGTTGCAATACTATACCTTTAAGCATATAAATTCTGAAATCACTCATATTTACAAGCAAGAAATAACACTCCAATATATCTATCAAACCATTTTTTTGTTCTTCCTTCACAAAAACCTTGATTTCTAACCATTTTCAACGTCATTTTTACCCCACTTAAACTGTCTCATATATGATGATATTATATTCACCTTAAAGGTCAATTACAACATTACGCATTTATAATTAAAATTTAAAAAGAAATCATTTTTCCACCCGAAAATAACATTCGAACAAGGCTATGGACACTAAAAGAGGTGTAGGAAATGCATTGTCCCCCGCGTATTGCAACACGCGAGGTCTCCTATAAATCTCGCGATATTTTGGTTCTCTAGTTTATCACAAAGGATACCTCGCATTTCGCAATATACGTAGGCATTTTATCCAATTCTTTTATTGGCTTATCTGTAGGGATGACAAACGGGTACAATTTCATGGATTCCGTACCGTACCTGCTCCAATTGGGGCGGGGATGGATATAACTTTAGTGGGTAGTGGGCGGGTGTGGATTTAGAAAGTGGTATCCGTCGTAAGTAGTGGGCGGGTGATGGGTTTGAGACCTAACCCGCCCCGCATCCGCCTGCCCCACATTCTCCCGCCCACTAAATATCCATCAAATTCTGGACCATTATGAATTTAGGTATAATTTTAGAGACTAATTTATAAATCTTAATATTGTATAAAATATAACTCATAATTTAACCAAATATTAGGGATAAGTTTATGAATCAATTTTTTTTCTTTCAAACCTCTCATGCTTTGCTTGCTGGTTATTGCGTCGATATTCTGGTAGTTCTTCTTCTCGAAGTTTCAAAATCTGGTCTCCAACTCTTTCAGGTACGCCTTCTTCCTCTTCTTTACCCTTGTCTCTTCTCCGGGTAGTAGAGTTGTATGTCACCTTATACAAAGATCCAAAACCACCTTCGTCAATCGTGTTTGTTGCATCGAAGTTGTTTGTGGCCGCTTTAATTTACCGTAAGGTGAATACTCCGGTTTTCAGATCTAATCCTCTTAGTTCTATTTTGATCTTCTTTTTCTGGATTGGGAAAATACAAAGGTAAATATCCAAACATCGGGCTATATTTTACGCATCATGGATCATTTGTTTAGATTTGTATAAGTTTTTTTGGTTGCTGGTGTGGGTAAAGAGATGAAATCAAAATACGGTGTCCCTCGGTTCAAGAGCGGAGAGCAAAAAGACTTCAACAACGAAGATGAAGAAATTATAATTCTAGGACAATCTATATGCGTCAAAAGACAAAGGGATTCTAAACCTGTTTCGAACCCTTGCAAACGGTTAGTTGCCGAGCCCAGTTTGGAGCAACGACGAGTAGCGTCCGTTCATGGGGAAACCAACAGCTAGAAGAAGTGGATCCAGATGTGGATGAAATTATGAAAAAGGAAAAGCAAAGGCAAATATTAGGAATTGAGCTTATTACTTTCGAAAATTTTGTGTGCCAAGCTGTGATGGCAGCATTGGAAAACCATTTAATGAACAAATACTACAAAGGAATGCCTGGAGCCAAGTACTATACTGACAACAAGTTTATAGATCAAATCGAAACCCTATGCCACAACCGTGCATTGACAGCATTTAATTTTGAATCCGAGAAATGGGGTGTCAATGTGCTGGCTTATTCATGTATCTATGTGAATTTTTCTGTTTATACCGGACTTTTGTTTTCAGGCGGGTCTAGCCGAGTACGTCTTCAATTGGGTAGTGGGTGTGGGGATGTATTTGAGAATGTACCTGCGTGGGCGGGTGTGGATTTAAATTTTTTTACCCATCATGGGTGGTGGGCGGGTGGTAGATTGCAAAATATTAGGTAGATTGCAAAATATTAAGTGGGTATGGGGATGGGGGAGGGGGTATCCGCACCCACCCGCCCGTTTTCCATCCCTACTTATCTGGAAAGTTCGCCCACGTCGAACATATCTAGAATGTTGGAGGGTATGAGAATTTAACACGCGGTTTGCAGACCACGAGGTAATCTTATGTGAACGATTTGGGGTATTCTTTCAAATAATTTTTGAATTGTGCTATTTTTTTAAATAATTATTTATTTGAAATTTTTAATATAAAATTGCTTACCCAATTATTGATATGACTTGTAATTATATGAGTCTGTCATACTACAAATCAAAAGGCATCTCTACTTTTCAAGACATTATTAACATTTTGAAAACCTAAAATATAATTTCTTTTTTCATGATATTAAAATCAGTTTAAATTAGTATTTTGAAAAAAAGAATAAAATATGTAGTCAATTGTCCCCCATTTGATCATGCCTGACCCAAATCTTCTTTTTGACTCACTTTGACAGTTTAGCTTTATTCTTTTCTCACCAATTACAATTCAAACATAGAAAATAAAAAAAGTGTTTTTTAATTATTTATTAGATTCTTTTTACTACAACGCATAATGATAATGCTATGCACATGCTTCTTCCTTTTATTGTTAAACTTTAACTTTTGCAAAACCCTAGAACGAACCATCGTATTTTTGGAAAAGAAAAAGAGTGTCCATTATATTTTACTTTCAAATTAATTTCTATTTTCCAAACCAATGATGGTATACATATAATATTATAAACGAACGATTCTTTCTTTCTTTTAGGTATTCTCCAACTTGGAGAGACTTGCTCTTGTATGCATGGAAATGCAGTGTTTTAAGGGATTAGGTTTAGTCCAAGTTTTACTTACAGGTTTAACAATGGTAACCATTATATTTAGAATATTTATACAATAAATGCATTACATTTTTAATTTAATAAGAAAAATATACTAAAAATAAAAAGTTACTTTTTAAGTTGTATACGTATAAACATCGGGTTAACTGAAAAATTTATTTAATATTTTTAATTAAAATAATGATGGTATTACCAGAGGTCAAATGAAAGATCCTTCATACAAGAGTGGAATACTAAATAACAATTTACAAGAGTGATAAGACAACTTATGTAATGTTTCATATAACTTCCATGTAGTCAGGAACAGTTCAGATTTTCTTATTCTTTTTTTATTTTCGTAATCAAAATGTAATTTTAAGCAACAGATTTCCATACAAAGTTCAACGCGAAATAATATAAAGCTCATAAAAAATACATGGAAAAAAAAGAAATCGAAAATCAAAATCTTCCCAGAAGAATATGTCTTTAATATTTTTATTCTCTCTCCAAAAATTCTGAGAAAATGTGGGGAAGAAAAAAACCCTAAAAATAGATGTAAATGATTAAAGAAGGAGAAGATGAGTTATTTTTTGTTTTTATTTTTCTGAGAAAAGGGAAAAGAAGAGAAAAATACCTGAAAATGGTATCCTTGAGCCTGGAAGGCAAACAAAGAAGAAAAAAAAAGACTGCAATTAATAGAAGAATATTCATGGAAACATGCATATAATACATGGAATATATATGCAGATATGAAACACATGGAATACATGCATGGCTCCTCATACGCCATTCACGGAGGCTATCGAAGTTCAATAGGCTCTGCAAATGGCATACAGGGAGCCAGGCATATACATACATGGATAGGTCATGCTGCTGATGGTGATACAACATATATAAACCTATGGTGGCATGTCATGGTATTGTGTTTTGAATGAAAAATGCATGAAAAGAGGAATGCCTCGGGATGATTATGATGGAGATAATGAGCATCACCATCATCTTCTCTCTCTCTCTCTAACCCCAAAAGTATTGCGTTGATGAGTAAATAATGGAGAGAAAGGAAAGAAATGGTGGGAATTTCTTTATTTTTTCAAATAAAATCCTTTGAATTGGCATAAAACAATGAAGAAAAAGTGGCTGAAAAGTCAGGGCAAAGGAGAGGGGTGACCTAAAATTTGTGGGTTTCCTTTTCTTTTCCAAAGAGAGGGAAAGATGGAAGATTTGGGGGGTTGAAGTTGAACCCCCCCCCATCTTTGGCCCCTAAATATAGACACCACAGCAAACAGGGAGGGATTATAATCAAATTTTTAATAATTTATCCGTTCCTATAACGTTAAGAATATATTTTAACGTGTTATAACATATTTAAGATGCTAATTTTTAATATGATAATAATTTATATTATTAGGATATTTTTTTTATCATGTTGATGTTAATTCGAATATATTTTTATGAATACAAGAAGTGATCTCAAGGAGAAAAGAAAATATTATTCTTTCTAAGTGATTGAGTTCGGACTATTTTATCTGCATGTGTGCATGAGTTTAGCTAAATTTAATCTTTTTATAAAAAAATCTTGATGTTTTATAATTTTTATACAATAATTATAAAAAAGGTATAAAAATAAAAAGAGGGAATAGAGAGGCATGGTGGGTTAGGTTATGAAGCAAGCAAATTCCTAAGCTAAGGCCTTATGTTTGAAATCTCCTTTTTCAAGGTCTTAAAGCAAAGGTTGCTTTTCAATTCTGAGCCTCATTTTGTCTTAAAGTTGTTGGAAATACTTGGATTTCTCTATCTTCTATTATTTTTATTAAAATAAAATTGAAAAGAGAAATAGAAAATAAATAAAATAATTTATCACCTTTTTTCTTTTCATAGAAAAAATATTATTATAACTTTACCTTTTTTTCATGCCATCAGCTTTTTATATTGGTAATCGATTACACTACTACGTTCAGAATGAACTGAGATCCTCATTTCACACAATTTATTTTAGGGTTTTGGAACCATATTTTCCATGTTATTTTGCTAATCCTTTATGTCTATTCACCTACTTGAACTTCCCTACCACTACTTGTGATGTAAACTATATATTTATATGACCATCGCTTAAAGGTATTTATATTATAATTTCTTTTGAAGAAAGAAGAAGAGAAAATATGAGTGCGTTGGGGGGAGGGGGAACACAGAATGTATGGAGAGAAAGAAACAAAGGAAATATCTCCAAGAAGAAGATGCTGAAGCTGAACTGACACAAGGATTCCCAGACTCCTCACAATTGATTTATCAGTGAAAAAACAAATAAAAATACCTTTTCTATTTTAAATATGAAATATACTAATGAATAGTTAGCGATATTTTCTTTTCAAGAAAAAAAGAAATTAATTTATTTTCTTCTTTTTTCACCATTATTTTCAGTATTTATTTTTATTTTAAATACTATAACAGACCAAAATTAATAATTTAGATACTAAACACGTAACTTATTTTACATGCTTTTTTGATCATTAAATTAAAAGAGTTTATTAATTGAGATAAAAGTTTTTAAATTACAAATAATTCATTTTATATTTTGTTCACGAAATTTTTTCATTTTATATATTAATCTCAACTATTTATTTTTCATTCACTCAATAATCTAAGAACACCGCATATACATGAATATAAATATTTATTATCAAATGATTAAAATTCTTTAAATATATACTACATTATATTTATTCCAGTCAAAAAACATATAAAAAGAATGTACCCATAATTAAATGATGGTGTAAATTCTATGAACATACATAATCATTAGGATCATTGAACATTGCCCATTTAAATTCATTAATCATTCCTTTTCATGCTGACATTCAAAGTAACAATCTTATTCTTTAAGCATAAGATGGCATTATCTGAAGGAATACAAAATAATGGAATAACATAAAGAGCATTAAACATTAAAAAAAAGGTCATTTCCCCGCCAATGTTCATTATGTAAATTCTGTTTATAGATAAAATTCTGATGAGACTCGGGTCGACCAAAAAGACAATTTTACTATTAAAGATACTGGTAAATTACGTGTTTACTACCTAAATTATTGGTTTTGATTTGTTTTTAATACTTAATTTTTTTATTTTTCAAAATCATTTCTAAAGTTTAGTTTTTATTTCATTTTAGTATATCTGTTCAAAATTTAGTGTTAATTTTTGAAAAAAATTGAAAGTTTAGGTATTAAAACAAACCAAAATTGATAGTTTAGTTACTAAACGTGTTAAGTTTTTAACATTAGGATACTAAAATGGAACAAAAACTAAACGTTACGTATAATTTTAAAAAAATTAAAAGTTTAGATACTAAAACGGACCAAGACTGATAGTTTATGTACTAAATACGTAGTTTACCCTAAAGAAACTCATATTTTATAACCGGACTAAAAAGTTTTTTTTAATACTAAAAAGTATTTTTAAGATTAATGTTTAAATTATTCACAAATTATAAATCAACTGACGTAATTAAACATAATATCCATTAAGAACAATGGATATTTACTCATCACTTCGTCAGACTTAAGTCATATGAATGACTAAACATTACTAAATGTAGTTAGTTTATTGTTAACTCATGCATTGAAACATAAGTAATAAATATTTTTTTACCAGATTTCCCTTTATTTATGTATTTATTTATTGAAATTATAATTACAATTGTATGTAAAATATTAATATGACTATGATCAGACTTGATCAATATAATACATAAATAAAATTATAAATACAATTAATATATTTATATATTAAAAATCATAAAAATGAAAATAATATTGTAATTAGGGTTTATGCCTTTTCTCTCTCGACCGACTTGGCTGTTCTAAGGTTTTGCCTTCAAACAATCTATTCTTTCAAGATTCTCAAGCAAATCAAGGAATTGAAGAACGATAACAAAGCAAGAAATTTCATCTGGCTACAAAACATTATGGGAGATTTGGAACGAACCATACAAAATCTCAATGTCGATGAAGACGAAGAGGAAGAGGAAGCACTACCGATAATACAGTAGAAACCGAAAGAAGCAGTAAATTTAGAAAACTGTTTTGTAGGATTCTTCTTAACGGCAAGTACCATAAATTTTCAAGCTATGAAAACGGTGATGGCGAACGTCTGGCACCCCATTGGAGGAATCTCAATTACAGATCTTGGAGAAGGAAGATACCTATTTCACTTTTATCACGAGGTTGATGCATCAAGGATTAAAAACGATGGACCCTGGTATTTCAATTCACGCATCCTAGTTTTTAATCCTATGACGATCCCATTACAATTTATTTATTTTTAGGTCCATATAAACGACCTTCCAGTGGGATTTATCTCAGAACAGGTTGCACAACATCTAGGTAATTTCATCGGAGAGTTCCTGCAATATGATGCGACAGCAATAACGTTAGGTTACGGAGGATGCATAAGAACAAAGGTAAAACTTGATACAAGGAATCTCTTGAAGAGAAGGAAAAAAACTCGCATTACCAAACGGAAAAGTGAAAACATACCTATGCCTCTTTCCAACACTAGAAGTTAAGACTATTCTGTTATCTATGCGGAAAACTTGGCCATGGAGAGAGTTTCTGCCCACTGAGATTAACAAAAATCAGCACAGAATTAATACCACAATGGGACGCATAGCTGAAAGCATCCCCACTACAAAGGACAAGCAAAACAAGCACTTGGTTACAAGAAGAATCAGCTGATCAATCCCTGAAAACAAACAAAGGACAGATTCCAGAACAACAAAACTCAAACACAAGTCAAGAACAAAAGCGTAGTACGACATGGATCAATTCGTTGGTAAAACAACTATTCACAAAAGAGGGTATGGAGACTATATCAAGGTACGGGAATGATGTTGAGATGATGGGAGTTGAAGAAGAAACTGCTATGGAGAAAGGAGATGGGACAAAGAGGCAGAGAAAATCACATTCGGACGTTTCAAGTTCACCAAAACCTGATTCCAAGAATGAAAACAATAAGATATCGGCAGGCCTGATAACCCAGGCCAGTCGGATGCAATGAAAATAATAAGTTAGAACGTCCAAGGATTGGGTGAACCTCGGACGATTGGTCGTCTCAAGCAAAGACTTAGAGACATTAACCCATCGGTAGTTTTTCTCATGGAGACAAAGCTACAAAGTTCATGCATGGCAGAAGTTCGCAAAGCGATTGGTTTTTCAAATGGAATTGAGGTAGACTCGATAGGGAGCAGTGGAGGTCTATGCTTAGGATGGAAGGGCACAATCAACATAACAATCCGATCTTTCTCAAGATCCCATATTGACGCACTGATTTTTGTCAAAACAGAAGGAAAACAATGGCGTTTCACAGGTTTCTATGGGGCACCAGAAGAGAATAGAAGAAGAGAATCTTGGGATTTGTTACGACAACTTAATGATTCGGCAGATACACATGGCTAGTAATCGACGACTTCAATGAAATTCTGTTCTCACACGAAAAGAAAGGAGAATTACAACGGAATGAGAGACAAATGAGTGAATTTCGAAAAACACTTAGACTGTGAATTAGAAGACATCGGGGACCGGGGGTTTGGTTTACTTGGGAGAGAAGAAGAAAGGCATACAACAACATCAGAGAGCGACTGGATAGGGGTGTTGCAAACGTGAGCTGGGGGACTTTTTCCCCAATCATAACTTGACATTTGACGCGTTCCTTTTCGGACCAGTGCCCTTTATTTTTTAGGGTAAACTACGCCAATGGTCACTGATGTTTGAGTAAGTTTTCGTTTTCACCACTAATGTTTCAAAAATTACAAATAGGTTACTAATGTTATCTTTTGTGACAAAATGGTCACTGGCCGTTAACAACCGTTAAGAGGCGTGACGAAAAATACAGCTGGACTGTTGTCTGCTGAAGTGGATCGTTGACCGCCATTTTGACAGACTCTTCTTCTTCTTTAACCCATTCCCCATCTTTTTCTTCACTTTTCTTCTTATTTCTCTTCACTTTTCTTCTTTCGCATCGAATCAAAAAGCTGAAAATTGAAACGACTTTAATTTTAGTATTAAATGAACAATGGAGCTATGTTCATAATTTGAGGTGCTTGTTAAATTTTGGGATTAGTGTTGATATGTTTACTGCTATTCCTGCTATTTCCTCTATCAGGCAGTTGAAATCTATTGGGTGGGGCAAGCAAATGCGTGCTTATGTGATGACAAACGATTTAGGCTATCAAGTGTCTGTTTATAATTCTTTTATTGATATGTATTATGAATGCGATTGTTTAACCTATGCTCGAAAGGTTTTTGAAAATTTAGCAGAGAAAACTGTGGTTTCATGGAGCTCAATGATCAAAGGATAGGTAAACCATGACCATAATCATGATGCTCTTTCTCTTTTCTCCAGGATGAAAGCAGATGGAGTTAAAGCCGATTTCATTATAGTTATCATTTTTTTGCCTGCATGTGTGAATATAGGGGCCCTAGAACAAGTTAAAGCCCTTCATGGATGCTCATTGAAACTTGGTCCGAATTTGTTGTCATCGATTAATTCTGCAATTCTTATCGGTTATGCGAAATGTGGATGCATAGTTTTGGCCAGAAAGCTTTTTGATGAAGAGAGAATTGATGTCAAGGATATCATAACATGGAATTCGATAATCGATGCTAATGCTAAGCATGAAGACTGGTCACAATGTTTCAAGTTGTATAACCGGATGAAACGGTTGAATCTGAAACTGGATCAAGTTACTTTTCTTGGCCTATTGACTGCTTGTGTCAATTCAGGGCTTTTAAGGAGATGAGGGAAATCTATGGTTGCTAACCCAACCAAGGACACTATGCCTGCGTGGTGGATTTACTAGGGCGCGCCGGACGTATTGATGTAGCGAGAGAACTTCTCAACGAAATGCCATTCAAACCTGATACTCGAGTGTGGGGGCCCTTGTTGAGTGCATGTAAACTGCACTTAGAAACCAAGTTAGCAGAATCTGCAGCCGAGAAACTATTAACAATGGAACCTGAAAATGCTGGAAATTATGTTTTACTATCGAACATGTATGCAGTCGCAGGGAAATGGGACAAATTTGCTAAAATGATGAGACTTCTTAAAGAGAAAGGACTAAAGAAAGTCCCCGGTTGTAGTTGGATACAACTAAATGGACATGTACACGAGTTTCTTGTTGCTGATAAATCTCATCCAAAAGCAAATGAGATATATGCTTTACTTGGAATCCTGGAGTTTTCAATCAAGGAGGCCAGAGAATACAACTGCAGGGAAAGTATCCCAAATGCTCATTTCATTCATTGGTGAATCCACAATAGATTTTAGCTAGTTCTGATCACATGATTAACCTTTAACATGTTAAACGAAAATTTTGGTATTAAATGAACAATGAAGAAAAGTGAAGAGAAAGAAAGAAGAAGAAAAGTGAAGAAAAAGATGGGGAATGGGTTGAAGAAGAAGATGAGGAATGAGTTTAAGAAGAAGAAGAAGAAGAGCCGATCAAAATGGCGGTCAACGACCCACCTCAGCAGATAATGGTCCAGCTGTATTTTTCGTCACGCCTCTTAATGGCTGTTAACGGCCAGTGACCATTTTGTCACAAATGATAACGTTAGTGACCTATTTGTAACTTTTGAAACATTAGTGGTGAAAACAAAAACTTATTCAAACATTAGTGACCATTGACGTAGTTTATCCTATTTTTTAATACATGAAATAGATATGCAGAAAACAAGCCTTGGAACTTTAAATTCGAAGCATCATGGCTATTGGAGGAACAATGTGAAGAAGAACTAGAACGCATTTGGAAGACACAGAATGAGACAGTTCCTGAAAAACTAAAATTGATTCACGGAACCTTGAAAAGAGAACGCCATAGCGAATCTTGAAAAGAAGATTAGAAGAGCTGCTGGAACAGGAACCTTCTGATGAAGCTCTGGGGGTTTAACGGAAGTAAAGCTTGTTGGAAATATGAAACTGCAAAACCACACTGTTTGCACTAACATGAAAGATAAACAGTAATTTAAAAAGAATAAATTCGTAAAACTTGTCGTGGTAAAATTATTGTCTTAGAAACGAATTCTTCTCGATGTGTGTAATCGCTACAATAGGTGGACTGTCTCCCGAGGTTAACACGGTCGCTTCGAATTCCGTACACCCGAAACCGGAGTGGACTACTGGTGGTATTGCTCTTCTTATCAGAAAACATATAGAAAGAATATTTAAAAAACACTTAGAGAGTGAATTCTGAAATATTGAGAATGAGTTGAGAAGCTGAAACGTCTAGATACCACGAGCCGAGCCAAGCCGGACGGCGGTGCGCGAGAGTCCCATTGTTCTTTTTCACTCAACAAGAAAGTAAAAAATTTAAACTATAAATATGCATTCCCAATAATATTTTTAATACTATGTGAGATTTAGCATAACCAATAAAACTGAACCTGAATTTGGAAGCTGTCAAAGCAGAAAATTATTGGGAACAAAGAGCGAGAGTGAATTGGTTGAAGAACGGCGATAACAACACAGGTTTCTTTCAGCGTTACGCTTCCCAACGAAAAAGACAGAACTACATTCGATCATTAGAGAATGAGAGAGGGGACAAGTTTGATAGTGCGCAGAAGAAATACAAGACTGCGCCAGGAAATATTTTCAGGATTTATTCACTTCAGAATTCGAAACAGCAGATGAGGAAATTATGGAGGATTCACATCCGTGCATCCCTGGGAAATAAACGAGAATTTACTAAGATCTTTCACTTTCGAAAATGTTACAAAAGCGGTAAAGGATATGAGTCCGTGAAGATGGATTAGGGTTTTTTTTTTATCAAAGATTTTGGCACATAATCGGAAATGAAGTTGCTGAGTACTGCATCAAATTGATACAAGGTCAACACAGCATGGAAGAAGTGAATCGCACCCAAATTATGAAAATTAGAAATAAATAGGGGTTATTTTATACTAAATAGTTTCTTGGGATTAAATTGAATAAAAATATTATAATATCAAAAATATTTGACCAAGTTAAAAAAAATAGAAACAAATAGAGTTTAATTTTAGACTAAATATAATTTTAAAGACTAAATTAAATAAAAATATTATAATATTAAAAATGTCGAACTATATAAAAACTAAAAATAAATAAATGTCAATTTCGGATCAAATATTTTTTTAGGAACTAAATTAAACTAATAAAAAATATTGTAGTAAATTATAAAAAAATAGAAACAAGAAATGTTTAATATAAAATGCGTAATATAGTTTTATTATTGGATAGTAGAAATTATTGAATTTTTTTTTTTTACTCTCAACAAATGGAAAAGGAATATGCGGTAGTTACAATCTCTTTCCGCCAATTGGTAGGAGAGAGAGCAAAAACAAAAGGAAAAAGAATGTTAGAATCATTGAATAATACAAACAATCATAATATAGTCATGAATTCTTGATGAATTTTCATGACAAGATCAGTTCACACTTGACAATTTGATCTAATGAAGTTACCAGATCACTCACGCTTGGTCTTTCAGTGGGATTTTCCCTCAACGAAAGCTCGGCCAAATCCGCGAGTTTAAGCAACGGTTCCACATTTCTGCGTAGAGCAATGTTCCGGTCGATAATGGCTGCCGCCTTTCCTTTCCTTATCAGAGGCAGTGTCCACTCTAAAATTCCTGGAGGCGTGCAGTCTCTATCATAAGCTTTCCTTCCACTTAATATCTCCAATAGAACGATTCCGAAGTTATAAACATCCTCCCCCATATCTCCACTCACATCCGTGCTTGTATTAGCACTTAAAATCCGAAAATCGGCTATCCTTGCACCCCATTCGGCATCCAAAAGTATATTTGAAGTCTTCAGGTCTCGATGAACGATGGGGGAGTGACTTCATTATGAAGATACTCGAGTCCTCTCGCAGCCTGGAATGCTATCTTCAATCGTAGGTCCCAACCTAACCGCGAGAGGTCCCCATGAAGATGGTCATGAAGTGTGCCATGAGGCAATATATTCATACATGAGTAGTCTTCCCCCCATTTCAGCACAGTATCCTATTAAGATCACAATACTGGTATGCTTTACATTGCATAGTATTTCTAACTCTGTTTCAAAATCCCGGCTGTTGGTGTGAATTATCGTAGCAGCATTAGCTCGCTTGATTGCAACTTGCCGACCATCAGGAAGAACAGCTTTATACACAAAACCGAAGCTCCCTCTTCCGAGCTCGCTGAATTCTTTAAATCCATGAGTAGCAACTTTCAGTTCTGAAAGCCTATAAACTTGTGGCTCCCCAACATACGTCGTTAAAGATAGAGGCGGAACTGGCAAAAGCAGCACTGAATTCTGCGTTTGCCTTCGCTTTTCACTTTGAAGATTCGGGGAAAAATACAAGAAGCAACTACAACTAATAAGCAGCCCAGCACAGAAGAGCCAATGATGACCACCAACTTTTTTATCTCTAGCTGCTTTTGTTTCCGAGGCTCGGACGAAACTCCAAATACATCCCAGCAAGAGCTGTTCTGGCAAAGTGAGCAAGGAGCACATATTCGATCTGCATTGGCGCTGCAAGCACTCGAAGGGAAGTAGCCCTCGGAACAATTTGTCCCACAAGGCAAGCATATCTTCAACTCATTCCGAGCACATATGGTTGTCAACTCCGGCTCATTAAGGATACTTGCATTGAAAGCAAAATTTCCATTGGCACATGATCTTGGCGAGCACACACCAGGGCTACATAGCTGCAAAGGCGGACTATAATCCGGCGAAGACTGCTTGTTTGTGCCCCAACAATCAAGAATCAAGTCAACTTCTCGAACCCCACAAGTTTTGGAATCAGATGAAGCAATAGCTAAAAAACCAGAAGCCTTTGGAACTGAAGAAACATTAATGCTTCTTCCCCAGCATTCCACTGCATGATCATCTTCACGAATGCCGCAAAAATGCTGTCCGCCAGCCGATAAACTAACGAACCGAGTCCCACGTGGTTGGATATCAAACTCACTCCAATCCCCCCAACATTCCACTTCACCTGTCATCTTAGAAATCCCACAAATTGAACTTCTCCCAGAAGCTAAAATTTCAAACTCACTAGACGCGTTGGAAATCCCCAAGTTGCTGGATTTTGGACCCCCAACAAAAGATCAAACCACTTTCCTTAGCAACCCCACAACTAAAACCATCCCCAGAAACAATGCTTTTAACGGAAACATTGTTGGCATAATGATCACCAACAAAACTCATAGTCAAATTACTTTCACCAAGTATTTGATGAAATTCCCAGCAATCCACAAAAAGGGAATCACCGTTACTTGAAAAATAAGGCCCTTTGATAGCACAAACATGAGTTCTCCCAGCTGCTATCTGTGAGTAAGAATTATATCTAAAAGCTTTAGGAACAAGGTATGTACCAAAATCCAAGGAATCCCAACAAAACGCCTGCGAGTTGTTAGCAGTAATGCCGCAGAGAAAGCCTTCACCGCCGGAGAGAACCGCCATGGAAAGTACGTAACCAAAAGAGGGCACCGAAGATGTTTTATTGGTTTTATCCCAACAAATGATCTCTTGTTCCCCGCCAGCATCAATGGCGCAAAAAACCCCATTTTCTCCGAAAACAGCAGTGATCGGGGCAGGTGATCCATAGCCAGAAGCTGTAACAAATAGCAAGGTAGAAACAACGATGAAGAAGGAAAAAACGGGTGCCAGTAAGTAGCCATCTGTATTTGATTTCTGGGTTTTTTTGGAAGAGAGGTTTTGGGGAAAGTGAGGTGTTTAATGGCGGAGTTGAAATTGTAATTGTGAGGAGTAAGCATTGTTTCGGCCATATTTATGCACTGGTTTTTTTCTAAGAATAATAATAATGGACATTCAGATTAGTGTTTGACATAGGCCATGTCTACGCCTCATCTCTACTATAGCGTATCTCTATTTATATTTTAAAAATAAAATAATAATTTATTTGTAGTGTTATTTTTACATTATCATTAATTTTATTTTATTTATAATATTTATTTATTATAATATTAATTTTAAAAATATAAAAAAATCTAAAAAAATACAAAAATTTCGAAAAATTACAACAAAAAAATAGTATAATTATTTATCTAATTTTAATATATTTTTATCTATATTATAATTTAATATAATTTAATTTTAAAAAACCTAAATCTAGCACGAGCTACAGTATCGCGCTAGATGTGATGCGATATTGTAGCAATACTGTAGCGCAGCGTTGGAGATGCCCTTAATAGGTAAATCCAATATTTAATCTGCAAATTAAGATTCAGATCTCTCTAGACCTGAAATTTGGCCGGGGTTTTTGAATACAGATCCTATTAATTACTTTTGTATTTATATTAGATTATATAATAATTTTTTTAATAATCGATATAATTATAAAGTAATATTTATTTAAAAAATTATTTAATCATCGATAACACACACGTACCTTCAAGATGGGTTATATATATATATATATATATATATATATATATATATATATGTGTGTGTGTAATTTAAAATTAAGAGATTGAAAATTTAATTTATGAAAAGTAAATTTTTTTATATTTTATAAATAGATATAAATATTATTAAAATAAATGTAATTTTATTAGAATAGAAAAGGGAATATAATCTGCACTGAACTCCAAAATTCATAGTGTTAGATGAATCTAACAATGTTCCTCCTGGGGACAGTTTGGAGTAAGAATTTGACAACGACATGTTCCAAAATCTAATTTTTAGTTGTTGTCAAGATTTCAATCTATTAGTATAAAGAAAGTTTTTTTTAATAATTATTGATATTTAATCTATTAATCATTAATTTAGATTGAGTATTACAAAAATCTAATACTCGGGTAATTCTGTCAACTAAATTTGTTCAATTCGTAAACATTAAGATTCAAACTCCTAATCTTACTTAAGAGGTTTATTGTCTCGTTTTAATAAATCAACTGATCACTAATTAATAAAAAAATATTTTAATTAATAATAAGATTGGCAAGGAGAGATTCCAAGCAAGAAGCTTGGAAACACAACAGCTTGTATTTGTATGTCCATTTGATTCTGGTTTTCTGTCTCCTCAACCCCACTGCGACTCTTTTATAAAACTCGACACCAATATATGTTTAAATATTACTCTTTAGTTTATTTGGATATATATTGTCATATTAAAAAGTAATTAAAAATATAAATATTAAGATTTTAATAGTAAAACAGAGCCTAAGTTAAACATAAATGAAAAGGCTACTTGAAAATGTTCATGTTGAGAACTAACTGAATCTTAATCCAAGATTCGATTAACTATAACATTTTGAAGAAACTCACTTTAATGTTCAGTAACCTATAATTTAAGGATTTAGAATTATTATATATAGTTTTAACATTATTAAAATCGAATTATTTTTTTCCTGAAATGTATTCAAGTTTTTGTGTGTTTCTTCCGTAACAAGGTACAAAATCAAATCCGGTAACTATCCGTACGTACATTGATTGAGGTCACTGCTACTAAATTCAGAATCACATTGCTCTTACCTCGGAGCTTTATCGGAAAATTCGATCATAAAACGGTCCGATATGGAATTGAAGAACAGATCCTGCGTATTAGCCCCCTGCATTTCAGTCAAAATGCCGTGCTTGGACCATTTTTCTGCAATCTGGAGAAGTAAAAAATTAGCAATACAGTTAAGTTTCATAGCATTGCGAAAGTCGTTTTTTGGCTACAAGTGTGCAACCGAACAGGTCCAAAGAGAAGACCTAACACCAATATAACCGAGTTGAAATGAAAGAGAACCTATTTTCTTTACCTTCCTTACTGTTCCAAAGAGCCGCGGCATAGGTGTTGAGAGGACTGTCAGGATTCGGATCTGCGTGTAAGGAGGTTCATTAACAATCAGAAGAACTACGAGTTAAATCTGTTTTGTAGACGGAACATATGTTGTTCCGACGCTTCATTTTATTTGGTGTATCTATCTTGAATACATATACGCACACGGTATATATTGTTTTTAAATATATTGTTTTAATAGAATTATTCTTTTATTATATTGTTAAATATTTTGATATATATTCATAAATATATATATAATAAATATTAACTTTTAAATATTTATTTTTAATATCGAAGAAAAGGACAGCATGATGAATCAGGAAGAAAAGAAAAAGCTATTTATTATCTGAGCAAGAAATTTACTGATTGTGAAGTTCGATATCCACCAATACAAAAATTATGTTGTGCTTTGGTGTGGACTACTCGAAGACTCAGACAATATATGTTATACCATACTACTTGGTTGATATCAAAACTTGATCCTTTAAAGTTCTTAATGGAATCACCAGCTTTGACAGGCAGAATGGCTAGATGGCAGATGTTATTATCTGAGTTTGATATTGTATATGTCAACCAAAAAGCGATAAAAGGAAGTGTCATAGCTGATTTCCTGGCCAGTCGTGTATCAAATGATTATCAGCCTTTGAACTTCAATTTTCCTGATGAAGATTTGTTATGCGTATCCATGAATGAAGAAGTCAAAACAAATGATGAATTTGCATGTTGGAAGCTTTACTTTGACGGAGCATCTAATGCTTTGGGACGAGGAATTGGGGCAGTGTTAATTTCTCCAGAAAATGTTTATTATCCATTTACAAGTAGACTGGAGTTCTTTTGTACCAATAATATGGCGGAATATGAAGCTTGTGTCATGGGGTTGAAAGCAGCTATAGAAAGAAAAATCAAATTTCTCAAGATATATGGAGATTCATCATTAGTGGTGTATCAATTGCGAGGAGAATGGGAAACAAAAGATCCCAAATTATTGGAATACCGAAATTTTACCCTCGAATTAGTGAAAGAATTTGAGAAAGTTACATTCAATTATCTCCCTCGAGAAGAAAATCAAATGGCAGATGCTTTGGCTACATTAGCTGCTATGTTTCAGGCAACTCAGAAGGTTGATATGATGCCAATCAAAATGCAAGTGTATGAAATTCCTGCACATTGTTATAGTGTGGAAGAAGAGGTAGATGGTAAACCATGGTATCATGATATCCTGCAATATATCAAAAATCAAAGTTATCCACCAAATGCATCAGAAATTGATAAAAGAACCTTGAGAAGAATGGCTGCTGGATATTTTCTTGATGGAGAGATTATGTATAGAAGAAGCAGTGATCAAATGCTGTTGAGATGTTTAAATACCAGTGAAGCTCGAAATGTCATTGAAGAAGTACACAGTGGAATATGTGGAACACATGCAAATGGTCTTTCTATGGCCAGAAAAATAATGAGATATGGATACTATTGGGCTACTATGTACACAGATTGCATTGATTATGCTAGGAAATGTCATAAATGCCAGATATATGCAGACAAGATTCATGTACCCCCATCTCCTCTACATGTAATGACAGCACCTTGGCCATTTTCTATGTGGGGAATAGATGTCATTGGGGCAATCACACCAAAAGCATCAAATGGACATTGTTTCATCCTTGTGGCAATTGATTATTTTACCAAATGGGTTGAAGCTGCTTCATATACCAATATTAAGAGATCCACAGTCTGCAAGTTCATAAAGAAAGAGATAGTTTGCCGGTATGGCCTACCAGAAAGGATCATTACAGATAATGCTCTGAACCTGAACAACAAAATGATGACCGAACTTTGTGCACAGTTCAAGATCAAACATGCAAATTCAGTGGCATATCGTCCAAAGATGAATGGGGCAGTTGAAGCAGCAAATAAGAACATCAAGAGAATCATTACAAAGACTACTGAAACTTACAAAGATTGGCACGAGAAGTTACCTTTTGCTCTATATGCATACCGAACTACTGTTCGAACATCTACTGGGGCAACACCGTTTTCTTTAGTCTACGGGATGGAAGCAGTCTTACCAATTGAAGTTGAGATTCCATCGCTTCGAATATTGAGAGAAACAAAATTGGATGAATCTGAATGGATCCAAGCTAGAGTTGATCAATTGAACCTTATTGAGGAGAAAAGATTGAAAGCTATTTGCCATGGACAGATGTATCAAAAACGGATGATGAAGTCTCATGATAAGAAAGTACATCCAAGAGAATTCCAAGAGGGTGATCTAGTACTAAAAAAGATCTTGCCTATACATAAAGATTTCCGTGGGAAATGGATGCCTAATTGGGAAGGGCCATACGTTGTAAAAAAGGCCTTTTCCGGAGGAGCATTGATCTTGGCAGAAATGGATGGAAAAATTCTGAAAAATCCAATAAACTCAGATTCTATCAAGAAATATTATGCTTGAAGAAAAGAAAGAAAAAGAAAGAAAAGAAAGAAAGAAAGAAAAAAAAAAGTAAAAGAAAAAAAAGAAAAAAGAAAAAAGGAGGGTCAAGGTGAAAACCCGCAAAGGGCATCTTGTAACCAAAGGAAGGATTTGAGTTGAAAACCTGAAAAGGCGGCTCAAATACAGGTTGATATTAGGCATCTGGCAATTTAACTCTCTTAAGATTTTAATAGTTTGGAAGAAGCTTCACATCTACAAGCATTTTGACAACGTTTGAGATCTTCCAGACAAAGGCTTACATCATTACTCTAAGTTGTGTCAACTTGATTAATTTAGAAATACTTATGCTTGTAATTTGTTGAGACATTTGAATTTTTATCATTTTTATGTTTACCATAACTTTGAATACAATTCTATCTATTTCAAGTTCAATTTATTTGAGATTCAATTTATTTTTGGAAATTCAATTTATTCTTTTTTTATTGAATTGACATAATTTTGAAATAATTTAAAGATTTCTGAATATCACTTTATGTTAATATTTTTGAATACATGGAATCCAAAATAGGCAAATCATCACTAGCTTAAAGCCATGAACATCAAGATTGTTACAAATGGTGCTACCGACAACAAGGTCGAATCCGCCAAATCTACTCATCAATTGCTTCAACCGATCACCATTCATTTCTTGCACATCTGTTTTCAAAGATGTACTGAAACAGTAGAAGATGATCTTTGCAGTACTGATTCCAGCAAAAAGAAACAATACATTGATATCACTAGGAAACATGTTTCTATACAAATCCTTGTGTAAGGTTTTTAGGAAACCTAGAAGCATTTCCACCTCATCAGGTTCAAGTGGAATAACTTTATTCCTTCCAACCCATACTAGATTCCATTTTCAGCACTCATCAAGAACATACTTCTGGACACTCGAAGGTGGCTCATTGTCATAGGCTTCAAAAGCCTTACAGATCCTTTCTGTCAATTCGGCACTTCCTGAACATGTTTATAAACAATTCAACCTTTTATATGTGCTCAATAACATCTTCTGGAAGTGTTCTTTGAGTTATCTGATCTGGTTAGAAGAACATAGCATCTTCTGGAAGTGTTCTTTGAGTTATCTGATCTGTTTAGAAGAACATAGCATCTTCTGGAAGTGTTCTTTGAGTTATCTGATCTGGTTAGAAGAACATAGCATCTTCTGGAAGTGTTCTTTGAGTTATCTGATCTGGTTGGACAGAACATAGCATCTTCTGGAAGTGTTCTTTGAGTTATCTGATCTGGTTGGACAGAACATAGCATCTTCTGGAAGTGTTCTTTGAGTTATCTGATCTGTTTAGAAGAACATAGCATCTTCTGGAAGTGTTCTTTGAGTTATCTGATCTGGTTAGAAGAACATAGCATCTTCTGGAAGTGTTCTTTGAGTTATCTGATCTGTTTAGAAGAACATAGCATCTTCTGGAAGTGTTCTTTGAGTTATCTGATCTGGTTAGAAGAACATAGCATCTTCTGGAAGTGTTCTTTGAGTTATCTGATCTGGTTGGACAGAACATAGCATCTTCTGGAAGTGTTCTTTGAGTTATCTGATCTGGTTAGAAGAACATAGCATCTTCTGGAAGTGTTCTTTGAGTTATCTGATCTGGTTGGACAGAACATAGCATCTTCTGGAAGTGTTCTTTGAGTTATCTGATCTGTTTAGAAGAACATAGCATCTTCTGGAAGTGTTCTTTGAGTTATCTGATCTGGTTAGAAGAACATAGCATCTTCTGGAAGTGTTCTTTGAGTTATCTGATCTGGTTGGACAGAACATAGCATCTTCTGGAAGTGTTCTTTGAGTTATCTGATCTGTTTAGAAGAACATAGCATCTTCTGGAAGTGTTCTTTGAGTTATCTGATCTGATTGGACAGAATCAAGCATTTAATTTGGAAGATGAATTTGCCAATAGCATCTTCTGAAAGTGTTCTTTGAGTTATTTGATCCGAAGAAGTGCATCAGCAGCCTTAGTCATTTGAGCAGCACATATAAAATTTATCAATTTTATAATTGATGAATCAGGACCACATTTCTACATGGATATTGAAGTTTCAGCACTTGAGAATCCCATTTTTGTCAAGTATAACAGTTTATTTTCTTCATCAGAATCAGAATTCAAGATTTCTTGGTATTAAAAGAATTATCGATATCTGTGAAATCATCTTAAAAGGCCACTTCATAATCAGATGAGCTGTTATCAGAATCAACATGTTGCCTGAATGCAAGCTTTTCAAGAGCCTATACAATTGAGTTTTATTCTCAAGAAATTTTTGTGACATTATATCTACCTCTACATTTGTCAAAGAGGATAGATTCTATGATTTGAAGAAGAAAGATTTATTGGGTTTCTACAACTGAAGAAATACTCAGTTCACCAATCTGAAATCAAATAACTTAACATTCATGCATCATATTTTAGGTGTTTTACAAAAATAGATGCATTTTCATTCATTTTTATTCTTGTCGAATTGTTAACAGGAATTTCAAAAATTTTAGCAAAGATTTGGATTCATCAAATTGATGGATCATCTTTTCCAGAGAAAGTTCATAATGAGAAGAACTCATCTGAAGAAGGAAGAAGAAGTTCATAATGAGAAGAACTTGTTCAACCTTTGCTTGAATTCATCACTTGATGGATCATTCTTTTCCAGAGAAAGTTCATAATGAGAAGAACTCATCTGAAGAAGGAAGAAGAAGTTCATAATGAGAAGAACTTGTTCAACCTTTTGCTTGAATTCATCACTTGATGGATCATTCTTTTCCAGAGAAAGTTCATAATGAGAAGAACTCATCTGAAGAAGGAAGAAGAAGTTCATAATGAGAAGAACTTGTTCAACCTTTTGCTTGAATTCATCACTTGATGGATCATTCTTTTCCAGAGAAAGTTCATAATGAGAAGAACTCATCTGAAGAAGGAAGAAGAAGTTCATAATGAGAAGAACTTGTTCAACCTTTTGCTTGAATTCATCACTTGATGGATCATTCTTTTCCAGAGAAAGTTCATAATGAGAAGAACTCATCTGAAGAAGGAAGAAGAAGTTCATAATGAGAAGAACTTGTTCAACCTTTTGCTTGAATTCATCACTTGATGAATCATTCTTTTCCAGAGAAAGTTCATAATGAGAAGAACTCATCTGAAGAAAGAAGAAGAAGTTCATAATGAGAAGAACTTGTTCAACCTTTTGCTTGAATTCATCATTTGATGGATCATCTTTTCCCGAGAAAGTTCATAATGAGAAGAACTCATCTGAAGAAGGAAGAAGAAGTTCATAATGAGAAGAATTTGTTCAACCTTTTGCGTGAATTCATCATTTGATGGATCAACATTACCAGGTAAAGTTCATAATGAGAAGAACTCATTTGAAGAAGGAAGAAAAAGTTCATAATGAGAAGAACTCATCAAGAGCTTATTCAACCTTTTGAATGACTCTATCACAAAAAGGAGGTCATCATCATCCCCAGCAGAAAGTTCATAATGAGAAGAACTCATCTGAAGAAAAAGAAGAATTTATTCAATATCTTCATTACAATCAAGTGAAGCCAAATGGATAAAAAATTTTATTATCTTTTCATCTTTGCCCTATTCTTGTTAACACAATAATGAGCAAAGAGGGGCAGCTGAAGATATTAATTTTTTATCCATATCATTATTATTAATATTATTATTATTATTATTATTATTATTAGTATTTATTATTAATATTAATATTATATATTATTATTTAATAAATAATTACAACTGGACCGGCCCAGTTACAAGCCAACTAGAACCGGTCCAGCCAACCAAGTTCATAATGAGAAGAACTCATCTGAAGAAGGAAGAAGAAGTTCATAATGAGAAGAACTTGTTCAACCTTTTGCTTGAATTCATCACTTGATGGATCATTCTTTTCCAGAGAAAGTTCATAATGAGAAGAACTCATCTGAAGAAGGAAGAAGAAGTTCATAATGAGAAGAACTTGTTCAACCTTTTGCTTGAATTCATCACTTGATGGATCATTCTTTTCCAGAGAAAGTTCATAATGAGAAGAACTCATCTGAAGAAGGAAGAAGAAGTTCATAATGAGAAGAACTTGTTCAACCTTTTGCTTGAATTCATCACTTGATGAATCATTCTTTTCCAGAGAAAGTTCATAATGAGAAGAACTCATCTGAAGAAAGAAGAAGAAGTTCATAATGAGAAGAACTTGTTCAACCTTTTGCTTGAATTCATCATTTGATGGATCATCTTTTCCCGAGAAAGTTCATAATGAGAAGAACTCATCTGAAGAAGGAAGAAGAAGTTCATAATGAGAAGAATTTGTTCAACCTTTTGCGTGAATTCATCATTTGATGGATCAACATTACCAGGTAAAGTTCATAATGAGAAGAACTCATTTGAAGAAGGAAGAAAAAGTTCATAATGAGAAGAACTCATCAAGAGCTTATTCAACCTTTTGAATGACTCTATCACAAAAAGGAGGTCATCATCATCCCCAGCAGAAAGTTCGTAATAAGAAGAACTTATTTAGAGAAAAAGAAGAATTTATTCAATATCTCCATAATGATCAAAGTAAAGTCAAATGGATAAAAATTTTATTATCTTTCATCTTTGCCCTATTCTTGTTAACACAAGAATGAGCAAAGAGGGGCAGCTGAAGATACTATTTTTTATCCATATTATTATTATTATTATTATTATTAATTATGATTATTATTATCATTATTATTATTATTAATATTATTATTATATTATTATTATTATTAATATTATTATTATTATTATTATAATATTATTATATTATTATATTATTAATATTATTATTATTATTATTATCAGTATTATTATTATTATTAGCATTATTATTATTATTATTATATATTATTATTAGTATTTATATTATTATTTAATAAATAATTACAACTGGACCGGTCCAGTTACAAACCAACCGGAACCGGTCCAGCCAACCAGAAACCCTAAACGATTAGTAAGGTTTCAGCTAGGGTTTCTAAACCCTAGCCACACACTGCCGCCTCACTGCCAAGTGGTCCAATGGCCCACTGCCGACGCCGGCCGCCTCTCTGACCCGTCCATCCACTGTTGCCACGCTTCAACAGAAACATCCAGAGGAAGCAAGGAGCGCCGTCCACGTTCCAACCATAGAGTGAGTCACCACCTATGTTCCGGTGACTCACTGAACTTTACCCTTCGGACCGGTCCGATGACCACACCGGTGATGGCTATAAAGCCATCACCCAACCTGCAAAGCAAAGAAAGAAGAGAGGAAGAACCGAGACAGCCAACAACAAAAAAAAAAAAACAGAGGATACAACAAACAACGAATAGCAACCACAGCAGTAAACCAAAGGAAAAGAGAAGAAGAAGACTTACCCTTGAAGCCTTTGTGGCCCTCGGAAGCCAAACGTTGCCAAACCGCCGTTTAAGAAGGTAGAACCCTTCGGTTTTGTTTAGATTTACTCCGATTAGGAGTCTTTTAGGGAAAACAAAGACCGGAATCGGTCTTAGGGCATTTAGATCTACAATTTGGGGGTGTTTTGGTGATTTCCGACCACCGTTACGGTGGCCGGCGGCGGTGGCCGGCGGCGGAGTACGGTGGCCTATGGCTGCCGGTTTCCCTCCGTTGAGGGAAACCTAGAGAGAGGCGAGAGAGAAATCTCTCTCTCAGTTTGAGAGAGAGAAGAAAGAAAGGAGAAATGAAATGCTGGCCCGAAGGGCCAGCCAACCTAGGGTATTTATACCCTCTCTTAAACGGCGTCGTTTAAGGGAGGACCTGTGCGTAATTATAGAAAGGTTAAATCCTTTCCGCAGTCCTCTAAATTTGTAAACTTTATATTTTAGTCACTGAACCTAATTTTAGATCTTTATAATTTGGTTCTTTAATTTTGGATTTATTTATTTTAGTCCTTTCTATTAAATAATATATTTAGAATAAATACATATTTAATCCTTTAATTTTAAATAATATTTTAATCCCTATAGTTTTGATTAATTATGAATTAGATTTTTTTAATTTTATTTTTACTGCAATTTAGTCATTTATTTTATATGTTTTAATTTATTTTATTGTTTTTAAATATATTGTTTTAATAGAATTATTCTTTTATTATATTGTTAAATATTTTGATATATATTCATAAATATATATAATAAATATTAACTTTTAAATATTTATTTTTAATATCGAAGAAAAGGACAGTCTTAATACAACTGGATGTCCTATTCTGATATTTTAAAATTAAACAATATTATTTAAATTAATATTTATCAATATCAAAGAAAAAGAGCTGTCTTAAGGCACCTAGAAGTTCTTTTCAGATATTTTTAAATAAAAAATATTTTTTATATAATTTTGAAATAATAGAATTATAAATTAAATATATTTTTGAATTTTTAAATTTTTAATACTAGAGATAATTTATTATTAAAAAGTACCAATTTTGGGCGTTGTAGGGGTGCTAATCCTTCCCTAAACGTAACCGACCACGAATCCCTTTTATTATTAAAAAGAACGAATTTTTGGTTATAAAACGCAGATCAGTTCATCTTTTAAATATTGTTTTCTTAAAAACTCTTTTAAAAGATAATTTTTAGGTATTCGACCTACCTGACTCAAAAAGGCCGATGGCGACTCACAAATTATTTTTCAAAATTATTTATTAACATTAATTTCCCCGCCAAAATTTAATATTTCGTGCCCGGACGAAAACCGGTTACGACAGCTTGGCGACTCTGCTGGGGACGGTCAAACTTTTAAAAATCAATTATAAATTGTCTCTATAAAATAAAAATTAAAAATTCATATATTTAATTTCTAATTTTATCTTTGCAAAATTTTTATATTTACTTATTATTTTCATAATATTTATCTGTTTTATTTTTATTTGCAAGTATTTTATTTCAGTATTTATTTTTATGTCAAAAGTTTAACATTTCTCCTCGCACACAACACTTGCATTGCATAACATAAAGCTCTATAATTGAGTTGTCCCTTTTAAGTGAAAGTGAAAGCAACGTCTTCGTGAGAATTTATTTCTCCGTGTCAGACCTAGCAAGTAACTTTCGGGGTTCATATGCTCTCTGTCTTCGTGAGAATTTATTCTCCGTGTCAGGCATAGAGAAATGTATCCCCTCGAATTGAACTTGATTCACTTTAGTCTTTAATGGACTAGGATTGAGGGTTAGTAACCCAAGGGGGCACTAACAAGGACAATTCGGGTACCTTTACTCCTAGTTCTGAAACCCTGCATATAAAAAAAACCTTAGAAACTCTTCCAATTAGAAGTCATTCCGAAATTTTGTCCAAAATAGGTGTACACACAGGAGAAATGAATTATGTCTTTCCTGTTAATTTATTTTACATGTTTATTTAAATTATTTAGAAAAGCATGTTTAAATTAAATAAATGTTATTATCCTTTAAACTAACTTATTTTCTTTTTGTGTGTTCTTTATTTTTCTGTTTGCATAGCATCATACAGGATAAAAGACATTGATCCTTGTGTTAATAGTCTCATTGGAAAACCTTCATCCATGGATAAAAAGGGTTCAAGTCAAGTAATTCTAAACTCAGAAGTAAGACAATGGGCTGAAGATTTACAAAGACAAGAAGGAGATAGTCTGCCAGATGATTATGTATCTGACTTGGCCAGTTATGCTTCAGTTTCACTAAAAAGAAATGATCTGCAAGATTTGCGAGGTATTTGGGAAAGTTGGGATTCAAACAAAAAATTGCAGTTTTATCAGACTTACGGAGACATCCCATATTTGCTCTATGTTGAAGTTGATGATGAATTACTCAGAGCCCTAGTTCAATTCTGGAATCCAGGGTACAATTGCTTCACTTTCAATAAGGAGGACTTGGTCCCTACTATTGAAGAATATACAACTTTGTTACATCTTGAAGTTGCTTTGGAGAGTCGAATATATTCAAAGTCAATTAAAACTCAGCCCTTTCGAGTTAAATTAGCAAAGATTGCTGGGGTACGAGAAGAATGGGTAGCATCCCGTACAAAACAAAAAGGCGAAAGCGAAGGCATTGCTTGGACCAACATCAGAGAGCTTATTCAGAGTCATCCAGACGCTAAAGTACGATTCGATCTATTTGCTCTGGGTATATATGGTATGGTCATCTTCCCAAAAGCATTGGGATATATTGAAGCTGCAGTAGTAGACTTGTTTGAACAACTGCCGAAGAAGATTAACCCTGTTTCTGCTATCCTAGCAGAGACCTTCAGATCGTTAAATGCTTGCAGAAGGCTAGGAGGTGGACGATTCTCAGGGTGTACCCAGTTGTTATATGTTTGGATCCGTAGTCATTTCTGGAGGACGGAAAGGGTTTCATACCGACGCTTCAATACGGATTACTCACCATTAAAAGAATTTCTAGAGCAGGAATGGCCGAAAGAAATTAAGAAGGATATGTGGATTAATGCCTTTAGAAATCTGCAAAGCAATGACGTTGTTTGGCGCGCCCCATGGCAAATCCAAAGGGAATTCTTTTACAGATGTGGTAATTACAACTGGATAATGCTGCTCGGATTATGGGGAGGAATTGGATATGCACCACTTCTGGTTATAAGACAGTATGAAGGTCGTCAATTTGTACCTGTCACTGCTGGACTACAGTCATCTGAGTTTGCATTCCACAGCAAAAATTATAAAAGAAACATCATGGAAGCCGTTACAGCTTGGAAAACAACTTTTTGTATCCGAGCTAAAGCAGCAAAAGAAATGCTAACTCCTGATTATGAAGAATGGAGATCTATCAGGAAAAACGAAAATATTCCTCTACCAGATCAAAATGAGAATATTTCTATGGATGATCGCATCAAGGTGGTTCCATCAGAGATTGAAATCCTGAAAGCTGAGTTTGAAGCAGAAAGAGATGGCTGGTCGAAAGAATTAGAGCAAATGAGAAAAGTTATGTTGGGGGTTGACATTGACTTTCATTCATTACAATGTGCAATGTTGAGAAAAGATAAAGAAAAAGGTGAGGATGAATACAGAGCCTTACAGAAAGATTACCAGGAGTTATATAAATCCCGAAAAGCATCGACCCAGAAGAGAGCGAATTATAAAAAACAAGGCTGAACACCGTGAGATCATGAATGAAATGCAAAGAGAAAGAGATCGAGCCAAAGATTTAGAAGAGATGAAGAATGACATCTTTGTTAAATTTGAAAGCGAGAAAAGTATCATGTTCAAGGGATTTGAATCTGAAATGAACCAGTTGATTGCTGAGCTTGAAGTCAGAGGCCAAAAGATGGAAGAATCCAATGTTGAAAAAGGAAAATGGGAGCTAGAAAGAAAAAATTTCAACACCAGATTTGAGGTAGAGCAGGAGGTGGCTAGCAATTGGATGCAGAGATGCAGAAATAAAGATACTCAAATTCAAAAGCTTAATCAAAGAACACAAGAAGCACGAACAAAACTTGAAGAGGATCTGGATCAGTCTAGAAACAAAAACTCAGAGTTTAATGCTTACATTTTACAACTTGAAGAATTATTATTTCAAGAAAAGGTTCGTCTAGGACCTAATGATCTCAAGGAAAGTAATGAGGAAAATGCTTCACTGCGAAGACGCATTAGAGATCTTGAAAAAATTCTGCACAATTGCCAGGTCAGAATCACTGAGTTAGAGCAAACTCTTGAAGGAACGAATGAGCAATGGCAAAAGTCAACCGAGTTCTATGTGGAAAGAAGTGAAGAAAGAAGCAATATGGTATTTGAGGCCATGGTTCAAATGAGCGAGGTTGCCAGATATATTGGGGAACTAGCTGTTGAGGCCGAAATAATTGAGCATCAAGTTGATCCAGTTTCTAAGTGTGGAAAGAAGGTGTCATGGTTAATGAAGGAAATTATAGAGCTTAATAGGAAAGCTACGCCTTATCTGTAGTTCTGAACTATTATAAAGAAACTTTTGTATACCGATGAAAGTTGTTCTATGACAGTTAACTTTTTGAGATCAATGTTTTTTTCATACATGCATTTTGCATACATTCATCATTCATTCCATAATTTTCGCTATGAATTATCATTTTATTTATTAAGTTAAAATTCATTAATTAAAATTTGAAAAAATAGTATTAAAAGATTTTTTAATCGCAGTTACTCTGGCCAAAAGAGAAATACTACATCACTACGGTACTAGGCAAGCTACTAAGAGAATTATGGAGGATAAAATACAGCGTATTGAGGAACAGCATCATAAAGAACAAGAAGAAATGAGAATGAAGCTGGAAAAAATTGAAGCCAGTATTGCAAATTCACAGGACAGTATGATGAAGAAGATAGAGGACATGTTCAAAAGGCAGGCTATCAGTGGAAAAATGCATGAAAATCCTGTATCTTTTGACCAAGAACCCATATATCCTCTAGGTTTCCCACCAGAATCAATTTATCACTCTGGTACTACCCCTATACAAATCAATGCTCGTACATCTGCATTACAAGAAGTCAAATTACATGAAGATCAACAAGTGGATCCTGCATCTTCAAGCAAAAATCCACTTATATCAGATGTGAAAATAGGGGATCTTAATACTGATCAGTTGATCCCAGATTTAAATGAGCTGAATGAGAAACAAAAAATAAATGAAGAGCTGACCAGACAGATCAAGAGCTTAGAAGAACGAATGAAATCCGTGGAAATAACTGAATCATTCTATGGGTTTGATGCTAGTGAGTTGAGTTTGGTTCCAGACCTAATCCTCCCTATCAAGTTCAAAGCTCCCGAATTTGATAAATACAACGGTACTACATGCCCTTCATCCCACATCACTATGTTTTGTCGAAGAATGGCAGGATATGTGAAGGACGAAAAATTGTTAATTCATTGCTTCCAGGATAGTTTGACAGGACCGGCTTTGAAATGGTATACTCAATTGACCAAAGCCAACATTAGATCTTGGAAAGATTTGGCTAAAGCATTTCTAGAGCAGTACCGCCATGTGACAGACATGGTCCCTGATAGATGGACTCTTCAAAACTTGGAGAAAAAGAATAATGAAACATTCAGACAGTATGCCCAGAGATGGCGTGACACTGCAGCCCAAGTTCAACCACCTTTGTCAGAAAAAGAGGCCACAGTGATGTTTGTACATACATTGAAGGCTCCTTATTTAAACCATCTAATGGGGAATGCAACCAGAAATTTTGCAGATTTGGTCATTTCTGGAGAATTAATTGAAAATGTCTTGAAAAGCGGCAAGATTGAATCAAATGATGGGTCTAGTTCTAAAAGACCTACATACCGGAAAAAGGAGAATGAGGTCAACAATGCCAATTCTTACAGCAAGGATTCATCGAAAAGTGTTACAATAACCCAGCCAAGGGTTAAGAAAGAGGAAACAAACACTAATCGAGCAGAGTCCAGAGGATCTCGAAAAGAAAATGAAAGGTTGTCTTTTACACCTTTACCAGTATCATATGCAGAGATCTATGATTCGCTGTTAAAAGCAGATGTTATACGGCCCTACCCTTTGGTTCCCATGCAACCACCATTTCCTCCTTGGTATGATACAAAGGCACACTGTGTTTACCATGAAGGAATTACGGGACATTCTATTGAAAACTGTCTAGCTTTCAAAAGGGTGGTTCAAAATTTGATCAACACTGGGAAGTTGGAATTCAATACACCATCCGCATCAAGTCATCCATTGCCAAATCATGGAGATAAAAACGTGAATGCAATTCAGGAAGAGAACAGAAAGAAAGCAAAGACTGACATTTCTGAAATTAAATCTCCGTTCGTTTGGATATTCCAACAACTTTCTTCAGCCGGTATAATTCCACAACAATTCATGCCAAAGCAGAATGAAGGCAAGAATTATTGTGAATATCATCAGAAGAAAGGGCATAAAATTCAATTATGTCCTGAGTTTAGAAATTTGGTGCAAAAATTGATAAACAACAGAGAAATAGAATTCTTTGAAGAAGAATCAAGGAAAAAAGAAAATGAGGTTTGCTCATCAGAGGATTCTAAGCCGAGTCAAAGAATAAATGATCCTGTGATCATTAATGTGAAATCATCTACGATGATTCCTGCACCAATAAAGCCGAAGGTAGTTATCACCACTCCTCTACCATTTCCATACAAAGATACCCGCAGGGTACCTTGGAATTATACTACCAATGTTTCAGTGGTAAGAGGATCTGATTCTCTAGATAAAACAGAAGAGAAAATACAGAGTTTGGGTACAACATTGACGTCTGAAGCAGTGAGCGAGGTTGGTTTCTTTACAAGAAGTGGGAGATGTTACTCTTCCGAAACATCCAATGCTTCAGAACAAGTGAAAGCAAAAAGAAAGGCCATGGCAATACCTCAGAAGGTATTTGAAGATGAATCCCTTCCAGCATTCAATGAACCTGTGACAGAAAAGCAAGCTCAAGAATTTTTGAAATTCTTGAAACATAGTGAGTATAGTGTGGTTGAACAACTACACAAACAACAGGCGAGAATTTCTATTCTTGATCTTTTGATGAATTCAGAAGCGCATAGGAATGCTTTGATGAAAATCCTCAATCAAACATTTATCCCCGAAGATATATCCCTCAATAAACTTGACAGGATTGTGGGACATATAGCCGCTGACAATTACATAACCTTCACAGATGATGAAATACCAGAAGGCGGAATGGGATCAGTAAGAGCTTTGAACATCACGACACACTGTCATGGTCATGTATTGCCAGGAGTATTGATTGACAATGGATCTGCTCTCAACTTGATGCCTCTAGTTACACTTCAAAGAATGCCTCTGGATCAATCACACATGAAGAGTTATCAGAATGTGGTACGAGCATTTGATGGTACTCAAAAAGAAGTGCTTGGGAAAATGGAAATACCGTTGTTAATTGGCCCAGTCGTGTACAATATTGATTTTGTGGTGATGGACATCCACCCCACATATAATTGTCTCTTAGGGAGGCCATGGATTCACTCAGCAGGAGCCGTTCCTTCTTCATTACATCAGAAATTGAAATTTGTTGTTGATGGACAACTAATATGCGTCAATGCTGAAGAAGAAATCATTGCGTCTGTAACAAGCGATGTTCCATATATCGACACCAATGATGAGGCTCTTGAATGCTCTTTTCGAGCTCTTGAATTTGTAAATACAACCTTTGTTGCAGAAGGAAGGAAAATTCCATATCCCAGATTGTCTGATTGCACCAAGATGACGGTACAACAAACTTTAGGCATCGGAGCTAAAGCTGGGAAAGGTTTAGGAAAGAATCTTCAAGGGATTTCAGTTCCTGTCAGTATACAGATGAAGAAGGATCGTTTTGGGCTTGGATTTAAGCCTAATTTTCAGCAAAAGAACAAAGAGATGAAAAGAAGATGTGAAGACAGAAGGGCAAAATTGAAAGGGGGAGAAATCCTTTGGAAACACATGTCTTTCCCACAGTTGAGGACAACATTCAGATCAGGGGGAACAATTAATGTGGAACAGCAGCTTGTTGAAACCTTTAAAGAAGAAAAGTTGACGAAAGATCAAGACATAGTTGAAGAAGCTATGAATGGATTATTTATCAACATGATCACGAATAACAACAAGACTGGCAAGTACTTGGATATGATTCGACCATGCCTTCCTGGAGAAACACTCACCAATTGGACCACTGAAGATCTTCCTATAGTTTTTAATATTAATACAGAGTAATATTCAGAACTAATCTTTATGTTTAGCTCAAAAATATGAAAACTTTTTGTTATCTTGTAAAAGAAATTATGTTAAATATAAGGAACTTTCTTTAAAATTTTCAGATGGCAATCATTCTTTACATTTTCTTACATTTTTATATTTATTTATTTCATAAATTTACTATATTCTTTCGGAAATATGTCCGACTTAAATTTGCAGGTGTCACCATGTTAATAGCATGTTTATTCCTAAATTTAATCCAGTGATAAATTTAGAGCATCCTATATGTCTGGAAGAAATCAATGGTTGTGAAGATGAACTGGAATGTGATATTCCTACTGAACTATTAAGATTGGTAGAAAAAGAAGACAAACAAATTCTACCCCACAAAGAAAAGGTTGAGACTGTGAATTTGGGAACAGATGAAGACAGAAAAGAGGTGAAAATTGGTACCACTCTGACAGTCCATATAAAACAAGAATTGATAAATCTCCTTCAAGAGTTCAAAGATATCTTTGCATGGTCTTATCAAGATATGCCTGGTTTGAGCACAGATATAGTGATACACAAGCTTCCAATCAATCCAGAATATAAACCGATTCAACAAAAGCTTAGAAGAATGAGGCCAGAAATGTTGTTACAAATCAAAGAAGAAGTAATGAAACAGATCAATGCAGATTTCCTACAAGCATCTAAATACCCAGAATGGGTAGCCAACATTGTTCCCGTACCAAAGAAAAATGGGAAAGTTCGAATGTGTGTGGATTACAGAGATCTCAACAAAGCTAGTCCGAAAGACAGTTTTCCCTTACCCCACATAGACACATTGGTGGACAATACTGCAGGACACGCATGGTTTTCATTTATGGATGGTTTTTCAGGATATAATCAGATAAAAATGAATCCTGAAGACATGGAGAAAACAACATTTATAACCATGTGGGGCACATTCTGTTATAAAGTGATGCCATTTGGATTGAAGAATGCAGGGGCAACATATCAAAGAGCCATGGTAACTTTGTTTCATGACATGATGCACAAAGAGATTGAAGTATATGTAGATGACATGATTGCCAAATCCAAAACAGAAGAAGAACATATTCAAAATCTGAGGAAGCTTTTCCAGAGATTGAGGAAATATCAATTAAAGCTCAACCCCGCTAAATGCACTTTTGGGGTAACTTCCGGAAAACTTTTGGGATTTGTGGTCAGCAAAAAAGGAATCGAGATTGATCCAGATAAAGTAAAAGCAATTCAAGATCTTCCACCACCCAACACAAAAAAAGAAGTTAGAGGCTTTTTGGGGAGATTAAATTATATATCTCGGTTCATTTCTCAAATGACTGACAAATGTGATCCAGTGTTCAAATTACTTAGAAAGAACAATCCTGAAGTCTGGAATGAAGAATGTCAGGAAACTTTGGATATTATTAAGAAATATTTATCCAATGCCCCAATTTTAGTATCACCGATGCCTGATAGACCATTAATTCTCTATTTGACGGTTTTCGAAAATTCGATGGGATGTGTACTAGGACAGCATGATGAATCAGGAAGAAAAGAAAAAGCTATTTATTATCTGAGCAAGAAATTTACTGATTGTGAAGTTCGATATCCACCAATACAAAAATTATGTTGTGCTTTGGTGTGGACTACTCGAAGACTCAGACAATATATGTTATACCATACTACTTGGTTGATATCAAAACTTGATCCTTTAAAGTTCTTAATGGAATCACCAGCTTTGACAGGCAGAATGGCTAGATGGCAGATGTTATTATCTGAGTTTGATATTGTATATGTCAACCAAAAAGCGATAAAAGGAAGTGTCATAGCTGATTTCCTGGCCAGTCGTGTATCAAATGATTATCAGCCTTTGAACTTCAATTTTCCTGATGAAGATTTGTTATGCGTATCCATGAATGAAGAAGTCAAAACAAATGATGAATTTGCATGTTGGAAGCTTTACTTTGACGGAGCATCTAATGCTTTGGGACGAGGAATTGGGGCAGTGTTAATTTCTCCAGAAAATGTTTATTATCCATTTACAAGTAGACTGGAGTTCTTTTGTACCAATAATATGGCGGAATATGAAGCTTGTGTCATGGGGTTGAAAGCAGCTATAGAAAGAAAAATCAAATTTCTCAAGATATATGGAGATTCATCATTAGTGGTGTATCAATTGCGAGGAGAATGGGAAACAAAAGATCCCAAATTATTGGAATACCGAAATTTTACCCTCGAATTAGTGAAAGAATTTGAGAAAGTTACATTCAATTATCTCCCTCGAGAAGAAAATCAAATGGCAGATGCTTTGGCTACATTAGCTGCTATGTTTCAGGCAACTCAGAAGGTTGATATGATGCCAATCAAAATGCAAGTGTATGAAATTCCTGCACATTGTTATAGTGTGGAAGAAGAGGTAGATGGTAAACCATGGTATCATGATATCCTGCAATATCAAAAATCAAAGTTATCCACCAAATGCATCAGAAATTGATAAAAGAACCTTGAGAAGAATGGCTGCTGGATATTTTCTTGATGGAGAGATTATGTATAGAAGAAGCAGTGATCAAATGCTGTTGAGATGTTTAAATACCAGTGAAGCTCGAAATGTCATTGAAGAAGTACACAGTGGAATATGTGGAACACATGCAAATGGTCTTTCTATGGCCAGAAAAATAATGAGATATGGATACTATTGGGCTACTATGTACACAGATTGCATTGATTATGCTAGGAAATGTCATAAATGCCAGATATATGCAGACAAGATTCATGTACCCCCATCTCCTCTACATGTAATGACAGCACCTTGGCCATTTTCTATGTGGGGAATAGATGTCATTGGGGCAATCACACCAAAAGCATCAAATGGACATTGTTTCATCCTTGTGGCAATTGATTATTTTACCAAATGGGTTGAAGCTGCTTCATATACCAATATTAAGAGATCCACAGTCTGCAAGTTCATAAAGAAAGAGATAGTTTGCCGGTATGGCCTACCAGAAAGGATCATTACAGATAATGCTCTGAACCTGAACAACAAAATGATGACCGAACTTTGTGCACAGTTCAAGATCAAACATGCAAATTCAGTGGCATATCGTCCAAAGATGAATGGGGCAGTTGAAGCAGCAAATAAGAACATCAAGAGAATCATTACAAAGACTACTGAAACTTACAAAGATTGGCACGAGAAGTTACCTTTTGCTCTATATGCATACCGAACTACTGTTCGAACATCTACTGGGGCAACACCGTTTTCTTTAGTCTACGGGATGGAAGCAGTCTTACCAATTGAAGTTGAGATTCATCGCTTCGAATATTGAGAGAAACAAAATTGGATGAATCTGAATGGATCCAAGCTAGAGTTGATCAATTGAACCTTATTGAGGAGAAAAGATTGAAAGCTATTTGCCATGGACAGATGTATCAAAAACGGATGATGAAGTCTCATGATAAGAAAGTACATCCAAGAGAATTCCAAGAGGGTGATCTAGTACTAAAAAAGATCTTGCCTATACATAAAGATTTCCGTGGGAAATGGATGCCTAATTGGGAAGGGCCATACGTTGTAAAAAAGGCCTTTTCCGGAGGAGCATTGATCTTGGCAAAATGGATGGAAAATTCTGAAAAATCCAATAAACTCAGATTCTATCAAGAAATATTATGCTTGAAGAAAAGAAAGAAAAAAGAAAGAAAAGAAAGAAAGAAAGAAAAAAAAAAAAAAAAAAAAGAAAAAAGAAAAAAGGAGGGTCAAGGTGAAAACCCGCAAAGGGCATCTTGTAACCAAAGGAAGGATTTGAGTTGAAAACCTGAAAAGGCGGCTCAAATACAGGTTGATATTAGGCATCTGGCAATTTAACTCTCTTAAGATTTTAATAGTTTGGAAGAAGCTTCACATCTACAAGCATTTTGACAACGTTTGAGATCTTCCAGACAAAGGCTTACATCATTACTCTAAGTTGTGTCAACTTGATTAATTTAGAAATACTTATGCTTGTAATTTGTTGAGACATTTGAATTTTTATCATTTTTATGTTTACCATAACTTTGAATACAATTCTATCTATTTCAAGTTCAATTTATTTGAGATTCAATTTATTTTTGGAAATTCAATTTATTCTTTTTTTTATTGAATTGACATAATTTTGAAATAATTTAAAGATTTCTGAATATCACTTTATGTTAATATTTTTGAATACATGGAATCCAAAATAGGCAAATCATCACTAGCTTAAAGCCATGAACATCAAGATTGTTACAAATGGTGCTACCGACAACAAGGTCGAATCCGCCAAATCTACTCATCAATTGCTTCAACCGATCACCATTCATTTCTTGCACATCTGTTTTCAAAGATGTACTGAAACAGTAGAAGATGATCTTTGCAGTACTGATTCCAGCAAAAAGAAACAATACATTGATATCACTAGGAAACATGTTTCTATACAAATCCTTGTGTAAGGTTTTTAGGAAACCTAGAAGCATTTCCACCTCATCAGGTTCAAGTGGAATAACTTTATTCCTTCCAACCCATACTAGATTCCATTTTCAGCACTCATCAAGAACATACTTCTGGACACTCGAAGGTGGCTCATTGTCATAGGCTTCAAAAGCCTTACAGATCCTTTCTGTCAATTCGGCACTTCCTGAACATGTTTATAAACAATTCAACCTTTTATATGTGCTCAATAACATCTTCTGGAAGTGTTCTTTGAGTTATCTGATCTGGTTAGAAGAACATAGCATCTTCTGGAAGTGTTCTTTGAGTTATCTGATCTGTTTAGAAGAACATAGCATCTTCTGGAAGTGTTCTTTGAGTTATCTGATCTGGTTAGAAGAACATAGCATCTTCTGGAAGTGTTCTTTGAGTTATCTGATCTGGTTGGACAGAACATAGCATCTTCTGGAAGTGTTCTTTGAGTTATCTGATCTGGTTGGACAGAACATAGCATCTTCTGGAAGTGTTCTTTGAGTTATCTGATCTGTTTAGAAGAACATAGCATCTTCTGGAAGTGTTCTTTGAGTTATCTGATCTGGTTAGAAGAACATAGCATCTTCTGGAAGTGTTCTTTGAGTTATCTGATCTGTTTAGAAGAACATAGCATCTTCTGGAAGTGTTCTTTGAGTTATCTGATCTGGTTAGAAGAACATAGCATCTTCTGGAAGTGTTCTTTGAGTTATCTGATCTGGTTGGACAGAACATAGCATCTTCTGGAAGTGTTCTTTGAGTTATCTGATCTGGTTAGAAGAACATAGCATCTTCTGGAAGTGTTCTTTGAGTTATCTGATCTGGTTGGACAGAACATAGCATCTTCTGGAAGTGTTCTTTGAGTTATCTGATCTGTTTAGAAGAACATAGCATCTTCTGGAAGTGTTCTTTGAGTTATCTGATCTGGTTAGAAGAACATAGCATCTTCTGGAAGTGTTCTTTGAGTTATCTGATCTGGTTGGACAGAACATAGCATCTTCTGGAAGTGTTCTTTGAGTTATCTGATCTGTTTAGAAGAACATAGCATCTTCTGGAAGTGTTCTTTGAGTTATCTGATCTGATTGGACAGAATCAAGCATTTAATTTGGAAGATGAATTTGCCAATAGCATCTTCTGAAAGTGTTCTTTGAGTTATTTGATCCGAAGAAGTGCATCAGCAGCCTTAGTCATTTGAGCAGCACATATAAAATTTATCAATTTTATAATTGATGAATCAGGACCACATTTCTACATGGATATTGAAGTTTCAGCACTTGAGAATCCCATTTTTGTCAAGTATAACAGTTTATTTTCTTCATCAGAATCAGAATTCAAGATTTCTTGGTATTAAAAGAATTATCGATATCTGTGAAATCATCTTAAAAGGCCACTTCATAATCAGATGAGCTGTTATCAGAATCAACATGTTGCCTGAATGCAAGCTTTTCAAGAGCCTATACAATTGAGTTTTATTCTCAAGAAATTTTTGTGACATTATATCTACCTCTACATTTGTCAAAGAGGATAGATTCTATGATTTGAAGAAGAAAGATTTATTGGGTTTCTACAACTGAAGAAATACTCAGTTCACCAATCTGAAATCAAATAACTTAACATTCATGCATCATATTTTAGGTGTTTTACAAAAATAGATGCATTTTCATTCATTTTTATTCTTGTCGAATTGTTAACAGGAATTTCAAAAATTTTAGCAAAGATTTGGATTCATCAAATTGATGGATCATCTTTTCCAGAGAAAGTTCATAATGAGAAGAACTCATCTGAAGAAGGAAGAAGAAGTTCATAATGAGAAGAACTTGTTCAACCTTTTGCTTGAATTCATCACTTGATGGATCATTCTTTTCCAGAGAAAGTTCATAATGAGAAGAACTCATCTGAAGAAGGAAGAAGAAGTTCATAATGAGAAGAACTTGTTCAACCTTTTGCTTGAATTCATCACTTGATGGATCATTCTTTTCCAGAGAAAGTTCATAATGAGAAGAACTCATCTGAAGAAGGAAGAAGAAGTTCATAATGAGAAGAACTTGTTCAACCTTTTGCTTGAATTCATCACTTGATGGATCATTCTTTTCCAGAGAAAGTTCATAATGAGAAGAACTCATCTGAAGAAGGAAGAAGAAGTTCATAATGAGAAGAACTTGTTCAACCTTTTGCTTGAATTCATCACTTGATGGATCATTCTTTTCCAGAGAAAGTTCATAATGAGAAGAACTCATCTGAAGAAGGAAGAAGAAGTTCATAATGAGAAGAACTTGTTCAACCTTTTGCTTGAATTCATCACTTGATGAATCATTCTTTTCTAGAGAAAGTTCATAATGAGAAGAACTCATCTGAAGAAAGAAGAAGAAGTTCATAATGAGAAGAACTTGTTCAACCTTTTGCTTGAATTCATCATTTGATGGATCATCTTTTCCCGAGAAAGTTCATAATGAGAAGAACTCATCTGAAGAAGGAAGAAGAAGTTCATAATGAGAAGAATTTGTTCAACCTTTTGCGTGAATTCATCATTTGATGGATCAACATTACCAGGTAAAGTTCATAATGAGAAGAACTCATTTGAAGAAGGAAGAAAAAGTTCATAATGAGAAGAACTCATCAAGAGCTTATTCAACCTTTTGAATGACTCTATCACAAAAAGGAGGTCATCATCATCCCCAGCAGAAAGTTCGTAATAAGAAGAACTTATTTAGAGAAAAAGAAGAATTTATTCAATATCTCCATAATGATCAAAGTAAAGTCAAATGGATAAAAAATTTTATTATCTTTTCATCTTTGCCCTATTCTTGTTAACACAAGAATGAGCAAAGAGGGGCAGCTGAAGATACTATTTTTTATCCATATTATTATTATTATTATTATTATTAATATTATGATTATTATTATCATTATTATTATTATTATTAATATTATTATTATTATTATTATTATTATTAATATTATTATTATTATTATTATTAATATTATTATTATTATTATTATTATTAATATTATTATTATTATTATTATCAGTATTATTATTATTATTAGCATTATTATTATTATTATTATTATTATTATTATTAGTATTTATTATTATTATTTAATAAATAATTACAACTGGACCGGTCCAGTTACAAACCAACCGGAACCGGTCCAGCCAACCAGAAACCCTAAACGATTAGTAAGGTTTCAGCTAGGGTTTCTAAACCCTAGCCACACACTGCCGCCTCACTGCCAAGTGGTCCAATGGCCCACTGCCGACGCCGGCCGCCTCTCTGACCCGTCCATCCACTGTTGCCACGCTTCAACAGAAACATCCAGAGGAAGCAAGGAGCGCCGTCCACGTTCCAACCATAGAGTGAGTCACCACCTATGTTCCGGTGACTCACTGAACTTTACCCTTCGGACCGGTCCGATGACCACACCGGTGATGGCTATAAAGCCATCACCCAACCTGCAAAGCAAAGAAAGAAGAGAGGAAGAACCGAGACAGCCAACAACAAAAAAAAAAACAGAGGATACAACAAACAACGAATAGCAACCACAGCAGTAAACCAAAGGAAAAGAGAAGAAGAAGACTTACCCTTGAAGCCTTTGTGGCCCTCGGAAGCCAAACGTTGCCAAACCGCCGTTTAAGAAGGTAGAACCCTTCGGTTTTGTTTAGATTTACTCCGATTAGGAGTCTTTTAGGGAAAACAAAGACCGGAATCGGTCTTAGGGCATTTAGATCTACAATTTGGGGGTGTTTTGGTGATTTTCGACCACCGTTACGGTGGCCGGCGGCGGTGGCCGGCGGCGGAGTACGGTGGCCTATGGCTGCCGGTTTCCCTCCGTTGAGGGAAACCTAGAGAGAGGCGAGAGAGAAATCTCTCTCTCAGTTTGAGAGAGAGAAGAAAGAAAGGAGAAATGAAATGCTGGCCCGAAGGGCCAGCCAACCTAGGGTATTTATACCCTCTCTTAAACGGCGTCGTTTAAGGGAGGACCTGTGCGTAATTATAGAAAGGTTAAATCCTTTCCGCAGTCCTCTAAATTTGTAAACTTTATATTTTAGTCACTGAACCTAATTTTAGATCTTTATAATTTGGTTCTTTAATTTTGGATTTATTTATTTTAGTCCTTTCTATTAAATAATATATTTAGAATAAATACATATTTAATCCTTTAATTTTAAATAATATTTTAATCCCTATAGTTTTGATTAATTATGAATTAGATTTTTTTAATTTTATTTTTACTGCAATTTAGTCATTTATTTTATATGTTTTAATTTATTTTATTGTTTTTAAATATATTTGTTTTAATAGAATTATTCTTTTATTATATTGTTAAATATTTTGATATATATTCATAAATATATATATAATAAATATTAACTTTTAAATATTTATTTTTAATATCGAAGAAAAGGACAGTCTTAATACAACTGGATGTCCTATTCTGATATTTTAAAATTAAACAATATTATTTAAATTAATATTTATCAATATCAAAGAAAAAGAGCTGTCTTAAGGCACCTAGAAGTTCTTTTCAGATATTTTTAAATAAAAAATATTTTTTTATATAATTTTGAAATAATAGAATTATAAATTAAATATATTTTTGAATTTTTAAATTTTTAATACTAGAGATAATTTATTATTAAAAAGTACCAATTTTGGGCGTTGTAGGGGTGCTAATCCTTCCCTAAACGTAACCGACCACGAATCCCTTTTATTATTAAAAAGAACGAATTTTTGGTTATAAAACGCAGATCAGTTCATCTTTTAAATATTGTTTTCTTAAAAACTCTTTTAAAAGATAATTTTTAGGTATTCGACCTACCTGACTCAAAAAGGCCGATGGCGACTCACAAATTATTTTTCAAAATTATTTATTAACATTAATTTCCCCGCCAAAATTTAATATTTCGTGCCCGGACGAAAACCGGTTACGACACACACGGTATAGGAAAAGCTTCAAAAACAAGCGAACATTGTGACATAAACATGTCGGATATCCAACACACCCGGAATGAATCGAGTAGGGAAAAAGCAATCATATTCATACCTCCCAGTAGACTTTGAACTGAAAAAAGAATGGTCCTACAATCATAAGCAGAAGACCACTTATCCTATAAAACGAAGAATTTCTGAGTAACTTAGAATGCAAGGTAAGCAAAAGCCGTGTATACAAAGTGGGATTCATACCAGAAGAATGTCAAGGCAGATATTACCAAACTGATTCACATTGGGATGAAAGCAAATGGTCTCAAACTTCACTTCAGGTGGCTTGAAAGGATAGTCCGACGTGAAATGCAAGGAAACCTTGTACGACAAACCCTCATACATGGTTCCTTTTCGTCCCTCGACCGTGCCGATCCATGTAAAAACGCTTTCGCCTTGCGGAAATGCTGAAACCCCAAGATCCCCTCCACAAATCTGCACATCAGCATAATACCATATATATATCATTTTGAACGTAAAACAGTAGAAACGATTCACATACCATGAGATCCATCAGCTCCTTTTGAAGCCTGCAAAACAAAAACAAAAAAACTATCAATAGCAGTAGAAAACATAACATTTACTCCATTAAAATGAACACAATATATATAAAAAGTTTTCTCCCTACCTTTGAGTAGCGGAAGCGGTGTCAACGCCATTGATCGCGGAAACGGGTTGTTTGTATGCTGCAGTGGTTGCATGGCGCCGATTGTCCACCGTTTGATTGGCTCCGCCTTCCGTCGAATAAAGTTTGAAAAGATAAAGTCAACTATCAGAAATGAATGGTCGAATTTTCCAATAAAATAATCAATCCGTTCGTGTTTTTTTTTTATATGTGAAATGGCCACGACGTTTGTTTGTTTAATAGTTTTGTATCTTAAAAACAAAGAACAAAATTAAACAGTTCTTAATTTCGTTATCTTCTACGTTGAAAGGTTACATTTCAACTTGGTGAGCATTTGGTTTTTCAATCAAATCGATTTCATCGTCTTTAATTTTCTTTTAACACAATTGATATAACCAAATAATTAAAATTAATACATAAATCAGTTTTTGACGGGATTGTTTTGTAAAATTCAAAAGAAAAACAACTAATCTCACAACAGAGAAATATCTTAAACGAATGGTCGATTTAGTTTTTTTTTTAATTTAAACTAAAAATGGAACACATTACAGTTCCACCGAATGTCTTTCAGCATCTTTTATTACCTGCATTTTTTTTATCCAAAACAAAGCATGGTGTCTGGTTCCACAAAGGAACACGAGAAAAATAAATACAGAATACGATCCACAACGTTAAACTTTAGTTTAAACACACACCAGAATTACACACAATCATGCAGTAATGGCGGTCACTTCAGCGGATGAAGATGGCCTTCCCATTGCCACCTGCAGAGAGACTGGATCCCATTCAACATCTTTCCTGCAATCCCCGTTTTTAACGGCAACAAAGTCCAACTGTTTTGCACCACCGATGCAAACCAACGATTCCTCAATACCTAACTGTTTTCCCGCTGTTGCTTTCAATCGGTACCGTTCTGCTCTAGAGCCGATAACCTGTCCTAATACAGATGCTGCAATGGTAAAAGCCATAGCTGTTTTCGGCATCAAGACGGATTTCCGAAGCATGGCTATGAATGGAACGGCTGCATGGATAGCAACAAACCAAGACGGTGAGAATTTTTCAGTGTGTTCCCGCCATATACCTAACGGAACATTTGCTGCCATGCCTAACATCCCGATCACCAGTACTTTTGTCGGCAAGGATTGCGGGCGGAGATTCTTGGCGAATGTGGTTTGTGCTAATGCTGCTCGAGCAGCAACAATTGCAGGTGGGCACCTGTATTTCATCCCTGGAGGTGGCTTAAGAACCTTCGCAACTAGTGGCAAAACACCGCTAACTGCCCTAAACGACTTTGCGATCGGACAGTTCCCGTTTTGCAGCCATTCATTGCCCAATGCTTCATGATTCGAATTTCCTCCCTGAAAATTAGATTGGAATGACGTCAAAACAATAACCCAAAATCTTCAAGAAATTTGTTGATTATTCTAACTTTTAAATTCACAGATCCATAGTCCATTATCAGATGTTCGATTACCTGTGAAGAAGACTCTTTCTTGGATGATTTTGATTTTCCTTTCTGATTGTTCCACTTATTAGAAAATGCATCAAAACTGAAAGGCCCTCCTGGTCCGAAGGATGAGAGACTAATGGTGGCTGCCTTTGCAGCCAAAGGATTGAACATCGGTTGGGTTGTTTCAATATCTGCTTTCTCAATACGCAAGGAGGATCGTTCAGATAGCGGAACGACTCCATCACGTCCATGGAAAAGCCTGAATGCCATGTCGAAATTGGGTCCATCTTCAAATATTAGACCTTTAGCTCCTCGAACCTTAGGCCAAGAAATAAAAACCTAATGAGAACTCGAGTAAAACACAAGACCCAACTAGCATAAAGCTCATGACAGACACAAAATCATACCGGCATGGCGAAGGGCATGGCAGACGAGAAGGAAAAGTTAGTTGGTTCGTTAATGTTTCTCAAAAATGGACATCTGAGAATGTCCATTTGGGATGATGAAGAATCCTCATTTAGGCCTCTGAAGAGAAAATCCATTTCGAGGGTAATCTGAACAAAACCATTAAACAGTTGAAATAAAATCCTAAAAGTGCCGAGTAATATATGGCTCGCATATAGAACAAGTTAACAATCAAGATCAACTGAAATCATATAGAACAAGTAATATATGGCTCGCATATAGAACAAGTTAAAACCATATAGAAATCAACAGTTCATGTTATCAATCCCACAGAAACTATAGATCAAAAAACACGAGCCGTGTATCTAAACAGTCCCATGTGAAGAAATGATATCAGTTGATCACAGAATAAAATCTAACATATTGATCAGATCAAAGTAAACCACTCCAAACAAAAAAAGGAAACATAGAAGCTTTTAAACAGCAGACTAGAAAACATTATGAAAATCCCAACTTTGGCTCTGACAAACACATGGAATTTACAAAACAACTTGTGAATGAAATATTAGAGCTAGAAAATTACACCATGAATTGGCACAAGCCGATCTTAAACCAAAATAAAACCTGTTTTATTGAGCCCAGTCGGTCAAGAATGATGGGAGAAAATTTTAAAGCAAGCTATGGAAAATAATACCAAGTCAAACATGGTATTTCCCAAATCATTCGTCAATGAATATCAAAGCTTGAAAATTTCTCAACAAATCGATATAAGTCGATCTTAAAGAACAATCAAATATGTTTAACCAAGGTTTAAGCAGTCGAGAATAAAGGCTGAACTCTGAAGCTTTTAAACAGCAGATTATGGAAAACATTACCAAAATTATAACCTCAACCGTTATCCAAAACATGGAATTTACTAAAATCACACATGAACAAGTATCAAATCTTGAAAATTAATAATAATAATAATAATAATAATAATAAACTACGTAGATCTTAGATCAAAACCAAACATGTTTATTTCAGTCACATCAGTTAGGAATAAGGCTAAAGTTTTAAAGCAGCAGATTGTACATTACTCTTTCAAGTACTTGAAATTTAACAAAATAATTACCATGGAGACCAAAGAACTGAAATATTCTGAAATGTTTTAATAAAAATATATATAATTAAAATGAGAGTAAGAGACAATAAGAAAACCACAGATTTTAACAAACAAACAAAAATCTGGATTTACTTTGAAAATAATATTTCATTAGACCTAAAAAAATTACTAAAAAAATAAAAATTCTTGATTACTCTTCGGATCCTTCACAAACAATAGTTAGACCTTTATAATTTCATTATGAACCCTAAATAATTAAATTTAGCTTAACCCCCCCCCAAAAAAAGTAGAAAACATTAAAAATAACAAGAACAATCCATGAAAGCTAAGAAAACCAAAAATCTATACAACTCGTTAAGAACTCGAAAAGATAAAGCGATAAAAACCAAAAGGAAACTAAAAAAATGCATTAACAGCGATGAAATTAAGTAAAATCTATCACAGATAAACCTCAGAAGAAGAACAAACCGTACCTTTTTTCAGCTGGCAATAACAACTACGATAACAACGAGGAGGGGAAACGAACAAAGAAAGAAATAAATAAAATAATTTCTGGAAAGTTAAAACGGTAACGTTTTGAGCACACGCCTTTGTGGGATCGAAGAGTTGGTCAACCTTTTCGTGTGGCTGCCATGGTTGACGTGACGAATTTATGAATTACTATTTGCAAATGGTAATAAATTAAATTGAAAAAACAAACTAAATATATTTTTTTAGAAAATAATTTAAAAGAAATTAATGCGCGTGTTTCATGTGGAGATGTCCCACGCTGACACTTTCACATGTCCTCAAATTATATTCACACTCCAAACAAAATATTTTATATAAAAACTTATTCGATTAATAATTATAATTTATAAATAAAATAATAAATAATTTATATATATTTGTAATATCGTGTTTAATTATTAAACAGTGATTTTTTCAAAATTATGTTTTAATAGTTATATCATCCTATTAACTCCTAATAATAAAAACTTGATGAAATGAATTTTTTTCTGTATTATATTTTCACACCTATAAACATATCATATTTACATAAAAATCATCAATTTCCTCAAAAAGGAATAAGAAAACTGATATTCATTGTCGTTGTTTCTTCCTTCTATTCTTCGTTTAGGTTAGGTTAGGTAGTTGCTTGCTTTAGTTCACACAGAAAGATGCATTCTGATCTATTCTCACATGTAGGACAGGGTAAGTGTCCAATGATATGGTAGTCTAAACTCTCAAATATGGCATATTATTATCATTTTGATACATGATAATTTTTTGGGTAAATTATGCTTTTAATATCTAAATTAACATTCGTAGTCTGTTTTATTACTTAAACTTTAATTTTTTTTAAATCATATCTAACATTTAGTTTTTGTTTCATTTTATTACACTGTCGCGATGCATTTTTATGGGTAAATTACATAATTCATCACTCAACTATCTTCTAACTCCTATTTTGGTACTAAAGTTTAAAAATTTTCAATCTAACTACTCAACTATCAAATTGTTCCTATTTGGGTACTAAAATTTTAAAATTTTCAGTTAAACCACTCAACTTTCAAATTGCTCCTATTTTAACCACTCTGATTTTGACATGACATTTTTATTATCATTTTATTAATATATAATTAAAAAGTTGAAAATTATAGTGATTAAATTAGGAGTAAATTGAAAGTTAAGTAATTAAATTAAAAAAAATAAACTTTAATGACCAAAATAAGAGTGAGAAGATAGTTGAGTGATGAATGACACAATTGACCCATAAAAAAGATACCACGTGCAAATCACATTTTAAGTTTTTAACGAAGAAGTACTAAAATGAAACAAAAATTAAACATTAGGCATGGTTTTAAAAAAAATTAAAGTTTAAGTACTAAAACGAACCAAAACTAATAATTTAGGTATTAAACACATAATTTACCCTATTTTTTTAATCAATTCAATCTTTTATATTTTTAGTTATAATACATGTACTCCAATTTATTTTCAGGTTATAAAAAATCCCTGTGACACCTTAAGAATGTGTCACGTGAAATTATGTTATACGGTGTTTTTTTATTGTCATGTGTAAATTTAAGGGTAAGAGTAACATAACTAAAAAGTAGTAGGAAACTATATATCCCTACAAGGAAATCCAGCAGCCAAAGAGGTAGTTCTTCACAAATACAATAATGATGCATACTGTTACACCAAATAATATACCAAAATGAGCATACATTCAGAAATTACTTCAAAAGATGCAGTAGCCTTTGGATCATACTTCACATATTGCATTCATTTCTTTTTACCATACATATATGTTTACATTTGATCTGCCACTGAGTTTGAGCCGTTGGTCGAGCTGGAGCTTTGCTTCCTCTCGGCTTGAAGAGATCGGCACAACGATTCAAGCTTTTCTTTCTGATTCTTCGTCTTCTCCAGTTGTTTCCTCAATCGCTCACGCTGCTCGAGCAAAGATATGAGTAAGAGCTCGATAGCCTTTTCGAGATAGATGCTAATTCTGGTGCTCAGAAAATGACACATTTCAAAACCATTTACCTCTTCCACAAGTTCTATGAGAGTAGCATCTGATTTGTCACATTTGCTCTTCAAGAACAAATTTTCTTTCTTGAGTTCCTTGATTGATTTTGTCATCTAAATTTGAACATATAGGGGGGAAGTCGATAACTTCAAAATCATAACATAATATGCAATTGCCTACGTTAATCAGACTCGAATGTGTCCAACGTTGGCTCACACGTGTGTAACTTTTTTGTCTAAGTTTCTCCATGTACTTGGAGGATCCTAATATCCCTATACCAATGTTTAGACATGCATCTGATGTGTCGAACACAAAATTTAAAGAAAAATGAAAAGTCGAAGCAGCATAGGCAACCATTATGTTGCTCCAACTCTTGGCTTTCCTTGAAATGCCCATATTTGACACCTATCCAACATGGGTAGAAGGATAATGACCCTCCAAAAATACCCGTATAAGACACACACCCGCATCCAACACACACACACGAGTCCAAGTAACAAAAGGCAACCTCAAATGGCAATCGTAGATGGATCAATAGAAAAAGTCTAAAGGTAGAGCTTCAAGGAAAATGCATCTCTCAAGGATAAAAGGTACGTATACCTTCTCAATCTCTTGCTTAAATGTTTCAAACACCTCATTGCTCTTCACCAATGCATCCTGAAAATTAAATATAAATTCAAACATCATGAAGATGAAGATGGGATAAATTTAAATATCAATGGCACATCAATAGGACATGGAAACGCAAATCAGACTTCAATGTTGCCACATCACAGACTGGGATTCTCGGCAGTCAATACAAAGAGGAAGTTGGAAGAGTGAAGTGCATTCAATGATAAGGTCCAAGCATATCGAAAGGAAAACATGTCAAACATGAAAGATGTATCACTCTATATCACTCCGATTCTTCATTTTACCTATAGTATCCATGTTCAACAAATATTAGCAAACGGACATGGGATTGCTATCTCGTCAAAAATAGAAAGATAGAGCATATCCATGTCCAATACGTACTTAAATCTGACAACCATTCTCAGGTCTGAATAACATAGAGATCACTTTTTAATTGTCTATAAAAGCATCACTACAATTCAGTCAATGATAGCACTTCAAGTAAGATATCACTACTTTTCCGTTGACAAAAGACTTCTTAACTGACGTTCGAAGTACAGCCATCCGAGACAAATGATACAAGCACTCAAATAGTGAAATATCTATTCATCAGCCTAAAAGCAAAAGGCTGTGAATGAAACCAAGATGAAAAGTGAGATGGAGATAATTTGACCTGAAACTGTTGGAATTTTTCTCCATCAGCTGTCAACTGCATCCGCAAATTATTTTCAGTTATCAATAACTGCGACACTTGCTCAGCATATACTTTCATCTGTGCTTGTTCCTGGATCAATTTCTCTTCGTGTTGCTTGATTTTCAGATCCGAAAGCTGTAGTTCTAGTGTTTTTTTCTTTAGCTGTGCATACAATGTCCGAAACATAAGAGTAAAGCTGACAGTCCTTGATAATAGAATTGATTGGGATTTCATTATGAAAAACCTTAGATGTACTGGGATGTCAAACCATACCTTCTGCTGATATTGTTGTTCAGAGAGAGTGTATTGATCAGCAAGTTCCTTCAACTTATTTCTTAACCTATATATGAACAATTCCCCAGAAAACAATTATGAATAACAAAAGGCCAGGCACTAAAACAATATAGCATCCGACAGGACAGGCATCCGGTTCTTGATTAAAACTGTCTAACCAGCCAGCCCATTGGGTTTTTTTTTGATAGGAAGCCCATTGGGTTTTTTCATTCAACAGATATCAAAAGAGGAAAAGAATATAACAATTAGATAAGATTTCCAGTTTCATACATGTCATTCTCCTTCAGTTGAGATAGGCAATCTTCTTTCTGCTCTTCAAGCTTATTGCTGACATCCTTTAAGAGGGAGAAATATGAAATTAATTGTAGAATATCTAAGCAATGAAGAAAAGAATAATAAGCTCCGCAAAGTTATCCAAAGTTCAAGAAACGTTTCCACACCGTACATGCCAAAACTCGTATATAATTGCTTGCTATTAGAAGCAAACATGGACACACAGGCATGGGTACGCAAATTAGCACACATATACGGAGAGAGGGATTGTTCAGTTTTTTCCCCAAGTTTTTCCATAAAGGTCATATGCCCCTGCCTATGTCTGAAAATGCATTGGATATAAATGCCCGACAAGGGTACTTGAAAGAAATAATGAAGTTACATAACTAGAGATTGCTAGGCTATCCAGCATGGAAGGTAACCCATCCAAAAGATAACCTCGAAAATCAAAATGGGGATATCAAACCTTGATTGCATCTTGGAAACGGGCTGATAAATCCAGTCTTAAGTTTTGCCCTTCTGTTGATACCCGTTTACATTCATCCTGTGCAATCATGAACAATCAGCACCTTCAAGAAAGTACGACAAACAACTCCAAGATGAACAAAGACCACTTAGTCATGCAAGTTGGTTTTGCACAGATTATGTTCAGACAACAATGGGCGGTCTCAGAAATTAAACATAGTTGCATCTAACCTAGTGCAAGGAACCCTATGCTTCTGCATTTAGTAGCTTACTCCACTACTAACCCCTTCAACTCTAAGAAATTTAGTATAAGGTATATTTAATAGCTTGATAAACGGCCCAAACCACAAAAATGGAAGGATAATAGGATACTAATATCAAGGTCGATCCATAACTCGTAACATTATTCAAACATCAACATACTAAGAACAAAGGCAGAAGAACAAATATTAACTGTAATATGCAACCCGTCAAAAATAAATAAATAAAATATTCCAAGAGAATCATACCATTAACATTTTGTTCTGACGTTGTAACTCCCTACAAAGCGATTCAAGTTTATCTCGAACAGCAATAGCTACAGCAGAAGGAAAAAGAAAAAAGAAAAGAAAAAAAATCACCATTACGTTAAAGATGCATAGAGACGTTTTAATTATGACAATTTATATGAAATGTAAAATTTGCCACTTAGATATTTATATCATACAAAACTTGCTAGACTCTAACATGCACCAGCTGCATCAAAATTTAATTGGTCAACAAATCCATGGAATAAAAATATCTGTGTTTTGTTAAGTCAAAAGATATTTCTCCTCCGATTTATTGTAAAAAAAATAAAAAAAAATAACTAAAAAAAAGATGAGAGAGAGGGAGAGAGAAGTTGTGAGAGAAAGGGCGAAAAGTAATTTTTTTTCCGAGGAGATTTGGAAGGTGTTTGTGGATAATCTTAGTCGGAGAGTGTCAAGACGTGCATTAAGGGAAATGTTTTTAGTTCATGGTCCAGTTCAGAGAGTCTATATCCCTAAGGAAACTAGAAACCCAAAATACAGATTTTCCACTTTTGCTTTTGTGCAGTTTGGGAATGAGGATGGTTTGAGAAGGGCTGTAGAAAATCTTAATGGAGCGATCATAGATGGGAGAAGGATCACGGTTGGAGTCGCAAGATACAATGAATCCCGAGCATGGGTAGAGCGTAATAATAAAGATTTAAAGAAGGATGCTTGTCTGATCACTGCTGATATTTCGAATCCAAAAGAGCCAGATGATGTTCTTAGAAGTTTGAGGGAAGACAGATCGTACAAAGATGCATTGATGTCGAACAGGAGGTCGAGGAGTGTTCTGGAGGTCAAAGATATGGCCGTCGATGCTGAAAACAGGGAAAAAGTCAGGAAAAACATCATGCAGATGCACATTTCATCTGAGAGCTCGAGCTGGGTTAAAAGATCATTGACGGGGATTATCAAGAATTTATTTGAGTTAGAGTTAGTTCATAATGCTTTAGTTAATGAAGGCTATGACGTCCAGATTGTTAGATGGGGGTATGTCTGGAACTCTTGTGTAATAATCTTTAAATCAGTTGAAGAAATGTCAGATGCTTGGATGAAGAAGAAAGAAGATCTTCAATTTTGGTTTGATCGTTTAGAGCCATTACTGAACGAAGATGGTGTTCCTTTGGCTTTTTCCTTGGTGGAGTTTTTTGGGTTACCTCTTTTATGCTGGAATGAATCTTTCCTTGAAAGGTTAGCAGGGAGATGGGGAAGGGTTATAGATATTCTTGATGACACTAAACACAGGGAAGATCTTACAAAGGCAAGATTGCTAATTAGGGTGGCTAGTCCTTTTGATGTTCCAGATCAGATTACTATTGGATCATATGGAAGATCTTTTAAAGTAACAATGAAGATTGGATCGGCGAATGATGAGTCTATTTTCTTTTCCACAAATCCTCCGGTGGTCAGTTCCGATGAGGGACAGTTGGGAGCGTTCATGACTGAGAACGAAGGAGACAGGATATGGTCAGAAAATGAGGAAGGTTCTACTAGATCAGAAGAAGAAAACTGTCAGAGAGTGGACAGTTGGATGGAACAGGGCGCAGCTATCAGGCTTGGTGGAGATAATCGGTTTCCAAGAATTTCAAAAAAATAGATCAGACATTAATGGAAAGTCAGTTGTGCAGTATGGAGGAAGTGTCAAAGTGGGTGAGTTTGCAGGTTTAGGATTGAGAGATTCAAAAATGACGGCTGCTGGGTCTGAAGCCCAATCAGAAGAAGATGAGTTTGTTGGGCCTAACGTAATGAGGATTATTCCTGCTGGGCCAAAAATTAAAATTGATAAATTTGGGAAAATGGTTCAAGATAAGGATTTGGCTAAGTCAAGTTGTTACAGCAGAGAAGATGTGGGGAGGAGGTCAGATTCAGAGATAATTGAGCAGGATGGTTTTCGAGCCAAGGATTCTGAGTTAAGGGTGATAGAGCCTACCATTGATAATTCAGGAAGCAAAGTTAAGGGTAGACTGTGCTATAAGTCTGACAGTTCGTTAAGCACCAAAAGTGTACCGTTAGAGAAAAGGAAAAGCAGAAGTTACAAAAGGGTTTACAAAAGGTGTAGGGGCAGAAAATACTGGATGGGAAGTATCTTGAATTTTAAGCCTAAGAAAGATAGTGCCTTAATTGTCAGGGACTGGAGAAATATGAATTCCAGAGGAAATCAACTGGATAGCTTGTCAGTGGATGCAAAGTTTCAGGGTTGTGAGGATGTGAATAATGGATCGAATTCGGGGGGATATGAGTGTGGAAAGGGTGGTTGAAGGATTGCAGTTAATGGGTGAAAATCACAGCTTTGAATCGGGTTTTTTTATCAGAAGAGCTAGAAGACATTTGTTAAGGGAAGCTTTAGAAAGAGTGAGCATTTCAACAGCTTCCTCTTCAGGTTTTTCAGATTTATTGGATGAAGCTTTAGTTACTTGGGAGATAAGTAAGCTGTTGGGTATTTCCTTTAAACAAGGACAACAAGCCTTTTTGGATAAGATTATTAGTCTGGAAAAAGGCTTGAGGATGGACAAGCAGGGGGATTTTGCGGGGAGACTAGTTGGTTGATTTCTTTATGATGATGTTAAAGATACCTATAATAACATGGAATGTTAGAGGATTGGGTAGATTAGAGAAAAAAAAGGGCTGTTCAGAGGCTAGTTTCCAAATATTGTCCTCAATTTCTTTGGTTGCAGGAAACGAAATTGGAGAAAATTCAAAGGTCTTTTTTGAGGAGGAGTGGGTTAAATAATTTGAAAGGGGTTATTGAGTCACCATCGGTTGGTTCGTCAGGGGGTTTACTGATGTTCTGGGATGACAACGTATTTGAGTTGCAAAATCAGTGTACATCCAGAAGATTTATTGCTATATCGGGGAGATTTCGGGTAAATAATTTCAGTTGCAGATTCATTAATGTGTATGGTCCTTCGGTTGAGGAGGAAAAAGAGAGTTTTTTTGAAGAATTAAGCACGTTCATTGGAGGACATTCTGAGCCTATTTGTGTTGGAGGGGACCTTAATGTGTATCTACAGGAAGATGAGAAGATTGGTAGAGGCCAAAACAGGAATTCTTTAGAGATTTTCAGTCGTTTTCTTCTTACTACAGGTCTAATCGATTTGCCATTGAGTGGAGGTAGGTTTACTTGGTGTAATAACCAAGATTCACCGACCTATGTAAGGCTGGATAGATTTTTGGTTGATAGCCAATTCTTGGCAGCTTTTCCAGATTTAACACAGTCTTTGCTACCAAGATCATTGTCAGATCATAATGCAATAATAATTGAGAATGGAGGTGTTAATTGGGGGAAAAAGCAGTTTAAACTGTTTAACTATATGATGGATGAAGCAGGATTTGAGGATGTGATCAGTTCTTCAATTCAAGAATGTAAAGAGATACAGATGAATGCTGGAATTTTCAAAATTCTGAAAAAAACCAAAACTGCCATTAAAAATTGGGCAGGGAAGAGAGAAAAGTTTCCTGGAGCTTTAATTTCAGAAGTAGAATTGAAGATTCAAAAATTAGAAGTGGAGGTTCAACAGCAGCAAGATGGTACTTATGATGAGAAAGCTGCTGAGTTAAACAGAATTATGGAAGTTGCATAAGATAGAGGAGCAGATTTGGTTCCAGAATTCTAGATCCAAATGGGTAGAAGATGGGGACAGAAATACCAGATTCTTCCATACATGTGCTTCAGTTAGGAGGAAAAGAAATGCGTTGAATGCTCTTATTTGCAGGGGTAATGTTATTCAAGACCCAAAGGTTATAAAAGCCACTGTCAAAAGAACACTTCTTTAAGGCTTTTAATGACAAATCGACCTTAGAAGTGAAAGAAATCGAGTTGAATTTTTCCAGAATTTCGATTCAGCTGAGTTTAATTTTGGAGAAAGAATTTACTGAAGAGGAAATATGGGAGACCTTAAAGTCTTGCAATAGCAACAAAGCCCCGGGGCCAGATGGTTTTAATTTGGGTTTTTTCAAGAGATATTGGCATGTACTTAAAGGAGAAATTATGAAGTTCTTCTTCAACTTCTATTCGGGGGAAAGATTGGGATCATGGCATCAACCATACCTTTATTACTCTTATTCCTAAGGTCTTTAACAGTGGTGACCTTGATGATTATAGGCCTATTAGCTTAGTTGGTGGATTATATAAGATCCTATCTAAGTGCCTATCGAGGAGGTTGAAGAGCTGTATTTCAGACTTAATTAGTCCTACTCAATTTGCCTTCACCCAAGGGAGACAAATATTGGACTGTTCTTTAATTGCGAATGAAGGGGTGGATTATTGGAGGAAAAATGGTCTTAAAGGTTGTGTTTTCAAGGTAGATTTCAAGAAAGCATATGATTCGGTGGAGTGGGACATTTTGTTTCTAGTAATGGAGAAAATGGGATTTGGTTCCAGGTGGAGAGGTTGGATCAGAAAGTGTGTAACCACAACTTTAGTTTCTGTTTTAGTGAATGGAGTTCCTACTGAGGAATTTGCAATGGCTAAAGGTCTTAGACAGGGGTGCTCTCTATCACCTCTGTTGTTTAATTTTATTGGAGAACTTCTCAATCTGCTAATTGTGAAGGCTGTGGAACAGGGTCTGTTTTCTGGATTGGTTCTAGGAAGGGATGCTGATGCTTTCAAACTATCTCATCTACAGTTCGCGGATGATCTCATTATGTTTTGTGGTGCATCTAAGACGCATATTTTAAATGTGAAGAGGGTGCTTAGAGTGTTTCAAGTGATTTCTGGTTTACAACTCAACTTGAAGAAAAGTAAAATGTTTGGTGTGAATATGAATGAGGAAGAAGTTCAGCAGTGGGCTAATTCTATCGGATGTTCTGTGGGTAGTTTTCCCTCTGAATATTTAGGACTGCCTTTGGGTGCTACTAGGAACTCTACATCACTTTGGAATCCGGTGGTGAATAATTTTATGAATAAATTAGCGGGGTGGAAGGTTGCTTCCCTGTCATTAGCAGGAAGGTTGGTTTTAATAAAGTCGGTTCTATGTTCGCTCCCAACGTATTATTTATCTTTATTTAAGATACCAGCAGCGGTTCTTAAATCTCTCAACTCCATTATGGCGAATTTCTTATGGGGTGGGGGAGTAGGTAAAAATAAGATTCATTGGGTTAACTGGCCGAATGTGTGCAAGTCAAAATTCGAGGGGGGTTTAGGTATTAGAAACCTTGTTTTCATGAATAGAGCTCTTCTAGCAAAATAGTATTGGAGGTATGCTAATGAAAGGGGGTCTGTTTGGAGGGAGTTCATTTGTTCTAAATACAAAATGGATTCATCTTGGTTAATGTTTGACAACAAAGTCCCACAAAGAGTATCTTGGATTTGGAGATCGGTGGTTTTGAATCACTTTAAAGAAGACAGTATTGGCTCTAAGTTTAGAAGTTTGTATTCTTTCCAAGTTGGGGATGGCAGATTGATTAGATTCTGGCAGGATAATTGGGCGTTAGACTTTCCTCTTCTAATTAATTTCCCTCGATTGTTCTCCATTTCCACAAACAGAATGGGTAAACTGGTTGAATTTGGGAATTATAGCTCATATGGTTGGAGTTGGGATGTGCAGTTTAGAAGAAATTTAAACGACTGGGAAGTAGAACAGTGGGTTAACTTGATGAATGCTATCTCCTCTGTTTCTCTATCTACGGAGTTATGTGATGGGGTGATTTGGAAAGGTACTGGAGATGGGGTATATTCTGTTAAATCTGGCACTAAGATTTGTTCAGCCATTATTTCGGATTCGGAAGAGGTATATTTCTGGAAGAAGATTATTTGGAGAGGCCAAATTCCACCCAGAGCGAAGTCCTTTATGTGGCAGGTGGTGTTAGGGAAGCTGGCTGTTAGGTCAAAACTTGTTAAAAGGGGAATACAAGGAATTGTAGACATTAGGTGCCCTCTTTGTAAGAGGGAGGTGCAGTCTCCATCGCACTTGTTTTTCACGTGTTCGGTGGTGTGGATGATTTGGAACAAATTTCTGAATTTCTGGAAGATTAAGTCTGTTTTGCATGTTAATGCGAAAAAATTCCTACTTGCTTGGGCTGAGTTGAAGTCTTCCTCTACAATTTGGTCTTTTATTCCTGGGGCAGTTATTTGGACTACTTGGAAAGTTAGGAATCTCATTGTGTTTGAAGGAGGAAAGCTGGATTTGGTTGAATATTTTTTCCTAGCAAGGTTTAGACTAGCTTCTTGGTTCCTTGCTAAGTACAAAGAGGTGCCTATTCCTAAGGATTCTCTTATTTCAGACCCTTCATTAGGGGATTTGTGCTCTCTTTATCCTAATCGGCTTGTATCTATATTTCCTTGGTCTCCTCCTCCTCAAGGTTTTGTAAAGTTAAATGTTGATGCGGCTACTACAAGAGATTGGAAGAAGAGTGGGATAGGAGGTGTTCTAAAGGACTCCTCGGGTTTGACTTTAAGTTCTTTCAAGGAATCTGCTGGTCCGGGACCTCCAACTTTTATGGAATTAAAAGCTATTCAAAAGGGTCTAATGTTCTATGCGAATTTACGAGAGAGGAAGGGTCGTCTGATTATTGAAAGCGACAGCAAAGTTGCGGTAGACTGGATTAAGAAAGAGGATCTAGTTCCTGATGTTTATGCGTTTTTGATCAAAGATATTGTTCATAGGCTTAATGTTTTAGAAGGTGTTGTCAGATGGGTTAATAGGTCAGCCAATCTAGAGGCTGATGCCTTAGCTAAAGAAGGAATTGGCTGATTCTATTCTATTCTTATATTTTGGGTGTTTTATGGTTGTTTCAAGTTTATTTGGTTGGTGGGGTGTATGATGGTTGTATCTTATGTAATTTTATGGTTCAATAAAATCCTAAGGCACTCTTTTCCTCCTTCCACTGATTAAGGAGTTCATATAAACTCCATTAATCAAGAAGGGGGTTTTTAACGAGGCCTGAAATTCTTATAAAAAAAAAGAAGATATTTCTCCTCGTTATAACATTTAAGAAAAGAAGGAAAGGAACTGAAGATTAAAGTGCAATAGAAATCATACAGGAATAACTCATTACAAGAGAACATTAAGTTGGAATTTGAAAATCGGATATCATTAGGCCACAGTTCACTACGTCAAGATGGTTGAGAGAATAGTTACCCCCAATCACATATTCACATTCATGGAAAATCAATTGTTTTCATTTTCAGTCTTTGATACTCAAATCTTTAAGTACAAGAAATAATATTGGTCAATATAAAATTTATATTTGCAACCCTAAACAAGTAGAAAGATGAAATTACATCTACACGCATCCTACCTATATCATCCAGAGGAAAAAAAATCAGCATTAAAACTTACAGAATAAGTATCATCTTGGCAGCATAATAGACTAATAGCAGCTTCATATCTATGTTATTCGGACTAGAATGTGACTAGAATATGGGTATGTGTCCGACAGGAGCATATTCAAATTTTTGGAGTTTTTCAATGTACCCTGTACCCTGTACCCTTGTATTGATAATATGTAGGTCACGGGTATTTCTTGGGGGGGAAGCATCCAAGCGACATAGCGTTACATCAAAACAAATTAGACTACTAAGATGAACTGAAAATTAGGTAGAGTGGGAAATTAGACCTATATATTCATCTAATCACATGAAAGTGACATTTCGAACATCATAATTCATAAATGTTATTTCAACTTACCAGCATCTCTTTCTGCAAGAACTTGTTGGTATTTCAAAGAGAACTCAAGGAATTCCTTTTCTGATTTGAATGTACGTTTTGCATTCTTGCGTTTGGTTTCAGTAGTTTCCTGACAATAAATAGTCCGATTAACACCACAGTGAGTTCACTACATTTAAATGAAACCAATATTAGATAAGAACAAGTAAATAAGCTCAGTATAAACTAAACCTAGCTCAACAGACCAACTGTAATATTCTTGAGAATGCATGGCATAGTGATAAACCATCACCATTGCAAGTCAAGAGCTCTTCCAATCATACAAAGGATCTAATGAAAATGGAGATGTATGGAACACTTTAGAGAAATAGATTAGCACAATCAAAAGTAAAATTCTTCAACCCGCTTATTCATCCAACACGAAATTCATTTTTTCTCCTAGACAAACATTAGTTAGATCATCGTGGGTTGCGAAAAAGATTGTCATCAAGACAGAGCAAGTGAAAAGGTCAAGCATTAAGAACGGACATAGGAAAGAAAACAAGGCTTTAAACCCTACAACTAAACCTTCAATGCCTCATACTAACTACAAGCATAAGAATTTGAAAGAACTTAGTAGGGTACTAACTGGTTTTTTATTCTTCAGCAAATCTATGCTTTCTGATGAAGACGGTCCCTTCAAAGTAGTCAAGTTCGTTTCGAATCTTCCTTCAATGCCTGTGAAAAAACAACCACCAGCGAGCACTAAAACCTAAAAACTACTGCAACTTTCATAAATGAAATTTAAACAGGACATCGTGAAAAAAAATCGAAGGTATGGAAAATTACATGTTTCTGTACTTTCACACTCCCCTTGAACTTCCTTCACCACACTGCATTTGGCAGCCTCGGAAACCGAATTGCTCGACTCGGGACCGACTAATTTACCTTCTACCGAGTCAGATAAGCCGTTGAAACCATCCACCTCGGACAACGGCACAGGGAAAGTTATTTGTTCTTGGCCCTCGTTTGCTCCAAAATGACTGGAAACTAAATCTTCTTTACAATCAGATTTCAAAGGCTTTTCCTGTTCAGAAATCGGAGTTTTTGGAGCTAAAATCTCTGAAGGAGTCTCAACAAAACCATCAGGCAATGAATCCACTTCAGGAAGCTGATTTGATTCTGGGTTTTCCATTTTCTATCCAAATTTTAAAAAAGAAAATGAAAAAAAAGTAAACTTCCGATGTCTATTAACCAAAAAGAAATTAACACCTATATCAAAACAAGATCTGGGTTTTCAGTATAAATAGGGAAAAAATCGATCATTATGTTGCCAGGATCTTTTAAGATTCAAACATGTTCACCAAGGATGAGTAAATAAAATAAGAGAAGAGAATTTACCAGATATGGAGATGAACAGAAGAAGTTTTGTCGTTTAGATCATCTTTGCTTTAATTGTTCACGGCCCGTCTTTTTTTCTCTTTATCCTTTTACAACAACAATAAAATCCTATTCTCATATACAATGTAATAAAAAGAGGTAGGGCAGTAGACTGTCCACCAACATCAGGTTGAGAGTAATTTCTATGGAAGACTTCCGTCCAGTCAAAAAATTAATAATAAAGATAAAATATAATGCATGCTTAAATAAATAAATAAAATACGTAATTGAATAATCTTCATATGCAATCCTCATATACACGTCTGTAATATAAAGTAATCTCTGTAAATAAACCCTATTCTTTATCCTTGTTTTACCCTCTCCTTTTTATGAAGTAATTTTTTATTTTTTATTTTTGAAGGATTTTATATTAGACTACTTGTTGCAATCAAAATCTTCATTTTGATCTTATGTTTTTGGTCATTCTCTTACATGTATTTGTTTTTTGATAGTTATGTCATGCACACCTAAAATAAAGTTAATAAACGATATGATCGGTTAAAATTAAAAAAGTAATAGATTAAAAGTGATATTTAAAATGTTACAAACGGTAATAAAATAAGTTATAAACGGTAAATATTATAAATATTATTAACATTTTAAGTTACACATAAAATATTATAGAGTTTAAAATGATGAGATCTAAAATATTCTAACGATAACAAAATAAATTATAAACGGTAAATGTTATTAATATTATTAATATTTTAGATTGTGCTTAAACATGTTATGGTTCATAAAGAAGTAGTTTGCGATCTTAAATGTTAAGTTTCTTTGTAATAAAATCGGTTATGCTTAAAATATTTCCAGAGTTTAAGCTAATGAAACCTTAGATTTTCTCACGGTAACAAAATAAGTTAAAAGTTAAAAATTGAATTTCCTAATAATTGAATAAAAAAATCAATTATTTTATTATTAAGTCATGTGTTAGGATTTATTTATTATTAGAATTATCAAGAAACTTGATCATTTTCAGCTTCTTCATCTCCAAGGGCAGAAGGTTTCAAGTCTTCAAGGTAAGAATTTTTAGTTTGATTTATAAAGCTATTTCCTAGATTTTTGAGTTTAGCCATTAGATAGAGAATTAATCTACATGAAATTATCTATCATTTGGTACCAAAATTTCATGGTGAAGATGATTGTGTGATGAGATTTGATGATCAGGGTTATGAAGAGTTTATTGATTTTAAAGAGTTGTTGTAGGATTTTTATGTTTTTGATGTTAGTGATCATTTTTAAAGCATGTACAATAGTTAGAAATAATTATACATGTGTAAACAAGATTTTGCCATGTTAGGGTTTGTGAGAATGATGAGATTTTGATTCAATTTGATGTTGTGATGATTGGAAATGCATGAATTTAATCATAGGAGGTTCAATTCATGCTTGAAAATGAATAAAAAGTCCCCTAGGTGACTTGAATGTATTCAACCATAGGGAAGAAAATTGGGAAAAATGATGAAAAATTTCCTATGGATTATAACTGATATTAGAAGTATTCTATGTTGTTTGTAGATTGATTTGGATCAATTTGGAACCTTAAAAGTGCAAAGGGCTTAGTTTACAAGTTTTTGGAATTGTAGGATATTATTGTAAGATTGAAATACTTGAAGGATTCAATGTTGATTTTGATATTTATAATGCTTGAATTTTAGTTGGAAAGTTGTTTGAAAACCAAATTGCAAATTAATTAAATCTTGAGGTTGAATTCGAAAGGTCCCAAAACCTTGGGTACTTGTTTGCATGTTCTTAAATGTAGAAGTATTATTTGGGTAAATTATTGAATGCTGAAAAATTTATTAGTATGCTGAATTTTGAATTAAATATTGAGTTGGGGTTGAATTATAAATTTATAAAGTTAGGTGGTTGAAAATCAAAAGTTAGGAAAGTTTTAGTTGAAATTATAAATGTTTGGAATGTTGAGGTATTGATTCGAGCATTTTAATTAAGTGCATGAATTTTTATAAGTAATATGCAATGATCTTAATGGTGAAGGACCATTATAAATTAAATGGGAAGTTTGAAGTGAATTCTAAAAAGAATTCACAACTTGTGGCTTCTTTGTGTAAATTTACAAAAGACGAAGGGTTAAGGATGAAAATAAATATTCATGGATTTGCATGAGTAATTTGAGAAGTTAGAAACTATAGTGGAGATATGATTTAGTGTGATATTATTTTAATTCCGATTTTTATTTTATAAATTTTCGAATGTTAAAATCAGTTTATATTAGTACAATACTAATATGTAGTTCGAACACTTTGTGTTATTATTTGATATTGTCAGACACAAATCTAGCAATCTAGACGAATCAAAAGGAAAAGAAAAAGCACGTGATTAGAAATATCGCGTAAAGGATACTATAGTGAGGCAAATGTGAGTGCAGTTATTTATTCAATTATTTTAATTGAGGATGACTTGCGATAAGTCAACCTCATTTCAATTTACAATATGATTTTATAAAGTTTATAAAGAATATTTTTATAATATTTTATATTAGTTTTATGAATGATTTAGGGTATGAACTGCCCAAGCATTATATTTTTTATGATGGATTTTATTATGATACATGAGTCCATTGTATGTTATATTGAGAATTGTTGGTAAACTTGGCATACCATTAGTTGAGTACTTATCAATTATCAGCTTTGATACATTCGTGTACCAATGTTATCAATTATCATATCAACTTTGGTACATTCGTGTACCAATGTCCAGCACCGTTAGTGTTCAGGTTTTGATGGCACTAAAGTGCATCATATCTCAGTATCGGTTATGATTTGCACCGTGTTATGCATAGTGCGCACCTTACTCATGTATCTTATGCTCGCATAAATATGCATTGAGCTATAAAAAAGAATATGAAAATTGTGAATGATTTCTAGTTGACAGAAAGCACGATATGATTATTTTTATCAGAATTTTCATGAGTTCATGACTTAAAAGAAATTTTAGGTCTCAGTGAAGAAATTGACTTGGATAAGTTGGTTTGCCAGTTTAATGTTTAATTCGAATTATTTTATTTATTTTTATGATATTTTCATATTTTTCTCACCTTAGATTACTACTGCCTCACTAAGTTATACTTAGTGCGTGATGGTTTTCATGCGTAGGTTCTAGTAAGGATAAGTACGAGCATTAAGGAGCTATCAGAGTATCTTTTTGGAAAGACATACATATTATCAGTATCAGTAAGACATCTATGATGTTACTTTTTTCTTTTAGTGGCATGTATAATTATGTCAGTAGTTCTAATTATCGTAGTTATTTTAATTAGTCTGTAATAATAACTAGAACTACTTTAGTTTATTTTACTTAGTTTAGTTTTATCAGTATTTTTGCATAAAACATATTATATTATTATGTTTAAAAAATATTTCACTAAAAGACATGGTTTGGTAAAATTATTGATTAACAATGGATTTATTTTCCTACGACAAAGAAATTATTCATAAGTTGAGATATTCATAAAATATATTTTAAAGTTAAAATAGAAGTGTTTTAAAATGAAACAATTTTTTTATGTAAACTCCAGTTCAATAAGTGTTTATGAGTTGATGTGACATCTTTAGCTCGTATATCGAGACGTATACGAGTTAAGAGTGTTAAATTTATTAGTATCAGAGCTACAAGTTTAGCTGATTCGTGACCTAAATCAAGCCTATTTTATATCAGAAATATGTACATATCACTAGGATGTCGAAATTTACTGAGTTGGTATGGTATAATGTTTTTATTTAGAATGTTGCTCCTTAGTAACGTAATGTTATGTGTTTGTGGTTAGATGTCGAATGCGGAGGGTTCTAGAAGAGTTAATGAATAGGAGGTTCCTAAGGGAACCGATAGTGGAAGTAGTAATGAGGTTGAGCATGAACCTTAGCAGCAGTGAGCACAGGCACAACAAGGGATGCCAGCTCTATATCAGGGGACTTGATCGCTTGTAAATGTATATGCTAAGGCAAGCAAATATGTGCAAGTATACACAATCGATGAAAGTAATATAGTAGTGAGTGAGTATCGTCTCCACTGGGATTGGATTAGAAATATTTTTTCACCACAACTAGAACTAATGTCACAAGCTAAGTCCTACCAAATAATTTCCTAAAAACTAATATTATTGAACTAAGAAAATGATTCAATGATTTCAGAAAAGTTTGGTTGAGGCAAAATTAATATGTAGACTAATAAAACAAGTGATGACTTAAATATAATGCAAACAACCTCACATATTCATACGTGTCACAGAGCACTTATGTTAAACCATTATCTTGACAACGAATATTCTCAGTTTAGAATGACTTATTATGACACTAAAACTGCCCGACAGGATTACTAGGTATTCTTAGACGGTTGCTATGGCAATACCTCTCGGAGTTAACTATAGACATAGTCCCTCCTACCCTAGCATCTATCCCTTTTAGTCATTTGAAACTCACTCCTTATCTCTAAGGTAGACAAGTTAGAACTTCACAATCCCAGATTCATTCCATTGCTCACGTTGATCTATCTTAATTATCTCGAATTTAAGAATCACTTATCTAGACAAAAGGCTATCTCTCGATGCTTTTACAATGCCAAGACATGTTTTACCAAAACCCAAGGCTATCTCTCGATGCTCTTACAGTGCTAAGGTAAAATATTTAAACTGTGAACAAAACAGTCATAAGCGAAACATAATTCATCATTCATAAACATAAAATATTGTTCATGCAACACAAAGTTTAACACCAAGTAAAGCATTCATGTTGCTATCAAAGATCATCCAAGATTCAACGTTTAATACAACCCTAAATAAGATAAGAGTTAAAAACAAAGGAATAATGACTCCCAAAACTGGAGGCTATGTCGCGATAATCCTGATCAGCACCGCGCCTGCCTTGGTGATCACCCTCTCTTGAGGCCTGATCACCGCTCTGCTATCGTATGGCTATGGAGGACACCAAGGAAGGTTGGTGGATAGACGGTGGGAAAGCACTACAGTTGCTTACTCACGCCTTAGGTAAATCTCTTCTCTCTTCTTCCTTGCCTTCTTTGTTTAGCGGCTACGGCTGGGTTTTTTTATAAGGAAAGGTCTCCTAGGTCTTTGTCTACTTTTGGAATTTCCTTAATTAGCCGTTATTAATGGCCCGAGCTTAAAAAGGAAAGGCGGCTGGCGGCTGCCATAATAATTAAGGCTTGCTTGCACATGAAGTAGGCCATCCAACTGGCGTGTGACATAGGTGGTTTAGCCACACCTTCTTCAGACTTCATCAAATAAATCTTGCCTTGGCGAGATAAATATGCTCCTCACGTTCTCATCTGTTCCGTTGGCCTCTGCATGTTTACATTGTCACGACTGAAATGTTTTTCCTCTGTAGAATTCCTGTACAAACACAACCCAAACAATCCTTTCTCTTCAGCAGCATTAGTCAAACCAAATAAATCTTGCCTAAGCAAAACTTATCCCTCATAATCTAATATAACATATATGTAACTAAATGCAACTAAAAATGCAGTAGATACTTTGTCTAGATGAGCAATAACTTAAGTGAAAAGACTAGGAATTAAGTTTTTACGGAGTTTTCACACCCCTAAACTTAAGTTATTGCTTGTCCTCAAGCAATGTATAATAGCTATAAGAGAATTAAAATTGTCATGGAAAAGCAGTTAAGAAAATCATTTGGTTTGAGATTTCATCCCTCAGCAAAAATTGTTTGGCCTCAACATATTGACGGTCATATCAGTCAAGTCTCTTCCCTAGTCAGGATCCCTTGCTATTGTGTGTGCGTGATTATAACCAGTCTATGCATAGAGGTAATTAGAAAACTTAAAGTAATCATTCCTGGTTTGTCAAGGCAACAAATTATTCATCAGACTTAGTTTATACTTCTAGTTATTTATCAATTTTTTTTCCAGGGGAGTCAGCTCATCACACCTGTCGTTCCACACTCTTGGTGTAAGGGAGCATACCTTCCACCCCCAAGCTAGTCGGGCAGAGTCATCATGTGACTACTTTTATTCACTCATATGCCTTGGCTACTCTTAATTTGTTTTGGAGTTTTCTTGTTCATGCCTTTGCACAGAGGAGTGCCCTTTTGTATTTTTGAGTTTTCAAGTTTTTAAATACTAGAGAGTTTCCACTTTACCCTTAGAATATTTTGAAGTCTCAACAAATAGGAAGTTCTTTCCTAAAAATTTTACAGATTACCTAGAGCAAAGATAGCCTACAATATTTTTTATAAATTTCAATGAATCAAGCCTAGGGTTGGTTCTTTTCTTTAGACAGTCTTAACAATAATTCTGGCCTAGGCAATAAAATTCTTCATTCATCATTGGGCATCCCTAATTCATTCCTAATAATAATCTTAACCTGCTTATGTCATGACAACCAAAATTCTCAACCAATTAACATCAATTGTTTTATATCAAAGTATAGCAAAATATGGTACAATACCTCCCCCAAACTTGAGGGATGCATTATCCTCAATGCATGAAAACTAAACTACATGATGTTATATGCATATACGAAAAGAAAAAAAAAACTAAAGTAAAGACTCACTGTGGTGGGGTAGCTTGACTGGACGCCCTCGTTCAGCGTTATTTGGGAGGAGAGGGACTCTCGGATTCAGAGTCTACTACTACTGGTTGAGAAGGAGACGACTGAAGTATACGGCCTGCAGTTCTCTTGTAGCGCTTCTTGTTGGATGAGGCTCGTGCTGGAGTGGATTACTCGGTCGTAGGAGTTGGTTGTACTGGGATTGGTACTGGACTAGTAGCTGCTGCTGGGACTAGTGGTGTTGGATGGACAGGGGACTGAGTAGGATCATGCTCGGGTTGCGGCGGTGCTGGAGTAAAATCTTCATAAGAGAATGAGTGGGGTGGAGTATCATCACTGCTTTCGGAGGTTGAAAAGGAGAAGGAGCTGAGGAATTCTTTTGTGTCGCCTTGGCCTTCCTATGGTACGGGTGGTACTTGCGTTGCTAGTGTTGGCACATCAACGGGTACTTCTGAGGGTACTTCTGGAGGTATATGCGATGTCGAGGTATGGAATGTGCTCCCGCCCGCATTGTATTTGAGGATGACAGCTGGAAAGGTAGGTAGTATGATGTTTGAGTTCGGGAGAAACTCCTTGAAAAATGTGTTGAGTTGCATGTCCTTAGACTTGACATACTCAAAGTGAATTTCCATATGGTCCTCCAGGCGTCTGATCTTTTCACGCGTTTCTCGAGTGTGCGTAACCACAACAGCCATTCTAGCCGCGATAACGGATTTTTCTCCTCGCTCCAGTCCTTTCTTTGGGTCGTCGTCATTGAAGCTCATCAACTCGGGGACCTTTTTCCTTGTGATGCCCTCCTTTGGTTTAATGTAATCCTCGAAGTGATCCTCTGTAACCTTCTTTTTCTTGCATAATACGGTTATCAAGTTGGGAAATAGAAGGTTACCCCGGTTCCTCCTGACATAGTCATGGATCTGCTCAAAAATGAGTTCTCTAACGTTAATCTTCCTCCCGTAAATGATCGAGTGCAGTAGCATCAATCTCTTCACGAGGACAGTGGTGTTGTGAGATATTGGCATCAACTTGCCTTTGAGAAAGTGGTTCTACAGTTTCACGTGCGGTTTTAGTGCTCGGCGATAAACTCTTTTCCTAGTTAGGGCACTTCTTTCGAACTTGGCCCACCCGAAGCAAAGATCCTGCAGTATGCCACTGTATGTTTCTTGATCGGCCTCTGTTACAAATCTCTTGTGTTGATCTTTAACTTTTCCCAACTTAAAATATCGGATGAGTGCAAAGGGGAAAATCGAATGAGCTTTCCTCTAACATAAACTGTATGGCTAGACTGGTCCTCGAGATGGGCATAGAATTCCCATACCATCGTCGCTGCTACAGCTTTAGGATTACGAGCAAACTTCTCCCAGTTGTGATTCTTTATCACATCCATCACCTCTGGTCCAAACGGCCCCTCTTCATCGGCTAGAAAAACAAATCCATCTTCTAAATATACTTGGTATTTCTGAAAGGTCTTGAAGAGTTCTTTACTTCGGCTGTTTGGAAACGTTCGAAGCTTTGTGTTAGGGCTGCGGTTTTCCTTGTTCTCACCATTGTACTCGGCTAAAATTTGTGGTGTCGATGGGGAGGAATTGTTGAGAGAAAGAAAAGATTTTCTTGTTTGTAGAGAGAGGGAAACACGATGAAGAAGAAGAGGTTGGGTAGTTTTTCTTGGGAAAGTGATGGGTGGTTTCGGGGTAATTCAGTCCTTTAATGGCGGGGAAAAGATTTCTCATTAAATGAGAAATATTTGATTGGACGTAAAGGGGGAGAAAAGATCTTTTTCCCTATTTATTCTGCCGCTAAAACGTGTACCCTAAGGCTTTCTCTTCATGCATGCTTCAACTCCCAAGGTTGCCACGTGTTTCTTACTTGCCTACAATAAAAAAATAATAAATAAAATGGATTAAATCAGAAAATAACTTAACTTATTTATGTACAGAATTCAGATTTTTGTTGCCTTGGCAACGAATATTTGCTCAATTAAGTAAAGCAAATTCTTGGGCATCATGTGCCAATGATGTCGGTTTGTCGCGCATGACTGGGGCTCTTTTGTACTCCTTGAGTCTCTGCCCGTTCACCTTGAAGATGGAACCATCGTTTTGGTTTTGAATTTCAATTGCTCCATTGTCATAGACTTGGTTAACGATAAACGGTCCTGACTATCTTGATTTCAGCTTGCCTGGGAATAACTTAAGGCGTAAATTATAGAGCAGTACTTGTTGTCCAGGATAAAATTACCTCGGCAATATTTTTCTGTCATATCATCGTTTTGTTTTCTCCTTGTAAAGGCAGGCATTCTCATATGCATGTGCTCTAAATTCATCCATCTCGTTCAGCTCCAAGAGTCTTCTTTCTCCAGCAAGCTGAGCATCCATGTTTATCTTTTTGATGGCCCAGTAGGCTTTTTGTTCAAGTTCAACCGGTAGATGACATTCATTTCCGTATATCAGCTTGAGCGGGGACATTCCCAGCGGTGTCTTGAACGTTGTACGATAATCCCATAGTGCTTCATATAGCTTCAGCGACCAATCTTTTTGATTCGGGTTGACCACTTTTTCAAGGATCTGCTTAATCTCCCGGTTAGTCACTTCGGCTTGTCCATTCGTTTGAGTATGATACGCCATAGCAATCCTATGTCATACTCCATATCATTTCAGTGCCTTGGCAATCAATTTGTTGTCAAAAAGTATGCCTTCATCGCTAATTATAGCTCATGGTGTTCCGAAGCGGGTGAATATGTCTTTGTGCAAAACCTTTAGCACCGTCTTGGAATCAGTTTTAGGTGTTGCGATGGCTTCCACCCATTTTGATACACAGTCCACTTTCAGGAGAATATATAAATCTTCGAATGATGATGGGAAAGTTCAATTGAAATCTATTCCCCATACGTCAAAAAGTTCGATTTCCAGAATATTTTGCCATGAAATCTCATGTCGTTTAGAGATGTTTCCTGCTCATTGACATCTATCATATGACTTGTAGAATTTATGTGCATCTTTGAACAGGGTTGGCCAATAAAATTCGGACTAAAGCATTTTTGATGCTATCCTCATTCCACCAAAATACCCTCCATATTGTGACAAGTGGCATTGGTGTAGGAGATCTTGCTGTTCTTCTTCTGGAATGCATCTTCAGATTATTTGGTCTCTGCATTGCTTGAATAGAAACAGTTCGTCCCAGTAGTAATGTCGCACATTATGTCGAAACTTCTTTCTTCCCTAGCTAGATAAATCAGGAGGAACAATACCACTAACAAGAAAGTTAACAATGTCAACATACCACAGTGCAACCATGACAAATAATATTTTCTTATATGGGAAATCCTCTTTAATTTCTGTGATGTCAGGACAATCTGGTTTATTATCTAACCTAGACAAATGGTCTGCCACTTGATTTTCTATACCTTTTCTATCATTAATCTCTAAATCAAATTCTTGCAGTAGTAATATCCACAGGATTAGTCTAGGCTTTGCATCTTTTTTATTAATCAGATATTTAATGGCATAGTGATATGTGTGCACAATTACCTTAGTGCCTATTAGATATGGCCTAAACTTATCGAATGCAAATACTACTGCTAAGAGTTCTTTTTCAGTGGTGGTATAGTTCACTTGTGCATCATTAAGAGTTCGGCTCGTATAGTAGATAACATGAACAAATTTCTTGAACTAGATTTCATCATCATGCTTCTTCAACCGTTGAGGGAACCTGTGGTGGAGGTCTCACATCGACTGTTGATGGTGCTAAGTAATTGTTAGCCTTGACCATGAATTTTTTGTTATTCGATCGATGCTCTTCTGAGCCTTCAATTCTTTCCTTTTCAAGCACTTCCTTTCGTTCAACATTCTCAGATTGATCATCTAGTTGCGTTACACCTTGGCGAGGATTGTTTAGGTATTCTCCCCCAAACTTGTTATCTTGGTTGACTTGTTTTCCACTCCTTAGCTTAAGTACATTCCATTGCTCCTTCTCATGATGCTTAGTGACTTCAGTATCATTAGGGAGATTTCCATGTGGGCGAGAATGTAATGTCGTAGCAATTTATCCCACTTGATTCTCCAACGCTATGAGAGATGAACTATGGCTTTGCAAAAGTGTCGCTTGGCTTTATAACAAATTTCCTTGATTTTTTATTATTGCAGAATGTTCATGAATCAAGGTCTTTGTGGTTGCTATGTAATCTTTTGTCGAGGCCATGAATTCCTGCAATGATAACTCCAAAGAATTAGAATTCAAATTGGTGTCAGATGAAGAAGCTATACCTTTATTGTTCTGTCAGGGCTACTGATGATACTGATTCTGAAAATGTTGATGGTCAGAATTATTTTGCTGTGGCTTGTAGTTTGCGGGTTGATTATTTCTGTCCCTTAAATACTCCATGAAAAATTTGGGTGTTGTCTCCAACTAGGATTGTATGAATTTGAATAGGGGTTATTACTGTTCCGATTGTAGTTGCCCACAAAATTGGTTGACTCATGGTTTTCAGGATATTCACTCTCATGATGATTGTCATGACAAAATAGGCATACATTATTGGTCACCTTAACTTCTCTTACCTCATTAGGACGCTACAATTTTTTCAACATATTGGTTATGGCTGAAAGTTGAGCTGCTACCAAATCTTTACCTTCTAATTCATATGCTCCTGATGTTTTTCTTCCAGTTCCCAATCTTGCACTTGGAAATTGGTAATCATTATTTGTTATCATGTCGAGGATGTCAAAAGCTTCCTCGGGTAATTTGTCTAGTAAGGTGCCATTCGCTGAGGCATCTAGCATTATTCGAGTTGGTGTGTTGACTCCATTGTAAAACATCACCACTTGCGTCCAATCGTGAAATCCATGGTTAACGCATTTGCGAAGTAGACTTTTATACCTATCCCAACATTCATACATTTATTCATCATCTCCTTGGCAAAAACTAGCAATTTCATTGCGAAGCTGAGTGTTCATTTTGGGCAGATTGTATCGCAGTAGGAAACTCTTGTATAAATTTACCCAAGATTCTATTGAGCCGGAAGGAACTCTGCTGAGCCAGGTTCTTGCTCTGTCGCGTAGGGAGTAAGGAAAAAGCTTCAATTTTAACACATCCTCATGTACTACTTGTTGCCAAAATGAGCCACATACTTTAAGGAAAGCACGCACATATTGTCTTGTATCTTCATTGGGTGAACCACCAAATTGACCGATAGAGTTTAACATGTTAAACATCTCTGGTTTGAGTTCGAAGTGAGTGGCTTGGATCTCAGGTGCCACTATGCCTGGATTGAGGTCATCGAGAATAGGGTTCAAATAATCTCGTATCGCTCTTGGTCTTGCAACTTAAAGATTAATTGTTGCATTTGGATCTCCTAAATCTCCCATGTTGTATTGTATTTGAAATTGATTTGATTATTCTCTAATTATTTGGGCGTGCAAACTTTGTCTAAGTGATTGCTTAATTTTAGGGTCGAATGGTTCCAAAGGCTTACCAGAAGATCTCAAGGTCATGCAATAATTAAAACCTACAAAAGAAAATAGTAAACTACGTTAGACTAATATGATGTGACAAAGAGAACTTGTTATGGCTAAAAATATCGTCAGTTACCAATCCCCGACAACGACGCCAAAAACTTGATCGCTTGTAAATGTATATGATAAGGCAAGCAAATCTGTGCAAGTATACACAATCGATGCAAGCAATATAGTAGTGAGTGAGTATCGTCTCCACAGGGATTTGATTAGAAATATATTTTCACCACAACTAGAACTAATGACACAAGCTAAGTCCTACCAAGTAATTTCCTAAGAACTAATATTATTGAACTAAGAAAATGATTCAATGATTTTAGAAAAGTTTGGTTGAGGAAAAATTAATATGCAGACTAATAAAACAAGTGATGGTTTAAATATAATGCAAACAACCTCATATATTCAGACGTGTCACAGAGAACTTATACTAAACCATTGCCTTGACAACGAATATTCTCAATTTAGAATGACTTATTATGACTCACTAAAACTGCCCGACATGATTACTAGGTATTCTTAGAAGGTTGCTACGGCAATACCTCTAGGCGTTAACTATAGATGTAGTCCCTCCTACCCTAGCATCTATCCCTTTTAGTCATTTGAAACTCACTCCTTATCTCTAAGGTAGACAAGTTAGAACTTCACCATCCCGGATTCATTCCATTGCTCACGTTGATCTATCTTAATTCTCTCGAATTTAAAAATCACTTATCTAGACAAAAGGCTATCTCTCGATGCTCTTACAATGCCAAGACATGTTTTACTAAAACCCAAGGCTATCTCTCGATGCTTTTACAGTGCTAAGGTAAAATATTTAAACTGTGAACAAAATAGTTATAAGTGAAACATCATTCATAAACATAAAATATTGTTTAGGCAACACAAAGTTTAACACCAAATAAAGCATTCATGGTGCTATCAAAGATCATCCAAGATTCAATATTTAATACAACCCCAAATAAGATAAGAGTTAAAAATAAAGGAAGAACGACTCTAAAAATCGAGGGCTCTGTCGCGACAATCCTGATAAGCACCACGCCTACCTTGGTGATCACCCTCTCTCGAGGCCTGATCACCACTCTACTATCGTCTGGCTATGGAGGACACCAAGGAATGTTGGTGGATGGACGATGGGAAAGCACTGCAGTTGCTTACTCACGCCTTAAGTAAAGCTCTTCTCTCTTCTTTCTTACTTTCTTTATTTGGCGGCTACGACTGGTTTTTTATAAGGAAAGGCCTACTAGGTCTTTGTCTACTTTTGGAGTTTCATTAACTAGCCGTTATTAATTGCCCGGATTTAAAAAGGAAAGGCGACTGGTGGCTGTCAAAATAATTTAGGCTTGCTTGCACGTGAAGTAAGTTATCCAGCTAGCGTGTGACATAGGCGGTTTAGCCATACCTGCTTCAGACTTCCTCAAATAAATCTTGCCTTGGCAAGATAAATCTGCTCCTCACGTTCTCATCTGTTCCCTTGGCCTCTGCACGTTTACATTGTCACGACTGAAATGTTCTTCCTCTGTAGAATTACTGCACAAACACAACCCAAACAACCCTTTCTCTTCAACAGCATCAGTCAAACCAAATAAATCTTGCCTAAGCAAAACTTATCCACCATAATCTAATATAACCTATACGCAACTAAATGCAACTAAAAATGCAGTGCATACTTTATCTAGACGAGCAATAACTTAAGTGAAAAGACTAGGAATTAAGTCTTTTTACGGAGTTATCAAGACTTTCTTGCAAGCTCTTGAGGCTATATTGGCAAGATATCAGTCATCCGCAACACCTCCCCTTTCTCCGCCTCCACCTCATGTTCCTCCAGCTCTGAGAGTGTCAATTCTAAAAGAATTAAAGAGTCTGGGAGCTTCAGATTTTAAAGGTGAAACAAATGAAGGCCCAGTTGTGGCAGTTATGTGGCTAAATAATGTGAATATTGTATTGGTCAGTCTTCATTATTCTGATGAAGAACGATTAAAAGGCGTAGTTTTATTGTTAAGAGGGCAAACCAGGATTTGGTGGACAAATGTTACGACACGTGTCCCTTCAGATCAGATTTCTTGGCAGTTTTTCCTGGAGGCTTTCCAAAAGAAATATATTTGAGAGCAGTTTATTATTAATATGAAGCAAGACTTTTTCAATCTGATCCAGGGAAACATATCTATTTATGAATATGAGTGTGAGCTTAATAAGCTCACCCGATATGCTTCAGAGATGGTCCCCACAAAAAGAGATGTATACCAGAAGTTTATTCGAGGTCTTCGCCCTAGACTGAGGGAACTTTTTTGACTGCCAGTCTGACTACCTTTCAGGAAGTGGTCAATAAAGCTAAGGATATGGAAATGGCACAAGAGGAAAAAGTTATGTTTGATCAGAGGAGTTAGTCAAAGAGATCAGGAGGATCATCCTTATCTCAATCTAAAAGAGGTCGAGGATCAGGATATTAGTACCATAGTAAATCAGAAGTTGGTACTTCTAGTCGTAGAATATCTGAGGTTAAAGAAAAATGAAGTCAAACACAGACAGTCTCAAGGACAACACCCATTATGTTTGCGGTGTGGAAAGTATCATTATGATGAACGTAGAGCAGAATCACGAGTTTGTTTTTGTTGTGGAGACCCTGGTCATTATATCAGAGACTGGCTGATGGCAGGAGAGAGATCTGTTCAGACAGAGTGATCAGTGGCAATGCCTCAGAGAGGTGGTCGAGGTAGAGGTAAATGGAGGGGATATTCAGAGATAGCCTCTCAGTCCGATGTTCATGCTCTAGCCTGAATTTATAATATCAAGACCAGGGAGAATCATGACGACCCAGAAATTATAGCAGGTACTTTATATCTTTATGATGAGCCTATTTTTTTTTGGTTGATTTGGGTTCTACGTATTCCTATATTAGCTCTGAATTAGTTAAAAATAAAATATTCAGCTAGAACCCATCAATAGTGAGATAATAGTTGTAAATCCACTGGGTCATAGTGCTAGAGTTACACGGATTAGCTGAAATTATCTAATAAAGATTCAAGGGGTCGTATTCTCGATGAATCTTTTGGAGTTACCATTTGACGAGTTTAAGATAATATTGGGCATCTCACCATTATGGTTGGGTAGATTGTCACATGAAGCGATTATTTATAAAGGATATAGAGGGTATCGAGATAATAGTAATTGGAGAAAAAGCAAAATCGTTGCCCAATGTGATATCAACAATGACAACAACGAAAATGATGGGAAAATATTGTACAACTTTCTTAGAAAATATGATTGATACCCAAACATCTGAAATTTGATTGGAGGATATCACGACAGTTCGAGAATTTCCAGATGTATTTTCTGATGATTTATTCGGATTACCTCCTAATCAAGAAGTGAAGTTTAAATTTGATGTTTTCCCGGGTACTGTACATATCTCAATGGCTCCATACAAGATGGCTCAAACGAAACTAAGAGAATTAAAGGCACAATTACAATAGCTACTTGATCGAGGTTTTATTAGACCGAGTTTATCTATGTGGGGTACACCGATACTTATTGTTAAAAAGAAAGATGGATCAATGTGATTATTTATTGATTATTGTAAACTGAATAAAACGACAGTGAAGAATAAATACCTCTCCCGAGGATCGATGATATGTTTGATCAGCTCAAGGGTGCTTCATTATTTTCGAAAATTGATCTTCGATCAAGGTATCATCAGCTAATGATAAAGGAGGAAGATATTCCAAAGATGCTTTTAGAACCCGATATGGTCATTATGAGTTTGTTGCAATGCCGTTTGGACTGACCAATGCTCCAGTAGTGTTTATATATTTGATGAATCATGTGTTTCAGCCATATTTGGATCAATTTGTGGTTGTGTTCATTGATGATATTTTGGTTTATTCTAAGACTAAGGAGGTGCATGACGCACATCTCTGTATAGTACTACAGACGTTGCGAGATAAAAAGTTATATGCTAAATTGTCAAAATGTGAATTTTGGTTGTCAGAGGTTGCTTTTCTGGGGCACGTGATTTCATCAGAAGGAATTAGAGTTTATCCCAAGAAAGTACAAGCGATAGTGGAGTGGAAACCTCCGAAAAATGTCTCGAAAGTTTGAAGTTTCTTGAGATTAGCTAGATATTATCGGAGATTTATGAAGAATTTTTTAATAATTGTATCTCCACTTACCAAGCTACTCCGAAAGGATATATCATTTGTCTGGATTGAAAAGTGTCAAGAAAGCTTTGATATGCATAAAAAGATTATGACAGAGGTCCCACTATTACTGCAGCCAGAGTCAGGAAAGGATTATGTGATTTACAGTGATGCATCTCATAATGGTTTAAGATGTGTTCTAATGCAAGATGGTAAAGTGGTAGCCTATGCTTCAAGTCAGTTAAAGGTACACGAACGGAATTACCCAACACTTGATTTGGAGCTAGCAGCTATAGTGTTTACTCTGAAGATATGCGCCACTATTTATACGGTGAGCGATGATACATTTATACAGATGATAAGAGTTTAAAATATTTGTTGACTCAGAAAGAATTAAATCTAAAGCAAATGAGATGGATAAAGCTTTTCAAAGACTATGATGTGATTATTGATTACCATCCTGGGAAGGCTAATGTGGTAGCCAACGCACTTAGTCGAAAAAACCTTTGTTGCTATGAAAGCGTTAGATGCACGATTATCAATATGAAAAGATGGTACATTGATTGTAGAATTGAGATTGAGGTCTGTCCTATTAGGTCGAATCAAGGATCTCCAGAATAAAGATAAAAAATGTTTAGATAGAATGGAGCAAGCAAAGAAAGAATAAATGATAGATTTTGAAATTAAGTCTGATGGATGTTTTTATTATAAGAATCATATTTTTATACCAGATGACGAAGAACTGAAGAAAGATCTTCTTTTCGAAGCTCATTATAGTCCTTTGACTATGCATCTAGGAGGAAATAAAATGTATCAAGATTTGAAGAGTTGGTTTTGGTGGGCAGGTATGAAAAGAGCTATCATTGAGTTTGTTTCTAAATGTCTAACATGTCAGCATGTAAAAGCAAAACACCAAGTACCTTTGGGGTTATTTCAACCTATCTCCATTCCTTAGTGGAAATGAGAACGAGTTACCATGGATTTCATGATAGGTTTACCTCTGACACCTAGTAAGAAAGATTTGATCTGGGTGATCGTGGATAGATTGACAAAGACAACACACTTTATTCCAATTCGAAAAGATTATTCTATGAACAAGTATGTTGAGTTATATATCATATAAATAGTACGACTTCATGGAGTACCTGTTTCGATAGTTTCAGATAGAGATCTGAGATTTACTTCGAGATTTTGGAAGTATTTACATGAAGCATTGGGAACCCGACTAAATTTCAGCATAGCTTATCATTCTCAGACAGATGGTCAATCTGAGTGAACTATTCAGATACTTGAAGACATGCTAAGGGTGTGTGTTATTGACTTCAAAGAATCATGGGAAAAGTATTTGCCTTTAACAGAGTTTGCTTACAACAACAGTTATCAATCAAGTATCAAAATGGCTCCTTTTGAAGCATTGTATGGAAGAAACTGTTGAACACCACTGAATGGATATGAATTAAAAGACTAAGATGTAATTGGTCCATATCTGATTAAGAAGGTGGAAGAAAAAGTAAAGGTAATCCAAGATAATCTCAAGATAGCAACCGATAGACAAAAATCTTATGTTGATTTAAAAAGAAAATAGATTGAATATCAAGTAGGTGATAAGGTATTTCTTAAAGTGTCACATTGGAAAAAAGTTCTGAGATTTGGACGAAAAGGAAAATTGAGTCTAAGATTCATCGGACCATATGAGATTATAAAGAGATTTGGACTAGTAGCTTATCAGTTGGAGTTACCTCTAGAGATGGACAAGATTCATAAAGTATTTCATGTATCGATACTTCAAAGATATCGGTCAGATCTTGCACATGTGATTACACCGGAGGAAATTGATATTCAACCAGATTTATCATATGAAGAGGAGTCAGTAAAGATTTTAGCACATGGAGTCAAAGAACTAAGAAATACGACGATTTCATTGGTAAAAGTTCTTTGGCAAAACCATAAAGTTGAGGAAGCAACTTGGGAATAAGAAGAAGATATGAAGAAAACATTTCATCATCTATTTAATTCATGTATGTAGATATGTAGGAGAATTCGAGGACGAATTTTCTTTAAGGGGGGAGAAATTGTAACATACCAAATTTTGTCTAATAACTAAAATGTAAGTTTTGAAAGTTTAGTAGCTAAAGTATAAACTTTGCAAAGTTTGGGGACTAAATTTATAATTTTTAAAAGTTATATATTTTAGCCTCTAAATGAATAGTTTGGATTAAAATAGAAATTTTAGTGGGAATCAGATTTTCGCTGCGTGATCTGTGTTAAAAGCTATAAAGCGATAAAGTTTGGTATTGAAATCGGATATTCGGATCGAATCAGAATTTTACAAAAATTTGAAGTATGTTAGAGAATATTTGAAAATATTATTTTTATATTTTAGATTAGAGAAATTTGGCTCAGAACAGTGCAAGTTTTCATATTTGACCGAAATAGTGGAATTTTAGTGACTAAAATGCAATTTTTGAATATTTCATGGCCAAAGTGAAAATTCAAAGCCAAGTTGATTCATCTTTGACCAATGAATATTTTATTGGAGAATATGACAATTAAAATTGGTACTTTTTAAGTTTTATTAATGGCAAAATGGAATTTCCTAATAATTGAATAAAAAATTTAATTATTTTATTATTAAATCATATGTTAGGATTTATTAATTATTAGAATAATCAAGAAACTTGATCATTTTCAGCTTCTTCATCTCCAAGGGCAGAAGGTTTCAAGTCTTCAAGGAAAGAATTTTTAGTTTTATTTTTAAAGCTATTTACTTGATTTTTGAGTTTAACTATTAGATAGAGAATTAATCTACATGAAATTCTCTATCATTTGATACCAAAATTTCATGGTGAAGATGATTGTTTGATGAGGTTTGATGATTAGGGTTATGAAGAATTTATTGATTTTAAAGAGTTGTTGTAGGGTTTTTATGTTTTTGATGTTAGTGATCATTTTTAAAGCATGTACAATAGTTAGAACTAATTGTACATGTGTAAACAAGATTTTTCCTTGTTAGGGTTTGTGAGAATGATAAGATTTTAATTCAATTTGACGTTTTGATGATTGGAAATGCATGAATTTAATCATAGGAGGTTGAATTCATGCTTGAAAATGAACAAAAAGTCCCCTAGGTGACTTGAATGTATCTGGCCATAGGGAAGAAAATTGAGGAAAATGTTGAAAATTTTCCTATAGATTAGAAATGATATTAGAAGTATTATATGTTATTTGGAGATTGATTTGGATCAATTTGGAACCTTCAAAGTGTAAAAGGGTTAATTTACATGTTTTTGGAATTATGGGATATTATTGTAAGATTGAAATACTTGAAGGATTCAATGTTGATTTTGATATTTATAGTACTAGAATTTTAGTTGGAAAGTTGTTTGAAAATCAAATTGCAAATTTGGTAAATCTTGAGGTGGAATTTGAAAGGTCCCAAGACCTTGGGGACTTGTTTGCAAGTTCTTAAATGTAGAAGTATTATTTGGGTAAATTACTGAATGCTGGAAAATTTATTAGTATGTTGAATTTTGAATTAAATATTGCGTTGGGTTGAATTATAAATGTATAAAGTTAGGTGGTTGAAAATCGAAAGTTAGGAGAGTTTGAGTTGAAATTATAAATGTTTGGAATGTTGAGGTATTGATTTGAGCATTTTATTTAAGTGATGGAATTTTTATAAGTAATATGCAATGATTTTAATGGTGAAGGACCATTTTAAATTAAAAGGAAATGTTGAGGTGAATTCTAAAAAGAATTCACAACTTGTGGCTTATTTGTGTAAATTAGCAAAAGAAGAAGGGTTAAAGAGGAAAATAAATATTCATGGATTTGTATGAGTAATTTGAGAAGTTAGAAATTATAGTGGAGATATGATTTAGTGTGATATCGTTTTAATTTCGATTTGTATTTTATAAATTTTTGAATATTAAAATCAGCTTATATTAGTACAATACTAATATGTAGTTCGAACACTTTGTGTTATTATTTGGTATTGTCAGACCACGACAAATCTAGGAATCTGAACGATTCGAAAGGAAAAGGAAAAGAACGTGATTAGAAATATCGTGTAAAGGATATTATAGTGAGGCAAAGGTGAGTGCAGTTATTTATTTAATTTTTTTAATCGAGGACGACTTGCGATAAGTCAACCTAATTTCAATTTACAATATGATTTTATAAAGTTTATAACGAATATTTTTATAATATTTTATATTAGTTTTATGAATGATTTAGGGTATGAACTACCCAAGCATTATATTTTTTATGACGGATTTTATTATGATACATGATCCCATTGTATGTTATATTGAGAATTGCTGGTAAACTTGGCATGTCATTAGTTGTGTACTTATCAATTATCAGCTTTGGTACATTCGTGTACCAATGTTATCAGTTATCATATCAGCTTTGGTACATTCGTGTACTAATATCTAGCACCGTTGGTGTTCAGGTTATGATGGCACTAAAGTGCATCATATCTCAGTATCAGTGTTGGGATTTACAAAAGCTCGAATCGACAACCGAAAGGGTTCTCCAAGAGTGGTCGGGTTGATTTTTGTGTTTATGAAGTAAGGAGATTGAAAGATAGAAAATTGCACAGCGATTTATAGTGGTTCGACTTCTCAACCAAGTCTACATCCACTACCTTAGCTCCTCACCAAGGATTTTTCCAACAAATTCACTAATTTGCTATTTCTTTTTCAAGGACAAAGAGATAACCTTTACAAACTCCCTAGTTTTTACATGGGTTAAACTAGAACCTTTCCCTAGCTTTTAGCAGGCTTAGCTATAACCAAAACCCCTTTACAATGAAACGAAATGTAAACAAGAAAACCTCTCTAAGTAGGTGTTTACAAGATTTAAGCTCACAAGAACAAAAATATTTACAAGAGAAAGATGAAATAAGAATAAAAAACTCTTATCTTGTGTTTGATTGCTTGGATAGTTGTTCTCTTACTTCTTCAAGTGTCCTCAGCTTGTATTTATAGTTTGAAATGAGTTTGAAGTCGTGTATAGCCGTTGGGGATGTTTTGGAGCCGTTTGGGGATATTTTGGAGTCGTTTATGGATGATTTTTTTTTGTAAAATAAGGTTATCCATAATACGGGGTGTCGGTACACCTTCAAGGGGTATTGGTACTACCTTTGTTAAATTCAAATTAAACTAGTCGTTGGAGCCAGGGTATATTGATACCCACAGGGGGTATCGGTACCCAGGGTATTGATACCCATAGGGGTATCGATACCCTTTTTGCATTCTTTGTTTGAGCCTTCATAGGGGTATTGATACCCAGTCATAGGGGTATCGATACCCATTAATATTTTTGCTCAAATTCGAATTTAATGGACTTTGAATTAGTTTTGAAACCTTTTGAAAACTTTAAATAAATTCAATTCAAGTCCAAAAACATATTGCCTTAATTTGTTATATCGAAACATAGTTCAACAATCTCCCCGTTTTTGATATAACAAAACATTTGAAAAATCATTTTAGGCAAAAACTCCCCTTCATAAAATATTTAATGAAAAATATATCAATTGTTTACAAAAGGATACCAATTGTTAAAAAGATACCAATTGTTAGAAAATATATGAAAATGTTAAGCTCCCCTTTTTTCATTAAGAAATTGATTTTTTTCAAACCATACCTCTCCCCCTTTTTGTTATATCAAAAATAATTCAATTTTTGAAGTTCTAAAATAACATTGGAGAGTAAGTGATAAATTTTACATTTAAAATTTATTTGAAAAATCAAAAACTCCCCCTCAATAAATGTATTTCAAACAAATTTTAGCTTTAAGAATTTGATACTTAAACAAAATTTGAATTTCAACAAAGAATAACAAACATGTTAGTAGTACATGAAATTCACTGTATCCAAGTCTAAAATATTTTATGCAATATCAATTATTGAAATTAAGTGCATATGCATAAAGTTTTCCAAAAAAGTTAGACATTTGAAAATTTTGATATCAATTGTTAGAGATGTATCTATTACATTTAAAACACATGCATAAACATTTAAATTTAGGTCAAAAATTTAAAATTTGTAAAATCAAATCATTTGAAAGTTTGATATCAATTGTTAGAGAGATATCATTTGTATTTAAAACCAATTTTGACCAAAATTCATTATGATGAACTAAAAATTATGAAAAATCATTAAAAATTTAAAATGTTCATCATAACCATTTTTCAACATACATGAGATTAAAAACAATGCATAATCATTTAAAATCAAAACTCATGCATGCATAAATCCAAATGAGCAACCAAATAACCAAAATCAAAAGCATTAAGCTTATAGGTTATCCATTCCTTTTTCATGTGTGACTAGAGCATCTTGAATATCATCACTTTCATCACCATTGCTCCCACATACCTACAAGAGATATTTAAGTAGATTTTGGTATCCAAATTGCTTTGGATCCTTGAACATTAGTTTCAATGTCCCTTGTTCCTTTCGGAACTCATACTTGTCTAATTTTAAAACATTTTTCTTTCTTCAAAGGACAAGTATGTTCCCTCGAATTCTTAATGAGTGGCCATGAGGCATAGGTTGACTACTTCATCATCATTGGAGTCATCTTCATCACTCCAAGCTGTCACATATGCCTTCTTCTTGGATGATCTCTTATTTCTTAGAAGGGGATAATCATACTTGACATGCCCCGTTCTTTGACAATTAAAGTACACAATATGACTCTTCTTCTTGGTTGATTCATCTTTACTTCCTTGGAAGTCAAGAATCTCTTTAACTCTTTTAAGAGCTTGACCATCTCATCTTCTTGTTCATCATCGTCTTCATCCAATTCATCACTTGAATCTTGATAGCTTTCATTGGTGGATTTGAAGGCAGTGTTTATCTCCTTCTTCTTCTTGTTTTTCTTCTCTTCATTTTCTTCCTCTTCCTTCAACATCATCTCATGAGTGAGAATAGAACCAATTAATTCATTGAGAGTGAGAGACTTTAGGTCTCTAGCTTTGATAATAGTCGTCTTCTTCGATTGCCATAACTTTGGAAGAGAGTATATCATCTTTCTCACAAGCTTCTCATTAGGGATTACTTCTCCAAATCTCCTGAGATCGTTGACAATCACAGAAAATCTATCCGTCGTAGCTTTGATGTTTTCATTGGGTTTTATCTTGAAGTTCTTGTAGCTATGGTTGAGAAGACTTTTCTTTGTTTTCCTCACTTCGTCGATTCCTTCATGAGTGACTTGGAACTTATCCCAAATCTCTTTAGAAGTAGAAAAAGAGGATATTCTTCATATTCGTTTGGGCCTAAAGCACAAAGAGAATATGTATAGCCTTGGAACTAAGCTGGAACTTTTTCTTCTCTTCATTACTCCAATCGTCGTATTCACCGGGTGGAGTGGAGTAACCCCACATGATTGAGTTCCAAGCTCATAGATCGTATGCTCGAATAAAGAACATCATCTTATTCTTCCAATGAGCATAATTTGATTCATTGAAGAAGGGTGGTTTGTTGACCGGTTGTGAATCCATAATATGTAAATCTTCAAAGTAATAGGCACTGGAAGAAAAAGTCATTTCTTGCCGGTTGCTTTGGGAATCAGTGAGCGTCTTCCAGGATCGTCTCAAAGATATTAAGCCTTCTAACAAGTTAAGCTCTGATACCAATTGTTGAGTTAATATATAGGATGAATCGGTCAAGGGGGTGAATTGACAATAAAAATTTCGGTGGAAGTTTTTACAGAAAATTGAAAATATTTGCATACCGATTTAGAGTGGTTCGACATTCTCAACCAAAGTCTACGTCCACTACTTTAGCTATCTATACTAAGGATTTTCCATAAATTAACTAATTTGTCTTTCTTTTTAGGACAAAGAGTAACCTTACCTCAAGAAGTATACCCTAAATTCTTGAGAACACTCTATCCCAAAGAGAAAATTACAAATACACAAACTTTATAGAAAACCCTCACAAGGTATATTGTTTGCACAATTCTAGAACAAAGAAAGAACACTCAAGAATAAATACAATTGAGCACAAATGGTGTTCTTGAAAGCAAAATGAATATTGAATGGAAAATAGGCTTGAAATGCTCAAACAATAAGTTTAAGGCTTTCTCTTTGATTTTCTAGCTTCTCTTTTGAATTCTTGTTGATCAATGGCTTTAGAACTTGTTTAAATACACCTTGGATCAATTCTGAACATTCGAGATCATTCGTGAAGTCAATAGAGCCATTGTTGTATGTTTTCCATTTAAAAAATCTGTTGGGAGCGTAGGGTATTGGTACACCTAGTGTAAAATTTAAATATTTCGACTGTTATTTGACAAAGTGTATTGGTACCTTCCAGGGGTATCGGTACACTAATTGCATTCGATGTTTCTCAGAGCCAATTATAACATAAGGGGTATCGATACATTCGGTTGTGTATTAGTACCCTTATTACATTCGAAATTCAGGGGGTATCAGTACATCCGAAGGGTGTATCGGTACACCCCTACTTAAAATTAATTTTTGGCTCAATTAGGGTTCAAAAATTCTTTGTAAAAATTATTTCAAAAATATTTTAAGATTGAAACACAATTTTACACTTAAGTAAGGAGTAAAATTAACATTAAAAAACTTGGAATAATATATGAGATATTCGATTAATTTGATCAAATATTATTTTTGAAATTGAACATAAAATCTTAAAATTCATTTTAATATTATTTGTTATATCGAAACATCAAAATGTTTTCAACAATCAGTTATGATTTGCACCGTGTTGTGTATAGTGTGTATATTACTCACTTATCTTATGTTCTCATAAATATGCATTGGGCTATAAAAAAGAATATGAAAATTGTGAATGATTTCCAGTTGACAGAAAACATGATATGATTATTTTTATCAGAATGTTCATGAGTTCATGACTTAAAAGAAATTCCAAGTCTCAGTGAATAAATCGACTAGGATAAGTTGGTTTGCTAGTTTAATTCGAATTATTTTATTTATGTTTATGATATTTTCATATTTTTCTCATCTTAGATTACTACTGCCTCACTAAGTTATACTTAGCGTGTGATGATTTTCATGCGTAGGTTCTAGTAAGGATAAGTACGAGCAGTTAGGAGCTATCGACGCATCATGAACTAAATTTTCCAACGCATGACTTGGAACATATTTCTATTGTGTTCGCCCTCAAAATTTGGAGGAATTACTTGTACGGTGAAAAGTATTATCTATTTATCGATCATAAGAGTCTCAAATATCTCCTGACTCAAAATGATCTCAATTTGAGGCAAAGAAGATGGCTTGAACTACTCAAAGACTATGATTTAGTCATCGACTATCATCCCAAAAAAAACTAACTTGGTTGCAGATGCTCTCAGTCGTAAACCGATCTTGACCTCAAATGTTATTATTGTTTATCTTCGAATGTATCAAAAATGTGGATTTATGTGTGAATTACAAGTTTAATCTAGCCTAATCTCAAGGATCAAAGACTTGCAACAAAATGATCTTAAACTTCAAGTTGTCATCTCAGGGTTAGACTCGAAGGGCAATCAAGATTTCTTCATTCATTCGAATGTCATACTTTATTTTAAGAATAGGGTGTGTATTTCGAACAATGATGACTTGAAAAATGAAATTTTGCAGGAAGCTCATCAAATTCCTTCTCGATTCATCTTGGATTTGTCAAGATGTAAAGACCTTAAATCCTTGTATTGGTGGCCTCACATGAAGCCTTCCATTACATATTTTTTTTTCTAGATGCCTGAATTGTCAAATAAACAAAACCGAACATCGAGCTCCTACTGGACTCCTCCAACCTATTGAATTTCCTTAATGGAAACGAGATCAAATAACTATGGACTTTGTAATTGGTCTACCTTGTTCACCAAGAAAGTGTGATGCTATGTGGGTAATTGTAGATCGCTTTACTAAATCAGCTCATTTCATCCCTATTTGAATGATCTATAGTTTGGATACTCTAGTCGAATTATACATTTCTGAGGTAATTTGGTTGCACAGGGTCCTATTTCTATCATTTTCGATAGAGATCCTCGATTCACAACTCGATTTTGGAAATCCTTGCAGTGAGCCCTTAGCACTAAATTGAAATTGAGTATGACCTTTCATCCTCAAAGTGATGGCCAATCCGAGAAAGTAATACAAGTACTCAAAGATATGCTTAGAGCTTGTGTTATCGACTTCGAAAAGAACTAGGAGAAATCCATACCCCTTTATTGAATTTGCCTATAACAATAGTTATCAAGTTTCAATTCAAATGGATCATTTCGAGGCTCGTATGGAAGAAAATGTAGAACACCTTAATGTTGGTCCGAATTGGGTGAAAACAAAGTATTTGGGCTTCATTGCTCAGGGAAACCGAAGAACAAGTTTGAATTATTCATGATTGATTGAATCAAGTCTTTGATAGGAAAAAGTCTTGTGCATATTTGAAACGAAGAGACATCTAGTATAATGTAGGAGATAAGGTATTTCACAAAGTATCTCTCTGGAAGAAAGTTTTCAGGTTTAGAAAAAGGGGAAAGCTTAGTCCACGATTTATTGGACCATTCGATATTGCTGAAAGAATTGGTCCAATGGCTTAATGTCTATCACTCCCTAGTGAATTCGATAAGATTCATAATGTTTTCCATGTCTCGATGCTCCAAAAGTACCGATCAGATCCTACTCACATTCTAGAACCTGAAGAAGTTGAATTAAACCCAGATCTATCCTATGAAGAATAACCAATTCAAATACTTGAAAGAGAAGTCAAACGACTTCGAAATAAGAATGTTCCTTTGTTGAAAGTCTTGTGGAGATATCATAAGATGGAATAAGCATCCTGGGACCCTGGGATAAAATGAGAAAGCAATATTCTCATCTATTTGATCCAGGTAAGAATTTGAAGATGAATTCTCTTTTTAAAGGAGAGAGTTGTAACTCCCTGAAATCCTAGCCTATGAGAATTAAGCTACATTGCCTAAAGTAAAAACCAAATTGAATTGAAGTTTAAATTAATTGGATTGGAAAAGGACCCAATCGAATTGCCTAGAATAGCCAACAAGTTGAATGGGAATTTAAATTAGTTGAATTAAACAAGGACTTAATTAAAAGGATTGAAGGAATGTTAACCATGTTGGAGTGATCTAATTGGAATGGATCATAAATAACAAGTTTGCATACCAATTTCATGGATTCCTAAATCTTCCCATGAATAATTTATTACTTAAGCACTAAATGGGGCTAAAGAAGATAATTTACTTGCATTACTAGTGAAGAAATAACATTTTCTTCTTCCTTTCATCTTGGTGACCAAAATTGAGGGGGAATTGAGAGAAAAATTTGAGAGTGGAAAGAGGGATATCTTCCACGCAAGCTTGGTTTCAAGCTTATATTACATAGGAAAATCCATCTAGCATAACAAGTAAATCTTTCCCTCTCTTTCCATTCAAAATTTTAAGGATTCAATTGAGTTGATTCTTAAGAAATTGATAAGTTTGATTATGGAATTAATTCAAATTGTTGGCTTATATGATACTAGAGACTATGGTGATCATGTTAAGTTAAGTTTAAGTGATTAGGAACCTTGTTAAATTGGTTAAACTATGGGTTATCACCTTAAGGGTCATAACCGAAAGAATTGTTCATGCATGTGATCAAATTAAGAAATTTGAAAGGTTGTATACCAAATTGGAAAAATAGGTATAGGACAAGTTGTTAGAAATTGGATATTTTAGGAATTTCGAAACATTGAACAAGAGTAATGTTGTAAAATTGTGAGAATTTGACCTGGGAAGTGAATCAAATCACTATTGTTGCTGTAAAATTAATTAGGGACTGGTTTGAACAAATTGGAAAATTTGGGACTTAATTGGACTATTGAGGGATAAGGTTGATATGAAAATATAGGGAAATGATAAAAATAAACAATGGTAAAAAGATATAAGACAAATTGGTAAGGATTTTAGGTGAATTAGTTCACCAAAGTGCATCGAATTATAAGAGTGACAGATTGGTCACTGGAAAATTATCTAACTTCAAATGCATAAATGTAATTTTATATAAGAAATTAAAATACAATCCATACATGGTTGGAAAATTAATTGAATTATCTTTATATGGGTATAAAGAAATCGAAAATTCGATGAGTAAATTAAAAGTTATGGACAAATTACTCTAAGGTGTACAATCTACCAGAACAGAATCTGTTTAGTGTCAAATAGCTTAATTGAGCTTGAATTACTATTGTATTGATTCTAATAACTTCCCTATGTTGTGTATAAATTGCTAGAGCAAGGAACTGAGGAAGTGGCTGAAGGAACTAAGGGAGGATCCACCAAAGATAAGCAAAAAGGAATAGTAATTCAAGGCTAACTTGCAATATTGTGAGTGTAACTATGTTAGGGTTGGGAATTTATTGATATGTTAAATTGCTCATGAAATCAGTATGCTAATAATGAAATTAAGTCATACTTAAACTTAAATTAAGGGAAAGAATGATTAATTAAAGACTATAAGTTATTGAGTGCCAAATGAAATTAATTGGTAAATTAGTTATTGCTTGTTACCTTTATTTAAATTGAATTGGATTGTGAATTAATATATGTTACCATGATCTAATTGAATTGGTTTGTGAATAAATGCATGTTTCATGACCGAATTGAATTGAATTATGGATTACTGCATGCTGTCATGATCGAATTAAATTGAATTGTGAATTATTGCATGCTTCCATGATTGAATTGAATCAAATTGTGAATTATTGCATGTTGCCATAATCGAATTGAGTTTAATGGTGAATTATTGCATGTTTCTATGATTGAACTGAATCAAATTGTGAATTAGTGCATGCTAATAAGATCGAACTTGATTGAATTGAAATCTTGAATGAACAAATTGTTGCTTGCTGCCATGATCCATTTGAAATTGAATGCATAATCTTGACATGAAAGAATCCTTGATGACTATGTTAAAAAAAAGATTTCTTGGCAAATGAAATTCAATGTCCTTGGTTAATAGTTGGTCCAAGATATAAGGGCATGCCTTAGAGTCTAGAGCTTATTTGTGTATGGGAGACTACGGTCCAACACTACGGTGCTTATTGGTGACATACGAAGGGTACGTTATTTGGTTTTTGGTGACGGTAGGAGGGTTGACCAGCACTACAGTGCAATGAAAATATATGGCGACAGTTGGTTAGAGACTTGCTTGTCTAGACTAAACTAGAAACCAAGGCTTAAATTAATTGACAAGATTAAATCAGAAGAGTGCATGTATTTGCATGAATTATTCAAATCGAATTGCTACAAAGATTGAATTGCTTAATTCGAAATATTGTGTAGATTGTGTGTTGCACATATGGTAATTTATGCCTTGATCGAATAGAAGAAGAATTGAAATGTTTAATTGGTTGATTTAGTTGATTGTTAAATTAAATGTATATGATTGTGTACTCTCTCCATGTTCGAAATTGAAGCTAGATCAGGTAGATTATTTAAATTGAATGATATCCTATTAGAGTATATAGTAGTTGCATGAAATCAAAATATTAGTTGATTGTGGAAATCATTAAATGGTAAAGAATTAATGAAATTAAGTGTTACCTCACTAACTACTTTAAGTACTTATCACTCTTGTTCCTTTCATTCTCAAACCACATGTTCTAGAGTATTTGAAGCTCAACCTCCATAGCTAATCATCCCAAAGGAAGATTTTAAGTATGGCTTGTTTCGTTATCCTTATACTCCTAGTTGGTGGCTTAGCATTGAGTATAGTGGTTCAAATCTCATGCATATGGTGGGTAATTAAGTTGTTTACGAAATGTACCTAAGAACCTAATGAAATAGTATAGTCTATGGAGTTAATGGACCCCTAATATATGTAATGTCAATGGCTCTTTTGGTGTGTGTATAGCTTACATGTATGTTCTTTTGTGTAAGCCATTAAGGGTTCCTTTTTGGAATATATATAAAAGATGGGTTATATATAAATGTCATATTATGTTAAGTTCACTAAACTCTTATAGAATGTATGCGGTTTAAATTCTAGTATTCAGTTTAATGTATAAAAAATGCAAATTAAATGAAATTACATGTGATAAATTGGGATTCATGGCTTAATCGAATTAATTGATAAGTATATTGATTGAGATTGATTAATCTTGTTTTCGGAAAAATAGCTCTTCAATTGTAATGTCCGCTGCGTATGTTTGATTCAACGTTTAATGTTCTTGTACTTGTTTATTGATCTCAGTATTGCTCCTAATCCTTAACTCGGGTTTGTGGTGTTACATGAACGAATAGTGGCTAAGGTATACCAAACTTCGCCCTTGAAAATAAAATTACACCGTTGCTTGGATACATAAAACTCATAAATATTGAATAATAAATGTAATTTCCTGAATATTCAATATATATATTAGAAAATAATTGTCATGTTATCCCTTAAAAATCAAAAATAGAATCTTTTAGGACAATAGACTCAAATTAAAGAAATATTGCTGAAAAGAAAGTTAAGCGTAAAATAAATTTGGAAGGTGCACTCCAAGAAATGAACTCCAGACCATATCACACCCTAAGCGAGAATTATATCACTAGACCAAATGCCCTCGTTGATCCATTTCAGCAGTAATAGTTTAATATTCATAAAATTTCTGTTGTTAAGTCCATTGAAAGCCCAAATTCAATCTTTACACCTAGACAACTTCTCGATATTTCAGTAGGGTTGAGCGTAATTAATTTTAATAAAAAAATATTTTTTAAAATTTAAATTATTTCAGTTATGATATTTAAATTTATTTTACATTTAATATGACTCTCAAACTAAGAAAATTTATATTGATTTTTTGACCAACAAAAATCGTCATTTATCATTTTGACGTTGTTACAATAATATTGAAATTTCGTATAATGACTGCTGACCATAGACAAATCGTGAGTCAAAATTTGCTTTGACAAACGATCTAGTGGGAGAATGGCAATGGAGCTGGAATCGATGTAGTAACTTGTGCAGTGGTCGACAAAAACAACAAGCAGTAAGCACGAACAAAGGTGATAACTTCAGACTCGTGTTCTCTTATCCTCATGTAACAACTTATTCCTAGCAATCATACTGCCCATATAAATGCATAAAATTTCACCATGTTTAGCTGTGTGATGATTATGAAATAATAAATTTCACCATGGCTAGTCAGATAATCTTGCCAAAACACAATCACGAACAATATGGGTATATGTCTGTACTGGATTCTGATCGGGCAAAAAGGATCAACAGTCGAACGCTGAAAGTACAAGGTGGAACGATAATGCACTTAAAATGGATTTTGTAATGAAAACTTTAAACAACCCCAAATTGATTTCGTCAAAATCGATCAATTATGAAAGGTGCAGTTACGTTGTGATCGTTTAAAGTATTTTTAGATACTATAATAATGCACTTCAGGTTCAACTTTTTCTGGTGTTATATCCTCTAAAAATGGCTATTGCAACCGATATTTTTAATTTTCATTTCCTAATTTTCTCTGTTTTTCAAGCTTTTCTTCCATTGGCGAAAATTCTCTTATTTCTCTCTTGGGTTTTCTCTTTTATCAACCATTTTGTCTCGGTATAGATTGAAAGAGAGAAAAGGCTGCAATATCTTTAAAGATATCTGGGAATTTCTTTTCATGCACGGGTATTGAATATTTTTTTCCTGCTATAATTTGGCCTTTAATATGTTTTTTTTACATATATATATTTTTTCATAATTTATGTGGTTTTTCTGCTTTGAATGAACCTATTTCAATTTTAAATCTGGAATGGAGCTTCTTTTTCCTTTTTTTATGAATTCAAGAGCTATTTATTTATTTATTTATTTATTTATTTATTTTCTCTCATTTGTCTCAATGGAACTGAAATTCCATGGCTTTTCTTTGTGTTATGAAGAAAATAATATTGACAGATGGGGAAAAAACGAGATTGGTTGTGTGTTGTGAAGAAAGCCTTTTCCCCCGACTCAAAGAAAGATAAGGTTTAGTTAATTTCATTCATAAATTCCATTCAATAATGTTTATTTATTTGGTTTTCTAGTGATGTTTAGTTTTATTTTATTTTTAATTAATTTGGTGGTTTTATTTTTTCGCTTATTATTTATGATTTGAATTTAGCTAAATTTTGATTCAACAGGAAACTTCTAAATCAAAGAAAAAATTGCATGGCGAAAGCAAGGATTCCGTGCCTGTAGTTTCTTTGCCTAAAAAAGAACCTGAAACTCCTAAATCTTCACCCGCTGAATTTGCCAAATCGCCGGAAGCTCAAGATGAGCATAAGAATCATGCCTACTCCGTCGCTCTTGCCACCGCTATGGCTGCCGCCGCTGCCGTTGTTCACATCCCTTCCGAACAACAAGTTTCACCGGAGACAACCGCTACTGAAGCTATTCACATCGCTTCCGTACAAGGCAATTCACCTGAGAAAACGGCTACTGAAACTGTTCACGCCGCTTCCGTACTAGGAAAATCATCGGAGAAGACCACTAATGAAGCTGTCAACGTCGCTTTCGTACAAGGCAAATCCTCGGAGAAAGCCGTAACTGAAGCTATCCACGTCGCTTCTGTTCAAGGCAAATCATCGGGGAAAGCTGTTACTGAAGCTGTTCACGCCGCTTCCGTACAAGGCAAATCACCGGAGAAGACCACTACTGAAGCTGTCCACGTCGCTTCCGCACAACGCAAATCATCGGAGAAAGCCACTACTGAAGCTGTGCATGCCGTTTCCGCACAACGCAAATCATCGGAGAAAGCCGCTACCGAAGCTGTACATGCCGCTTTCACACAACGCAAATCGTCGGAGAAAACCGCTACTGAAGCTGTTCACACCGTTTCCGCAAAATGTAAATCATCGCATAAAACCGCTGTTGAAGCTGTTCACGCCGCTTCCGTTCAACGCAAATCATCGCATAAAACCGCCACTGAAGTTGCTCAGGCTGCTTTTGAACAACGTAAATCATTGGAGAAAAAAGCTGCTATCAAGATTCAAACTGCATTCCGCGAATACTTGGTATGCCATTTTCCCTTTTTAATTTGAATTTCATACCTCAGATCGATAATTGAATTATTGAACATTAAAAAATTAAGGAATACGGAGTAGATGAATTAAATAATAATATATATTATTTTATTTTTTATTACTAGTTGTCAAAATATAGATACTATTGGTAAATGTATGATACAATAATACTAATATGTGTACTTCTAAGAAGATATGAGATTGTCTCTGGAAAGACGGGCTAATATACGGCGTTACCGGATATATTATAATATATTTAACAAATTCGGTTTAGCATTACCGGAAATGTTGAGTAATAATAATGTAGTAAGTCTAAATCATGAAGAAATATTAAAAATTTTGGCAACCGGCAAACTTAGATTGTCGGTTTATGTCGATACAAATGAAAAATGTATCGCTCCATAACAATATTACAGGTAAAAATATGACAAAACCGGTCTCGAAATGACAAAACCGGTAAAATGCTACCAGATATGTTGAAAGTGTCGATACATTAATCTAAGTATCGACACTTTCTGAATTTAAAAGAGAAGAAGTTATAGCGCCTAAAAAATGTCGATACTTTATGAAAATGTATCGACCCATAACAATATAACAACTAAAAATATGACAAAACCGGTCTCAAAATGACAAAACAGGTAAATAACTATCGGATATGTTGAAAGTGTCGATACTTTAATACAAGTATCGACACTTTTGGAATTTAAAAGAGAAGAAGTTATAGCGCCTATAAAGTGTCGATACTTTAAAAAAATGTATCGATCAATAACAATATAATATGTAAAAATATGACAAAACAGGTCTCAAAAATGAAAAAACCGATAAAAAGATATCAGATATGTTGAAAGTATCGATAATTTAATATAAGTATAGATACTTTTGGAATTTAAAAGAGAATAAGTTATAGCGCCTATAAAGTGTCGATACTTTAAAAATATATATTAATCCATAATAATATAACAGATAAAAATATGACAAATCCGGTCTCAAAATGACAAAACTGGTAAAGCGCTACCAAATATGTTGAAAGTGTCGATACTTTAATAAGTACGTATAATACGATACTTTTTGTCCAGAATGTATTTTTTAAACCAAGTGCACAACAAAGTCTCGATACTAAAAACATCGAAACACATAGATATAATGTAATAAGTAAAATAACAATGTAACCGGCCTAAATACACCGGTTTATGAGAAAACAAGTATACATAAAGTATCGACACAAATACAACAAGTGTCGATAGTATTTGTCCAGAATGTATTTTCCAAACCAAGCGCACAAAAAAGTGTCGATACATTTATAACATGTGTCGATCCCAAATACGTCGAAACTATAATTATAATGTAATAGGTCACTTTACAATGTAACCGGTTTAAGTTTACCGGTTTATGAGAAAATATGTCTAAATAATGTATCGACATTTTATTTATTTGTGTCGATACTTTTTATCCATAATGAATTCCCAAACTATGTGCACTTATAAAGTGTCGATACATTTATTAAAAGTATCGACCCCAAATACATCGAGACCGAAAATTATAATGTAATAGGTCACTTTACAATGTAACCGATTTAAATTTACCAATTTTATGAGCAAATAGGTCTACATAATGTATCGATATTTTGTACATTTGTGTCGATACTTTATGTCCATAATGAATGCCAAACGATGTCCACGCATAAAATGTCGATGCATTTATAAAAAGTATCGACCCCAAATACATCGAGACCGAAAATTATAATGTAATATGTCAATTTACAATGGAACCGGTTGAAATTTACCGGTGTAAATAGAAAATAGGTCAACATAATGTGTCGACAGTTTTTAAATGTGTTGATACATTTGTCCAGACGAGGTGTACGCATAAACTGTCGATATATTTATAAAAAGTATCGATCCTAATACATTGAAATCGATAATTATTAACAGGTTACAATGTAACCGGTAAAAGTATACCCGTTAATTAGCAAATATGTCTACATTATGTATCGACACTCTTTAAATATGTGTCGATACTTTTTTTTCCAAAATGAAAGCAAAAACAGGTGCACGCATAAAGTGTCGATACATTTAAAATTGTATCGATCCCAAAAACATCGAAACCGATAATTATAATGTAATAGGTCAATTTACAATGTAATCGGTTGAAATTTACCGGTTTTATGAGAAAATAGGTCAATATAAGCGTTACCTATTACATTATATAAACGTTACCTAATATGTTACTTTACTTGATAATATTTCCGGTTATATGCCTATTTTATAATATAAGCGTTACCTAATATGTTATTGTACTTGATAATATTTCCGGTTAAATGATATAACATAACCGGTCTAAATTTTAACCGGTCACTCCGTTTTTTAGGCGCCGCACAACAGAAATACTAGAAGATAATGGGATTTGACAAGACTAAATCACATTGAATTTTAAATCTTGTAATTTTATTATTTCATTTTGACCTATAATATTTTGTTTTATTGAAATTAAGCGATTTAAGATTTAATGTGATTTCATCTAATAGTTTAAGCAAGTGAAAGTTCATTTATAAATTCAACGAGTCATTCTGTTTATAAGCAAATTAATAAAATAATTGTATTTGAGTTATCAGGCATAGGAAACTGAAGATACTCATTTAATGCATATATTTGTGTCTAATACTTGTACAAGTAGAAAGAAACATGTCCTTGATGAACAATTAGTTGTATTTGATGCATAGGAGTGATTGAATTTGGGAGTTGTGTGTCAGGCAAAGAGGGGTTTGAGAAGGTTGGAGAGGTTGAAATCGTCGTTGTATCAGGTGCAATCCATAAAACAAACCACGAGTACACTGAGACGCATGCAGTCTCAAGCTCGGGCGCAGTCCCAGAATCGCGCAAGAAGACGTAGAATGTGGGAAGAAAACCAGATCCTTCACCAACACCTTCAAAAGAAACGCGAGAAAGAGTTGGAGGAGGAGAATGCATCTGTAAGTTCATGTGAATGATTAGTCGAGTAGTTAGTAACTCATTTTTAACATTTGGGAAATTCAACAGATGGGATCAGACTGGCATGACAGTAAAAAATCCAAGGAGCAATCTGAAGCAATAAAACAGTACAGGCAACAAGCTGCTGAGAAAAGGGAAAGAGCTCTAGCTTATGCGTTCACTCACCAGGTGTTGTAAATGAATATAAACATGCATATGATAACAGTATATTTTAAATTGCTTATTGATACGAATGTGAATACATGCAGCGATCATGGAAGGTGCCTTCTAAAGCAGCGAATCAAACGTTAATAGATCGACAACAGAATCCCCACTGGGGATGGGGATGGCGATGGTTAGAGAGATGGATGGCAGCTCGGCCATGGGAGACGTCAACCTCAACACCTAACAATGCACCACTCAACATTGTGACTGCCTCTAATTCCATCTCTAACAACGATAATAATAACAAGCCATCTCATACACCTTCTAAATCCACCACTCGACCTCCCGTCCGCCAATCTCTTCCCACTCCTCCCTCAAAGATAGCTTCCGTTTCATCATTTACTGATAAAATTAGACAGCCGAGTCTAAGGGTAACACGACGCGCAGGGGATGACGACTCCGCACGGGATCATCAACGGAGACGACAAAGTACCGTTGGAGGTTTTCCATTGGTTCAAGAGGACGACAGCCATAGAATCTCGGCCACAACGGCTCCGAATTCTATGGCAACGAATGCAGTGAACCAGGCCACGAAAACCAGGCAGTCCCGATTGTCGAGTACTCCGAGGCGTAGTGCGATATCGGACAGGGAATTGCCCCCCGCTGCAAAGAAGCGACTGTCATTCCCTCCGAAGGCAAGTAATAATATGATACGGTCCGGTCCTCCAACGGCGGATAAGTTGAAGAAAGAAGGGAAACTTAGGAATGGAGGAGAGGCTGGCATTGGCGGTGGAAAAGAGCTGTTATAAATTTTGGTGGTGATGGCGTGGTGGTAATTATGGATTGAGCGAGCGGCCATTTTGACCGTTACATTTTTTTTAATGATTGATACGTATTACATTACTCACATTATGAAATGGATAGTATTTTTGTTTAAAGCTACACTTTTTATTTTTTTTATTTCTTCCGTCACAAAATCTAAATTCTAATCTTTCAAAATAAATTTTTGAAAAAAAAAATTTATTCAATTTTTTACATTATCGGAGTTTGATCATTCATTCTACTTACACTTAAAACATTTTTATTTAAAAGAAATAAACACCATTCCATGATCGGGTTTATCGTATTTCCGAACGTGCTTGTTTCTTTAATGTTTAATATGTTAAATAAAAAAATTATTATTACTCCATTCTTAATAAACTCAAAACATTAAAATAAGTTAATTGAAATCAATACTCCTGTCCATTACAACTAAATCTAAGTCATTGTGAATAATCAACATTATCCAAGTGATTATTAACGTTAAACTAAACAAACTTTTACTATGTTATTGCATTAACAAACAAAGGGGCCTTAATTTTAATTGTGTAAAGTAAATATTAGATTTGTAAATAAAGGGGTTCAATACTGCAAAACAACATAAATAACATTTAACTAAACATATGATTTTGAAACAAAAAGGGGGCAGTTTTCGAGTGGAGATAAATAAGTTCATTACAAAAATCCAAAACCCTAAGCTTTGAGGAAAGAAAAGAAATGCATTGATGGAACTGAAAGCTAAATTCTTATCGGTAATCGTTTAAGACCTCGGCTTCTCCTTCTTCTCTTTGAAAAGGGCTAGAAGAGACACACCGGAAACCTTAACGACCTTAAACCTGACTCCGGGAATATCTCCGACAGCATGACCCTTCCGTCCAAATCCGGCAATCAAAACCTAATCCTGCACCAAATCAAAACCGAGAATGACATTTAGATTTTAGAGTATGCAACGCCGAAAAAGTTAGGCACCATCATCACTTATCTGCAACAAGCTATTTCACAATGCCGGTTAATGGAACATCATGACAACCGACAAATGATAAACATAAATCACTGAAATTCTCTACTCAAAAGGTGAGGATAACGGTGTGACTAACATTTTCTTCAATTTAGTTTAAGCAACCATCATTGGGTACGAATGCAGCAATTTTCTTTCCATTCTTGATCAGCTGAACGCGAGCACATTTTCGGATAGCAGAGTTAGGCTGCTTAGCTTCAATGCCACTGTAAAAGCCAAATATGAAATTGTAGAGTCCCAAATTGGATTCAAATACAATCTGCTGAAGATATGTAAAATGTAAACTTAACCTTACATTTTCTCAAGAACTATGCCTTTGGCATGTGATGATCCAGCAAATGGTTTCTTCCATTCATTTCCAAGATTCGATTTTTTATATGCCTTATCGGCCCACCTCTGCCTCCTGCGGTGGGTCCTCAGCTTACGACCAGCTCCCATTCCACGAGTCTTCCCGCACAAAGCTCCATATTTTAAACATATTTCCAAAAAATACATAGATCACCCTAAGAAGGCTTACATAAGGCTGCAATTGGTTCAGTACCAAATACCGTACATACTAAAACCAACCCGAAATACATACTGAAACAAATTATTGACCCAAAAAACATCTAATCGCATATAACAGATTATAAGGACTATTTCACTGAAATAAACAAATGGATGTCACAAAATTGATTCACAAAGCCAACATTTTTTAAATGCAATGATAAAACTGAAACGAACAAAAAAATAAAAATTAAAAAATATTGAAAAAGAAAAACTGACCCCATTTGGATTGGTGGTGGAAACGCTTTACTGAGACCGAAATCTGAAAACAACAAAACAACAAAACCCTAATCCCATATACAATGGGGTAAGGGGAGGTAGGATAATAGGCTGTCCCCAACGCATGATTGAGAGTAGCTTTCGTGGAAGACCTCCGGCAGTCAAAAAATTAAATTAAAGATAAAATGCAATGCATATATAAGTTAATAAAGAAAATACAAAGTTGAATAGTTTTCATATGCAGTCTTCATATGCACGATTTTACTGGGAAGTACTTCCTGCAAATAAATCATTGCATAAAAATCTCTGCATATAGACAGAAACGTAAGACCCGACTAAACTTAAAAGGAGGAAACATAAAGAGAATGATACACAGTAGTTCACGATAGCAAGCTACGAGAATGAATAAAGTCAAATGGGATAAGACCATAAACTAAGACAACACTACTCTGCTTTCCTAGTTCTAAGTCTTCATAAATTCCAATAATAGAAACGTATAAAAAGTAGAAGTCATGGAAAGTACTGCAAAGGCATTAAAAGAAGACAGAGATGACACACCCTATGGATGTGACCCGCACTACTCGGCTACCCTGGTCTTGATTCTCCATAATTTTCTATCAGAGGTCATGTCCTCGGTTAGGGCTAAATCCTTCAAATCAGATCTCAAGCAGTCTTCCCACTTCCGCCTTGGTCGTCCTCTTCTTCTGACACCGTCAATTGTGATCGACTCTACCCTCCTGACCGCATCCGACGGTTGTCGCCTAAGGACATGCCCAAACCACCGTAGTCTTCTCTCCCTCAATTTTTCGGATACAGGCACCACCCCCAAAGACATCCTAATAGAAGAGTTTGATGTCATGTCCCACAGAGTCTTACCACATGCCCATCGAAGCATTCTCATTTCTGCGGCCTCCATCTTCCTTATGTGATCCTTCTTGATTGCCCAACATTTTGATCCATACAACAGCGCTGATCTTTTTGCCATTCTCAAGCAGTCTTCCCACTTCCGCCTTGGTCGTCCTCTCCTTCTGGCACCGTCGATTGTGATCAACTCTACCCTCCTGACCGCATCCGACGGTTGTTGCCTAAGGACATGCCCAAACCACCGTAGTCTTCCCTCCCTCAATTTTTCGGATACAGGCACCACCCCCAAGGACATCTTAATAGAAGAGTTTGGTGTCATGTCCCACAGAGTCTTACCACATGCCCATCGAAGCATTCTCATTTCTGCGGCCTCCATCCTCCTTATGTGATCATTCTTGATTGCCCAACATTCTGATCCATACAGCAGCGCTGGTCTTATTGCCATTCTATAAAATTTTCCCTTAAATTTTAGAGGCACCTTCTTGTCACACAAAACTCCAGTAGCAGCCCTCCACTTTTGCCATCCCGCCTTTATACGGTGTGTAACGTCATCATCTACACTCCCATCTTTATGTAACATAGACCCTAGGTACTTGAAACAATCCCTTGAGGGGAGAACGTGTCAATCTATGCATACTTCTACATCTTCATCGTATTGGTTCCCACTGAAGTTTGAACATAAATACTCTGTCTTTTCAATATTGATCCTTAGACCTTTTTCTTCCAAGGCAGTCTTCCAGGTAGTCAGTCTACTAATCAGCTCAGTTTTTGTTTCAGCAACTAGGACAATGTCGTCAGTGAAAAGCATGCACCATGAAACACCGTCTGGTGTCGCACAATAGATGTCGTCCATAATCAAGGCGAAGATGTAAGGGCTAAGCGCCGACCCCTGGTGGAGTCCGATTTCCACCGGGAAAACCTCGGTGTCGCCAACATTAATCTTGACGTATGTAGTAGATCTACAGTACATATCATGAATCGCCTGGATATAAGCAGTTGGGATCCGTCTCATTTCCAAGGTCTTCCAGATCGTTTTGCAGAGAACGCTATCATACGCCTTCTCAAGGTCAATGAACACCATGTGAAGATCTCTATTTTTTTCCCTATATTTCTCCATAAGCCGTCGAAGTAGATGAATCACCTCCGTAGTAGACCTGTCTGGCATAAAGCCAAATTGATTTTTCGAAACCCTACTAAACGCGATCGATTTGCCTTTATATATTTTAATTTTTAGGGTTTAGATCGTATTTTGCGAATATTCAACGGTTGAGATTTGAAGTTGAGGAGGTGGCTTTGTTATATTACACATGTCTGACTAGATAAGATCTGGTTACCAATCGATTTCAAGTTGAGTTGATTAAACTTTTGGTTAGTTTAACAAGTCAAGAAATATATGTGTATCAAATGAAGTTAATCTTAGTACGAGCCGACTTATCTTAATAGTCAAAGAAGTGTTATTATTTTTAGAGGTCAGAAATTCGAGCACCAATAATTACAACAAGATAATTGTGTGTTTATTATCAAACGATTAAATGTATTTAGAATAAAAATTGCTTGTAATCACCTTAATTACATAAAAATATCTTATTCAAGAAACATTATTTTCATTTGAATATAATCTCACTTGATAAGCAAAAAATTACAATATTCATAAATAAAAACATTTATATTTACCTCATTAATTACATGCTTCACATCGTGTGGTAGGTGCGTAAAATTATCATCCAAAAATTTAATTTTTATTTTTTCATCACCGCGTGCATTATCAAGCGGAACAATTCCGAGCAATGTCTCACATACGTTTCTAAGGGCGCCGACGATACCAGTAATAACTACTCCATCAATAGGCAATCCCAATGAAATGCACCATCTTATAGGTAATAGTTACCTCCCCACACAGTAAATGAAACCTGTGCGTCTCCGGACTCCATCTTTCCACCAACGCATTTATAAGTAAATGATGCAACTTCACACATCACCAATTATATTACTGATATATCTAAAACCATCTAAATGTAAATAGTCAATAATATTCACATCGAGCATTATCACACGATTTATATAACACTCTAATACACGTTTATATCCCTACACAAAAAATATTAAAATATTATTTAAATATCAAAACAAATAAACTAAATAAATAAATACTAAAAAATAATATTAATTAATTTACCTCATTATTTCGCCTCCAATAATCAAATACATGACTTCAATCATGTCTTAATAAACTCACCGTTATAATATGAAATCTTTGAATATATTAAAAAAATATAACAATTTAGATGATAAGAAAACAATGGGTGTGATGTTGATTAGGAATTGAAGGCCATATTTATAGGCTTCCTCGCACCAGGGAAATGCGAATTTACATATCTCGCATCCTTTAAGACGCTATTTACGCTAAAACCACATGAAATTTATTTCGTTTTCAGTACCTCATGGATTGCAAGGCACTTTTCAAAAAATTAATACCAACTTTTATTTTATAAATTTCAAAATATATTATAATTATATATTATTAATTATTTAATATATTATACATATAATTTTTTATTATTTCAAAATTTATAAAATATATTATAATTATTATTTATAAAATATCTATTTTAATTATTATATTTATTTAATTATATTTTAATTATTTATTATATTTAATAATTAATATTATTAATTATTATTATTATATTTATTTATTATTAATTTCAATTTAAAAGATCCTCTAGTATTGCAGGCCATGAAATCTTTTATAAATATTGCGATATTTTGATTCTCAGTTACCACGCGATGTCATTTATCTAATTCTTTAATTGATTTATCTCGAAAGTCCGTCCATATCGAACATATCTCGCGTGTTAGAAAATGTGAAGAATTAACATGTTCGCAGGTCGCGAGATCATCTTACATAAATAATTTAAGAGTTATTATTTCAAATAATTACTGGAGGTACATATTTATTTAAATAATTATTTATTTAAAGTTTTTAATATAAAACTACCTTTTCGTGGGGGTACAGGTGAGGAGGCATGTTACCATGTGGGGGAATCAATGGATGTTACCTGTATCAAGAGCAATTGGTGATGGGCCAAGCGGGGAAGACGTTAGGGGCTGATGGAAATCCCGCTGTTTGTGATAGACAGTGATGATAATAAGGGTACATTGCCATCAATGTGTTGGAACTCACAATACCCTGCATTGCTGGATATGGCCGACCGAAATGACCATTCATGTACGATCCTCCATTGCAGTTCAGCTCTGTTTGCATCGATTAGGCAACACATTTTTTGTAGTTTGACTTGGATTAAATTAATTTTATTGATTTATATAAACTCGTATTCATTTAATAAAAAAGTTTTTATATTTTAATATACTCCAAAGAATTAAATTTTATACAAGTATATGTAGTAGCACTTACATGATTGTAGCTGATGTTTGTGGCGATGTGAGTAGGCGAGTACCTGAAACAAGGGGAGGAAACCTTGTTGTGGTGGAGGAGCCACCAAGGGAGACCTTGAACGGCGAGTAACGAGGGAGGCGATGTTACAGTTGGCACGGCGGCCGTTGATGATAGGAGTGGCGTCCTGGCAAGCTTAATTAGCAGCTTCAGCATCCTTAATGTAACCTTTTTGAAAAGAGGGAAACCAAAAAATTAATTAAAAGTGAAAAGACAGAAATCAGCAGAAACCAATTTTATAGATCGAGTGCATTGCGATTGAAAAAAAAACGGAAAAGGAAGTTACGACTTACGAATCCATAGCCTTTTGATCTGCCGGTGAGTTTATCGGAAATAATGACAGCTTCGAGGATGTCGCCGTATTTCTGGAAACGCTCCCTCGTGGTTTCTTGAGGAGTTTCCCAAGCTAACCTCCCACAAATACTTTGGTTAACGTTGTATCTCCGAATTGCCCCCCCCCCCACTATTACTCATTTCCATGGCCGCTCTACCAAAAAACGAAAATCAGAAAAAAAACTGAGGACTTCAACAGATCGGGTGAAAGAAAAGGAACACGAGAAGAGAAATGAGAGGGAACAGGAGAATATAAACATAATTCAGATAAGCTCGACAACCATGATTTGATTTATTTAAAAATAAAATATATGTCGATTTAAATAGGTTGAATTTATTAAAAATTTTAGGGTAAAGTATTGTAATGGTCACTGAACTTTTTTAAAGCTTTCATTTAGGTCCTCTAACTTTTAAAACTTGCAATACAATCCTCCAACATTTAGTCCGTATGCAAAATGGTCCCCGACAAAATCGGTCGTTTGCAGTATGGTCCCCGATGTAACCGACAGATTGACGCCATTACACTGCCATTAGTACCTTTGCAATATGGTCACTGAACTTTTCAGGCGCTTGCATTTAGGTCCCCCAACTTTTAAAACTTGCAACACAGTCTTTAATTTCACTATAAACCTAAAATTCCTTTTCAATCTCGAATTTCCTTTTTCGCTTCTCTATTCTCATTTCTAGCGTAACTTTTCAGTCGGGGATGCATGAGAAATTCTGTAACACCCCCAACCCGTACCCGATCCGACCCGGATACGAGTCCAAGGTGTCACATTGACCAAGCAAAGCATATACTTTTATAAAAAAAAACCATAGAAAATTTAAAACTTCTACTCTATAAAGTAATTCTTTTACATAAACATGTTTAAAACCTTAACACACTCCATCAGAGCGTACATATATAATGACTTAGTTACATGCCAATATACTAAATTATATGACAAGACATACTTTACAAAATATTTCTGATCTGAACTTTGCGCGAAGATATGCTGCTTTATGATCCGAAGCTTGATCTTCTGACTTATCCACACCTACGTGTAAGACACTTACACGCTAAGTCATAGACTTAGTGAGACATGTAAATACATAAAGTAAACTAACAAATGCATGAACATCTTATGTAATACACATTATACTTATATACCTATTGAACTCATCACTAACATGTTTATCCTTACTTATTTTCTTGTCATTAATTCAATTCCATCATATGAGCATATATTGAACATAAACGTATAATATAATTTCAAAACACAAAAATATGTGAATAATTACTATGATCATATCATACATAACCATATAACATCTCATATCACCATTACACATATGAACTTGTTACCATTATTATTATATGATCCTAACTTATCACCTATACATATCACATATAACATATACCATTTCACGAGAAACACACATATCTTTATATCAAATTATGTTTTCTTTTCAAAGCCCATGCACATTATTGAGAACTTAAGGTATGTGAGTACATTGAGGTTGTTCACAATGCTGCCACCACAGCTCGTATAAATCCCACTAGGGGCACGTAGAATTTGTCCCGTAGGACCACTGTGTCCCAAAGGACGTCTCGAAGAACCACTCCTTAAGAACCATATACACATTGATACACAATGAAGATGCATCGATGCACATAACCCATAAATTATATTTTGAGCCCGAAAATTCTTACTTTGTCATGAAATTCTACTTATTAACCCCTCCTTATACCATAAAACTTATCTATACATATGTAAACCTTCTTATAACATTATAACACTTCAATATCCCTCATATTTCACCATAATTCTTGAATCAAAGAATTTCATCAAAATTTCCATGTGTTCTTAGTTCAATTCTATCACCTATAACTTCTTAATTAACCCTTTGACAAGTCAAATCCATCCTTAGAACTTCAAAAACCTTTCTATAACAAAAGTTCATTTCTAAACTCTTAATAGAAATTCCTTTTTATTTCTCTCTTATTGGTGTTTTAAGCTTATATAAGCTTTACTTAAGCTTATATAACACCCAAATAATCAAAACCTACTTAATATTCAAGAAATCAACAACTAAAATCAAACTTACTCTTAACAATGGAAGCTAACGTGAAGAAGGAAGAAGAAGAAATAAGCTTTCCAGAAAACTCTCCCCATCCCCACGTGATATCTTCCTAAATAATGGAGATAAAAAATATCCTCCAAGCCAAATTACCATAATAACCTTATAATCCTTTCATATTTACCCTTTATCCAATATTGAAATATTCTTATAAAAATCCTTAAACTTTTTAATTTCCTAAATTGATCCCCAAATTTTAAAAATTCTCATTTTAGTCACTAACCCAGATTTCAGGATGTTACAAATCTCCCCTCCTTTAAAGAAAAATCATCCTCGAATTTTCACTTTACCTTGAGATGAAGCAATCCTTTATAATACTCAACAATTCTTATATTACCCTTACTATTAACCTTATTCTCATATACAGTTCTCCTTTGATACTCAATATATATATATATATATATATATATATATATCTTTCTTACTCATTCCATAAACAACCTTCATACAACTTATTTACTTGGAAACCATATACTATTAATGCTTAACAATTCATTATTTCTTGCTTCTACTCAAATCTTCCAATTATCTTTTTAATTAATACTTACTGAATACTATGATGATTCCCAAATCTATTAAAACCAAACTATTTTACCACGATATCGAAATTTACCTGCCAAAATCTCTGGGTCATCGAAATCTTTATCAGTCCTTAAATTATAAACTTGGGCAAGTGGTTGCATATCATGTTTAGTGAATGACTTCGATCAATTTCTTTTACGACCTCTACCTCTACTTCGTTGAGATACCACAGTAGATCTTTCTCTTTGTATCATCTCCTCGGTCATAAATGGACAATCTCGAATAAAATGACTTGACTTGACTTGACTTGACTTGACTTGACTGAGATTTGATATTCTATCAGTAAAAACATCTGATTCCAACATCTTCGGAGTTGGAGAATCTCCTTCTCTATTTTTCTTTGATAGCGAGTGTTGCGTGTTGTGAGTACTATAAAATATACGCAAATAATGTGCAAGTATACATAATCGCTCAAGTAATATAATGATGAGTGAGTATCATCTCCACAGGGATTGGGTGAAATCACAAAAGTCTAACCAAAGCAATGCAATATTCTATCTAAGTATAATTAGTCTTGATATATACAAATGTCACGGCAATGGATATGTGTAAGCTGGTGGATGCAGATTGATGGTGTGATGGTGTAGCAATTGGAAATGCAGTGGAAATGATGGATGTTTAATATTGAGTATGGTGAAATGTTGAGGCAATGAGAAATGGTAAAAACAATAAATAAAAAGAAAATAATCCTCACGTGACAAGCTTCCAATGAAATGAATGGTAAGGATTGGTCTAAGGTTGCTAAACTTATTTCTCAAGTATATTTAAGCTATCTTGTCTTTACTTACTCGACAGGGCTTTCCTAAGGTGTTCAAAAGAACCTAACAGAATAGGATGCCAAGGCATATGCTCTCACTCAACGATGTTGGACAGCCTACCCTATTGATAAAGACACCCTTTTTAGTCGTTGAAATCCTAACCTAGTCTCTTCCGAGATCTAAGGGATTAAGTTATAATATTCCTAGGCCAGTTCAAAGCCCCTTGAAAATACCATAACCCATTGCTTATGAGGATCTTATCTTGCGTTTCTTCCGAATACTTACAAGTATTTTTAGTTTAGGATTCTTCCGAATACCTAACCTTCATCTAAGAGATGGACATTTCCATGCCTCTTACAAGCCTAGATGGTGAAGCATTCATAAGCAAAGCAAATAAAGAACCAAAATAAACTTAAATATACTATTGAAAATAAAGTTCAAACAACCATACAACCAACCACCACCAAATAAGTTAGTTCATGGTGGGGTTTGAAATATCCAAACACAAAGTCATGAAAATTCGTTCCAACAACCCACAAAATTATATAAAGAAATAGCAGCAAAAAGGGAAGTGAGAAGAAGCCTTCGACGCGCCACCGGATGTCTCCTCTCGGCCATCACGAACCACCTAGCTCGCTAGCTCTTTTCGGCCTAGCTTGCCACTCCTTGGAGCTTAATCAATGGAGGAATATTCCAAGGAAAAAGAAAGGAAAAAGAGAAAATAAAAATCTAAATTTTTTTGCTCTATGCGTGTGCTCACCGTCCTCTTTCTCTCTCTCCCATGAGGTGTCATATATAATAAATAAAATATCTAGGGGTAATGATGAGTTTGTTGGGTGCAAAATACCCCTCATACCCCTAGAATCACATTTTGTGCATGAACCTTATCCTCTAAGTGGCAGTGGTCCATTGGTAGCTCTGGCAGGCGGTTACAGCAGTCCTCCACGTGCAGGGACAGCTGTCCAGTGCCAGCTGTCCTTATGCAGAAATATCTTTTTGTCTTTTTCTGCGCCAGAAATGCCAATGCATTTCAATCTGCTTTAGCAACGTGTGATGCCGCGTCATTACTTCCCAAAGAATCCTTTTTCTTGCTATTCCCTGCACACCATAGACGAACTGCACCTTTCCCTCAAATAGCACCATTAAGAAATAAAATAGCACATCCACCACAAATGCAACTATATGCAACTACATGATCCTAAAATGAGCTTTTAAACAAACAATAACTTAAGTGAAAAAGGCTTTAAAAGTAGCCTTTTTAGGAAGTTAACACACCCCCAAACTTAAGCTATTGCTTGTCCTCAAGCAATGGATAGCAGTTACATAAGGATAATGTCATGGCAAAGTTCGATAGTAAAATAGTAGGACAAAATTGAATTTCAACCCTCAGAACGATAGGCTTCAACATGCTAGACTTATCAAGAATTCAAGTACTTTTCCCTAGGTCAAAATCCTTTGTGGTAGTGTGTTGTGTGTGATTGTATCCAATCTATACTTAGCGAATTTAGACAATTTCTAATCAAGTCCCCTAGTTTTTGTCAAGGCATTTACTTATCATTAAGCATATTTTTGCTCCCCTTTCTGTGATTTTTTTTATGCTGTTACGAAGGGAGTCAGCTCATCACACCTACTCTCCCACACTCTAGAGGAAAGGGAGCATACCTTCCATCCCCGAGCTAGTTAAGTAGAGTCATCCTGTGACTTCTTTCATTCACTCATATGCACAAGGCTTCCATTTATTAAAGAAAGTTCCAGGAAATGCCACGGCAAATAGGAGTGTCCCTCTACAGCTATGCTTAAGCATTTATTCACAGTTTCATTTCTAAGGGAGTTTGTTTTTGATTTTTCTTTTAAACACCATACTATATTTCAATGCCAAGACTAACTAAAGTTCCTTCATAAAAATTTCCTAAATTTTCTTAAGTATAGAGAACATTCAAATCGTGTAAATATTTTTCACAAAGCATTAAGCCCTAGAGTAAGTTCTATCATTCTCAACAGTCATTTACATTCAGATTCTAGCCTAACAAAATTATCATCATCGGGTATCCTCAAAACATTTTATCTAATTGTCCTACCATTTACTGATGCCATGGCATAATACTATGCTAATGCTATCATGCACATGACCTACCAAGAACAATACCTCCCCCAAACTTAAGGGAAGCATTGTCTTTAATGCTTTAAAGAGAACTAAACTAACTATAAACTATATGTTATGCAATGAAATGCAACTAAATAAAAATAGATGCAAGAGAGGTACCTCAATGTTTACGTGGTGGTGGTGCTTTGGAGGTGCTAGCAGCTCCTCGTCGGGTGCGCTTTCGGATAGGTGCTGGGATGGACTCAGAAGAATTGGAGTAATAGTGCGCAATGCGTCCAGCCGTGGTCTTGGTGCGGCGACTACTACGTTGTGCAGGAGAAGGATTGGGTGCTGGGACGGGGCTGGGTGTTTCTTCGACAGGGACAGTGGGCGGATATTCAGGAGTCTTGGACCGGTGTGTATCAGGAGTAGGGTCATTAGCAGGAGGATCAGGTGCATCGTGCTCAGGCTCTGGAGATGCCTCGACATTGAATGCCGGTAGAATTTCGTCTGGGAATCCAGGAAAATTCCGTTGTCCGTGGGGAATGATTTCTTGAAAGAATGATTCCACCACAACATCTCTATGCTTCACATATCCAAAGAAGTTACGGATCTCACCGTGTAAAGCATGGATTTGAGCTTGAGTCCGCGTCACAGCTTCCTCGAGAGAAAGTAACCTTGCCTCAGTATTCGATTCTGTAGCACCTGTAGATTGCTCATGAACAGGGTCGTTAGACTTGGGATTTTCAATTCCCAACAACAGTGGAAGTCTAGCCCTATTGATGCCCGATAATCCAGGTAAAATTTCATCAAAAGCATTTTCCTCAACCTTTTTCTTACGACATAAAGCGGTAATTAAATTAGGAAACACCAAAGCATTTGCCTTTTTACCCAAACAGTCGTGAACTTGCTGAACAATGATACGACCCACATCGATCGGACGGGATACCATTATAGAATGCAAAAGCAATAAGCGTGAAAGTGATACCGTAGTGTTGTGGGAGGTTGGCATGAGTTTATGCTTGAGGAAGTGATTCCATAATTTGGCACGCGGCTGAAGACGTTTCCGGTTGACCGAGTATCGGCTCGTCTGGCGACCATTCCACTCAGTGTTTTCGAAAAAAAGGTCCTCCAAGACCCCATCGTATGTGTTGCTATCGGCTTCATCTTCGAACGTGGCATGGTTATCCACAACATCCTGCAAATGAAAATAACGATTAATAGCAGTGGATGTAAAACGGATTTGCTTACCTCGAACGAAGATGGAGTGTTGATTGGGCTTGGAAATGTTCGCATAGAACTCCTTAACTAATGAGGTGTTCACCGAACCAGGATGACGGGCAAACTTCTGCCATTTGAGCGGCGTCACGATGTCCATAACATCGGGTCCAAAACCACCATCGGTTTCCTCGGTAAAAATAAATCTTAACTCAAAAAAGAGTTTTCGGTTCTTGAAGTTTTGGAACCGAGCCTTAGTCTCATCGTTCTCAAACTGTTGCCAAGCGGTCGTGTCGGTTGGAGCCGGTCTTGAGCGCACCATTTTCAGTGTTTTTTATGTAAGAAAAATGAAAAAGGAGGAAGCTTTTGAAAGCTTTAAAAACTTGGATGTTTTTCGGCTATGGAGAAATAACAAAGAAAGAAGATGAATGAAAGAAAGAGAAAAGGTAAAAGTTAAAATGAAAGAGAAAAATTAATAATGAAAGATAAAAGAAAAAGTTAAAAATTTAAGAAGGAAAAGGGGTGATAGGACGGTTAAGAGAGAAATTAGTGGGTGGGGGTTGTGCGTGTATGGGGAAGGAAAAACTGCCAAAAAGCAATGATGGTGATGGGACAAAAACTGTGGAAAAAGAAAAGTAAATGTCAGAAATTAAATTAAATAAAAAGAAACAAATCAAAAGAATATCTCTCCAAGTAATGCTTTGTCATTTCCTCCCTTTGGTAACCGCTCCTTGTACGGTTTGCAGCAGTGTGGTCCCTACAAATCAGATAAAAAATTAATTACAAAATAAAATAAAATAAAACTAAAGAAAAAACTTGAATGTTAAATTTTATTTATGCACAAACACAAATTCAATGCCGAGGCATCGAATTTTGGTTATCCTCTGGGCACGCTTCAGTATCGTGCAGCCGTAACACGTCATTGTTGTGCGGTGGTGGAATTCCATTGTAGGCTTTCAGACGCTGGCCATTGACCTTGAATATCTTCCCATTGTCTATTCTTTTAATGTCAACAGCTCCATGGGGATAGACATAATGCACCTCAAATGGCCCTGACCATCGAGATTTTAGCTTCCCAGGAAAGAGTTTAAGTCTGGAGTTGTAAAGCAAGACTTGTTGCCCCACATGAAATTGTCGTGGCATCAGTTTTTGGTCATGCCACTTCTTGGTTTTCTCCTTGTATATTTGAGCATTCTCATATGCTTGTGCTCTAAACTCTTCCATTTCATTAAGTTCTAATAATCTTTGCTCCCCAGCTAGTTGAGCATCAAAATTCAATCGCTTGATAGCCCAATAAGCTTTATGTTCAAGCTCAACCGGGAGATGAAAAGCTTTCCCATATACTAGCTTGAAGGGTGACATCCCCAAAAGAGTTTTGAATGTTGTTCTGTACGCCCAAAGTGCTTCATCCAAATTTGGCAACCAATCCTTTCGCTTTGGGTTCACCACTTTCTCTAAAATCTGCTTGATCTCTCGATTAGATATCTCAGCTTGGCCATTTGTCTGCGGATGATATGCCGTGGCAATCTTGTGTCGAACTCCATATCTCAGCAATGCCTTGGCAATCAACTTGTTATCAAAATGGGTTCCTTCATCACTGATGATAGCACGAGGTACTCCAAACCGAGTGAAAATATACTTGTGCAAAAACTTGAGTACGGACTTGGAGTCATTCTTTGAAGTTGCTATTTCTTCCACCCACTTTGACACATAATCCACAGCAAGCAATATATATAATTTTCCTTCAGAAGATGGGAATGGTCCCATGAAGTCGATGCCCCACACATCAAACAGCTCTATCTCCACAATATTTTGCAGCGGCATCTAATGTCGTCTGGAGATGTTTCCAGTCCGTTGGCATCGAACACATCCTTTGTAAAATGCTTGGGCATCTCTAAACAAAGTTGGCCAGTAAAAGACTGATTGTAGGACCTTAGCAGCAGTCCTTGCTCCACCAAAATGGCCTCCACTTGGGGTTGAATGACAATGGTACAAAATATAACTTTGCTCATATTCAGGTACACATCGTCTAATGAGCTGATCGGCACAATGTTTGAACAGATATGGCTCATCCCAAAAATAGTGCCTTGCATCGTGCTTGAACTTCTTTTTAGCCTGACTATTCAAATCAAAAGACACAATTCCACTAACAAGAAAATTAACAAGGTCAGCGTACCACGGGATTGCCGCGGCATATAAAATTTTCTCATCAGGAAATTCCTCTTGGATATCTACAGTGTTATGGCATTCAGAATTATTCTCTAGCCTAGATAAGTGATCAGTAACTTGATTTTCAGTTCCTTTTCTATCTACCACCTCTAAGTTAAATTCTTGCAAAAGTAAGATCCACCTAATAAGTCTAGGCTTGGCATCCTTTTTGTTCACTAAGTATTTTATAGCCGAATGATCAGTGTGAACAATAACTTTAGTGCCTATTAGGTAAGGTCTAAATTTATCAAAAGCAAATACTACGACAAGTAATTCTTTCTCAGTGGTGGTGTAGTTCAATTGTGCTTCATTTAAAGTGCGGCTAGAGTAATAAATAACATGAAAGATTTTACCTCGGCGTTGCCCCAAAACAGCTCCTACGGCATAATCGCTTGCATCACACATCAGCTCAAATGGTGATGTCCAGTCGGGAGGGACTACAATAGGTGCTGAGATCAGTTGTCGCTTTAGCTCAGTAAACGCGCCGATGCATAATTCGCAAAACACAAAGGGTTGGTTTTGTTGAAGCAATGTGCACAAGGGTTTAGAAATCTTGGAGAAATCTTTGATAAACCTTCTATAGAATCCAGCATGTCCAAGAAAACTTCTTATTCCCTTGACCGAAGTTGGTGGTGGCAACTTTTCAATCACTTCAATTTTCGCCCTGTCTACCTCAATACCCTTGTGTGAAATTTTGTGGCCTAATACAATGCCATCAGTCACCATGAAGTGACATTTTTCCCAGTTTAAGACCAACTCAGCCTCCTCGCATCTCTTGAGAACTTTTGCTAAATTACCGAGGCATCGTTCAAAATCATCCCCACAAACAGAAAAATCGTCCATGAAGATCTCCAGAAAATCCTCAACCATATCTGAAAATATAGCTTGCATACAGCGCTGAAACGTTGTCGGGGCATTACAGAGTCCAAAAGGCATCCTCCTAAAGGCAAAAGTGCCATAGGGACAAGTAAATGTAGTCTTCTCCTGGTCCTCTGGTGCGATGGCAATTTGATTGTACCCCGAGTACCCATCCAAAAAGCAATAGAATGCTTTGTCGGCCAATCGATCCAACATTTGGTCGATGAAAGGTAGAGGAAAGTGGTCCTTCTTCGTAGCTTTATTGAGTTTTCGATAGTCCATGCATATCCTCCATCCGGTCACAGTGCGAGTGGGTAATAGCTCATTATCCTCATTCGTAACCACTGTCGTGCCTCATTTCTTCGGAACACATTGGACAGGGCTCACCCATGAGCTATTGGAGATAGGGTAGAACACTCCAGCATCAAGCCATTTCAGAATTTCTTTCATCACCACTTGCTTCATAACAGGGTTGAGTCTTCTTTGTGGTTCAATTGAATTGCCGTGGCAATCTTCTAGTAGAATTTTGTGCATGCAGATTGTGGGACTAATGCCTTTCAAATCGGCCATAGTCCAACCAATTGCTTTCTTATGCTGCATCAAAACACATAACAAACTTTGCTCTTGGTTAGCAGTAAGGTTAGCGGAAATAATCACCGGTAAAGTCTCATCGCTACCTAAATAAACATATTTAAGATGCCCTGGCAAAGTCTTAAGCTCTAGATTGGGTGCATGAAATAATGAAGGCTTAGGAGAAATGAATTCATCAAAATTCAGAGGTTCAAAATTCATACCTGATCTAACTTGTACTAAGCTAGATTGCTCCTCCAAAATTGGCAAGTCGTCGGACTCCACTAAGCTTTCATCATCCACCCAATATTCATTTTCTACTAGCTGAATGAAGTTGTTCTGGCAAAGATGTTCAGTCTCTTCTTCAATCACTGAGTTCAATTCAGAAATGCCTTGGCATTATTCAGTGTCATCAACATATTTGAGCGTTCTAAAAACATTGACAGTCACACACTGATCAACCACTCTCATGGTGAGTTCACCTTTTTCCCAGTCTATCAAGATACGTCCAATGGCTAGGAAAGGTCTTCCCAGAATGATTGGTGCCTTGGCATCAACTTCGCAGTCCAGAATTAAGAAGTCGACTGGAAACACAAACTTGTCCACCCTTACTATGACATCCTCGACTATCCCTTCAGGTTTAACATGGGATTTGTCGGCAAGTTGTAAAATAACTGAGGTGGGTCTTACATCTCCTATGCCAAGCTTCAAGAATATCGATTTCGGCATTAAGTTGACACTTGAACCAAGATCACATAAAGCCTTTCCAATGAAATTAGCTCCAATTGAACAAGGAATAATGAAGCTGCCCGGATCATTTCTCTTTGGCGGCAACTTACTCAATGAAGAACAAAATTTTGTTGCCGTGGCAACTGTCTCTACTTTCCTCTTCTTGGTACAGATGTCCTTCAGAAATTTGGCATACATCGGCATCTGTTCAACAGCTTCCAAGAGAGGTATATTGATATGGAGCTGATCAAGAATGTCTACGAACTTCTTGAACTGAACTTCATCATTGTGCTTCTTCAATCTTTGCGGGAAGGGTGGGGGAGGTCTAGCTTCCTTAGCTGCAGGAATAGAATTTTCTTTTGCCTTGGCATCATAATCTGGTACCTTGGCAAAATCCTCCTCCTTGTCCTTCTCAGAAACTCTATCATCTTGTAATTCAGCTTCAGTAGTGGGATTAGAATCATCTTGTTGTGGCCCACTATCCTTGACTTGTCGATTGATTTGTGTTCCACTCCTAAGAGTTAACACATTGCAATGTTCTTTTCCAGGCCCTTTAGTGACTTCAGTATCACTTGGAAAACATCCTTGCTGACGCTCTTGCAATGCCGTAGCAATCTGACCAACTTGACCTTCCAAAGCTCTCAGAGACGAGCTATGGCTTTGAAGTAAGGCGCCTTGACTATGAAGTAAATCTCCTTGATTCTTAATTGAAGTAGAATGGTCTTGCAGCATTGTCTTCGTAGTAGATATGAATTCTTGAATTGTAGCTTCTAAGGAACTTATGCTCGCTGAAGATGAAGCTCCTTTGTTAGCATTATGCCATGGCATAGCATTTTGGTAACCTTGAGGCTCATTGTGATTCTGCTGCCTAGTAGGTTGATTAGCATTGTGGGCTCCTTGATTTCCCCATGAAAAATTAGGATGCTGACGCCATCCATCATTATAAGTGTTTGAGTAAGGATTGTTGCTGCCTCAATTGTAATTACCAACAAAGTTGATGGACTCATGGTTGGTTGGGCATTCGCTCTCGTGATGATTGCCTTGGCATAACAGATATGCCAGACTAGTTGTTTTCACTTCCTTCACATCAGTGGAACATTGTAAGTTCTTCAACATATTAGTAATAGCAGAGAGTTGAGCGGACACCGAATCTTTGGCTTCTAACTCGAATGCTCCAGGTGCTCTCCTCCCACTCCCAAGTCTTGAGGAAGGAAATTGATAATCATTGTTAGCAATTCTGTCCAAGATAGCAAACGCCTCCGTAGGTGATATATCCAGCAATGTCCCATTTACCAAGGCATCCAGTAACATCCTCGTGGGTGCATTGACTCCATTATAGAACATGACTACTTGAGTCCAATCATGAAAACCATGATTTGAACACTTTCGAAGCAAACTCTTGTAACGATCCCAACACTCATACATGGATTCGTCGTCGCCCTGGCGAAAAGATGATATTTCATTCCTTAGCTGCGTATTCATATTCGGTGGGTTGTACCTCAATAAAAAACTCTTGCAAAGATCGGCCCATGATTCCATCGAACCGACTGGTACACCACTCAACCAAGCCCTTGCTCGGTCACGCAATGAATACGGAAAAAGCTTTAATTTCAGAAAATCCTCATGCACTCCTTCTTGGCGGAAAGAATCACAAACTTCCAGAAAATTGCGAATGTGCTGCTTGGCATCTTCAGTTGGCATACCCCCAAACTGCCCAATGGAATTCAACATGTTGAACATGACTGGTTTCAGCTCGAAATGTGCAGCTTGAATTTCGGGTGCCACAATCCCAGGATTCAGATCATCCAGCATCGGATTTAAATGATCTCAAATAAAACGAGGCCTGATAGCAGGTTCAACATTGTTTAATGCCGCGACATTCTGATTTCCGTCATCTTGACCAATGCCTTGGTTTCCAATCTGATACATATTTTCTTGAGCACGTCTTCTTCTTCTAAAGAGTCTTTCAATCTCAGGTTCTATTGGTTCCAAAGGCTCTTCAGAATTTCTTCTAGGCATACACTAAATAAACCTGAAAAATAAAACAAAAATATCAAGTAAACTATACAAAAATAAAAATGCAAAACAAAATAAAATGCTCTGACAAAACTAAATAACTTCAGGCTGCCAATCCCCGGCAACGGCGCCAAAAACTTGTTGCGTGTTGTGAGTACTATAAAATATACGCAAATAATGTGCAAGTATACACAATCGCTCAAGTAATATAATGATGAGTGAGTATCGTCTCCACAGGGATTGGGTGAAATCACAAAAGTCTAACCAAAGCAATGCAATATTCTATCCAAGTATAATTAGTCTTGATATATACAAATGCCACAGCAATGGATATGTATAAGCTGGTGGATGCAGATTGATGGTGTGATGGTGTAGCAATTGGAAATGCAGTGGCAATGATGGATGTTTAATATTGAGTATGGTGAAATGTTGAGGCAATGAGAAATGGTAAAAACAGTAAATAAAAAGATAAATAAAATAAGAAGAAAATAATCCTCACGTGACAAGCTTCCAATGAATTGAATGGTAAGGATTGGTCTAAGGTTGCTAAACTTATTTTTCAAGTATATTTAAGCTATCTTGTCTTTACTTACTCGACAGGGCTTTCCTAAGCTGTTCAAAAGAACCTAATAGAATAGGATGCCAAGGCATCTGCTCTCACTCAACGATGTTGGACAGCCTACCCTATTGATAAAGACACCCTTTTTAGTCGTTGAAATCCTAACCTAGTCTCTTCCGAGATCTAAGGGATTAAGTTATAATATTCCTAGGCCGGTTCAAAGCCCCTTGAAAATACCATAACCCATTGCTTATGAGGATATTATCTTGCGTTTCTTCCGAATACTTACAAGTATTTTTAGTTTAGGATTCTTCCGAATACCTAACCTTCATCTAAGAGATGGACATTTCCATGCCTCTTACAAGCCTAGATGGTGAAGCATTCATAAGCAAAGCAAATAAAGAACCACAATAAACTTAAATATACTATTGAAAATAAAGTTCAAACAACCATTCAACTAACCACCACCAAATAAGTTAGTTCATGGTGGGGTTCGAAATATCCAAACACAAAGTCATGAAAATTCGTTCCAACAACCCACAAAATAATATAAAGAAATAGCAGCAAAAAGGGAAGTGAGAAGAAGCCTTCGACGCGCCACCGAAGGTCTCCTCTCGGCCACCACGAACCACCTAGCTCGCTAGCTCCTTTCGGCCTAGCTTGCCACTCCTTGAAGCTTAATCAATGGAGGAATATTCCAAGGAAAAAGAAAGGAAAAAGAGAAAATAAAAATCTGATTTTTTCTGCTCTATGCGTGTGCTCACCGTCCTCTTTCTCTCTCTCCCATGAGGTGTCATATATAATAAATAAAATATCTAGGGGTAATGATGAGTTTGTTGGGTGCAAAATACCCCTCATACCCCTAGAATCATATTTTGTGCATGAACCTTATCCTCCAAGTGGCAGTGGTCCATTGGTAGCTCTGGCAGGCGGTTACAGCAGTCCTCCACGTGCAGGGACAACTGTCCAGTGCCAGCTGTCCTTATGCAGAAATATCTTTTTGTCTTTTTCTGCGCCATAAATGCCAAGGCATTTCAATCTGCTTTAGCAACGTGTGATGCCGCGGCATTACTTCCCAAAGAATCCTTTTTCTTGCTATTCCCTGCACACCATATACGAACTGCACCTTTCCCTCAAATAACACCATTAAGAAATAAAATAGCACAGCCACCACAAATGCAACTATATGCAACTACATGATCCTAAAATGACTAAAATGAGCTTTTAAACAAACAATAACTTAAGTGAAAAAGGCTTTAAAAGTAGCCTTTTTAGGAAGTTAACAGCGAGGAACTCGATGAAGCACCCATTCTTTTGGACTTCTGAACTTTCTGTTCTTTAAATCTTTTATTCTGAGCTATCTCTAGAGCTTTAGCTCGATTAACCACTTCTTGAAACGATGACAAATTCAAGGCTATCAACAACTCTCTTAGCCTAGGGCGCAAACCCTCCACAAACCATTCACACCCATTTTTCTCAGTCAGAATAAACTCAGCAGCAAAACGACTTAACTTATTAAACTCAAATTCGTATTCATACACTGTATAATTCCCTTGTTTTAAATTAAAAAATTCTTGTTTCATCTGCCTGATATATTGATCACCAATGTACTTACGCTTGAATTCTTCCAAGAAGAATAAACCTCAGAACAATGGAATCCATCCAACATAATCTTGACATCGTTAAATCAAAGATCCGCAGCAATCGGATCTTCCTCAGTTTCACCCTTAAACTCAGGTGCTCATAAACCTTTCAATTCCTTAGCTATATTCATTCGAGGAGCTGAGGGCGCGGAGGTTTGAAAACGCGACAAAACAACATTTAACGTCCCAAAAAATAACCCTCGATATCTCACTGGTACTTCTTGAGGTGCTCGCTCTTCACCATGCCTGGCCAGGGAAGGTGAATTGCTACTGTCCTCAGGTCTATTACTCCTCCTTTCACATCGAGGACTCTCACGATCAGACATCTAATACATAATAATATAACTTTATTAGAAAAAAACATACTCATGACTCTATCAGATCATAAACTTTCACTTTTTGTTGGCATGTACACCTTTTCAAAACACTTTTTACTTCAGTTTAAGCCTAGAATCAGCTAAACCTTATCTCTGATACCATTAAATGTAACACCCCCAACCCGTACCCGACCCGTATATGAGTCCAATATGTCACATTGATCAGTCAAAGCATATATTTTTATAAAAAATCATAGAAAATTTAAAACTTTTACTCTATAAAGTAATTCTTTTACATAAACATGTTTAAAACCTTATCAGACTCCATCAAAGCGTACATATATAATGACTTAGTTACATGCCAACATACTTAATTATATGACAATACATACTTTACAAAATATTTCTGATTTGAACTTTGCGCGGAGATATGCTGCTTTACGGATCTGAAGCTTGATCTTCTGACTTATCCACACTTACGTGTAAGACACTTACACGCTAAGTCATATACTTAGTGAGATATGTAAATACATAAAGTAAACTAACAAATGCATGAACATCTTATGTAATACACATTATACTTATATACCTATTGAACTCATCAGTAACATGTTTATCCTTACTTATTTCCTTGTCATTAATTCAATTCCATCATATGAGCATATATTGAACATAAACGTAGAATATAATTTCAAAACACAAAAATACGTGAATAATTACTATGATCATATCATACATAACCATATAACATATCATATCACCATTACACATATGCACTTGTTACCATTATTATCATATGATCCTAACTTATCACTTATACATATCACATAAACCATTTCACGAGAAACACACATATCGTTATATCAAATTATGTTTTCTTTTCAAAGCCCATACACACTATTGATAACTTAAGGTATGTGAGTACATAGAGGTTGTACACAATGCTATCACCACAGCTCGTATAAATCACACTAGGGGCGCATAGAATTTGTCCCGTAGGACCACTGTGTCCCAAAGGACCACTCCTTAAGAACCATATACATAATATAATGGACCAAATAAGTGTACCGAAGTACCATATATACGTTCCACATAATTACATATATGTCTCGAATGACCACGTAGAACCCTCGACTCTTGGCATGCCAACTATACCTATAGCTCTCATAACACATGACATGAACATTATTTTTTTATATCTTTTCACATATTCACGTAGGCACATAGTTCAATTTCACATAGCATATTTCCAGGTAATTCACATTCACTTATCACATAGATTTTCACTTTTACTTGTATTCTTTTTCACATAGTTCATAGTCATGATTCTTATCTCAAAACACATGTTCGCATATACATGTTTTCATACAATCCCTTCATTCAATTATAACATCTAATCTATCTTATTATACTAACATGTATTCATATCATTCATTTCACATACATAACATATCATATAATATTCTAATAGAAACACATATGAGTTATATTACTTTCACATATATTTTATCATATATCTCATGATCACATGACCTATTATCATAAATACATGCATTTACATAGTTCACACATAAAGATGCATTCAACAATTAGACATATGCATTTACTCATATACCATACATCTAACACCATATCACTACATTTGTATGCTTTACTACTTATATCATATAATATCAGAATTAGACTCATTGCAAGTCTTAATTCCTTAACATGGCGTATACTTACTATCATGTACTCACCTGGTCTCAATGAACACTCTTGAGCTCTTGTTTTCTTTACGTATCTTACTCTGCCGACCTATCCGAACTTTACTTTCGATCGATGTCTACACAATCATATATTTATACTATCATTATCCCATTGATATACTATAATCTATAATTTCTTAGACTGAAAGAAAGATTTATTCCATTTCCCATTGAAGTGCATCGGTACATTCTACAGTGTATCGATGCATTTTTTAACATGTGCATCGATGCACTATCCATGCATTGGTACACAAATCACCTTCGATGTTCTAATCTTAAGGGGGTGCATCGATGCACTCCTTATGCATCGATGCATTAATTGCATTCGATATTCATTTATTTGAGAGTGCATCGATACACATTGAAGATGCATCGATGCACACAACCAAGAAATTACATTTTGAGCCCGAAAATTCTTACTTTGTCTTCAAATTCTACTTATAAACCCCTTCTTATACCATAAAACTTATCTATACATATGTAAACCTTCTTATAATATTATAACACTTCATTATCCCTCATAATTCACCATAATTCTTGAATCAAAGAATTTCATCAAATTTTCCATGTGTTCTTAGTTCAATTCTATCACCTCTAACTTCTTAATTAACCCTTTGACAAGTCAAAGACAAGTCAAATCCATCCTTAGAACTTCAAAAACCTTTCTATAACAAAAGTTTATTTCTAAACTCTTAATAGAAATTCCTTTATATTTCTCTCTTCTTGGTGTTTTAAGCTTATATAATCTTTACTTAAGCTTATATAACACCCAAATAATCAAAACCTACTTAATATTCAAGAAATCAACAACTAAAATCAAACTTACCCTTAACAATGGAAGCCAACGTAAAGAAGGAAGAATAAGAAATAAGTTTTCCAGAAAACTCTCCCCATCCCCACGTGTTCTCTTCCTAAATAAGGGAGATAAAAATATCCTCCAAGCCAAATTACCATAATAACCTTATAATCCTTTCGTATTTACTCTTTATATAATATTGAAATATTCTTATAAAAATCCTTAAAATTTTTAATTTCCTAAATTGATCCTCAAATTTCAAAAATTCTCATTTTAGTCACTAACCCGAATTTCAGGATGTTACAAATTCTAATCTAAATTTGAATTATGTGGAGGTATTGACTTGAATAAGGGTCCATTGAGAGAAGACCCGGCTAAGGGACTATTGGGACCATAAACGATTCAAGGTGTAATGTTAGATTCATGTCATCTCAGGTGAAGAATAGATGTTCGATGAAATGCTTGTGAGAAAAAAATGGGGTTAGAAATACAGAGTTGACAAATACTACTAAGATGAACTAAGTATCATTGTTGAAATTTACCAACAAAGATGAAATTATTTTGTATAAATGACATATAATAATTTCTTCATTTAATCCTTGTGGTTAAAGATTTTTTAACAGATGATCAAATATAATGAAATCTCAAACAACACATTCACCTCTAAATCTCTTTCGTAACTCGAAAGGCATCATGATATGGTCAAGTAGCTGCTCCAAATATACTACCCTATCATGATGTCTTTCGAATTGCGTGCATGCAAAATTATCTTCTAAAGCTATAATTCAATACAATTCAACTGTAAATTTTCCAAAACATGTAAAAAATCCAATTCGTTCACAATATATCAGTCATGTAATCAACATGAACTTATTAAAAAGAATCCGAGCTCATGTCAGATCAATACAATTCCAGTAAACTAGTACCAATAGTCTCTTTGATTGACCCTGGCAATTTGACTATGTCGATACTCACAACCAATTCCCTAATTTAAAGAAAAACCAAACAAGAATATAAAAAAAATAGCCTATGACCCTATTTCACTTCTATTATAACAGACTGAATATCTTTCATAAGGAGTACGATTAAGAAAAAGAAAGAAAATTAGATGATTTTGGTTCAAAACTAACACTGAATATCTAGATCATTGATATGCAGTTCCAAAAACAAAAATTTCAACAAAAAACACACAATGCGAGTTGAAAATGGGAAAGTGCGAAAGAGGAAAAGCTTACTTCCGGATAGTCCAAAAGATAAAATAAAGAGAAAATAACCTCAGTGACCGAAAATGCCTTATAATATACGATTTTAACCAACTTTTTTGGATTTACAAAAATGACCAACAAATTCGCAATGCGATCTCAAATTCGCAACGCAAACTCCAATTTCGCAACCCAGTTTCCAAATTCGCAACGTGAATATATCGCATTGCGATTTTTCAAAATCGCAACGCGAATTTGTAAATCGCAACATATAAGTCAAATTCGCAACACATAAGTCAAATTCGCAACACAGAAGTCAAAGCGCGTTTATTTTCGCAATATTAATTTCGTAACACACATGTAAACAATATTATCGCAAATCATAACCTAAAACCCTAAATCATAACTCAATCACATCTCAATCTCTCACTCTCTATGGCGACATCCGTCCCCATCTTCGACGTAATCCGTCCCCATCTCTAACAAAATCCGTCTATCACCATCTCTCATAGCAACCCTCACAACCATTCACGGTCATAAATGGAAAATCTACCACCTCGTGTATTGACCAATATCAAAATCATTACACGCAGGGTCTGTTTCTTCTTCTGAAACATAATCAAAATCCGAGTATTGACCAAGATCAAAGTCCGGGTATTGACCAAGATCAAATTTTGAATACTGACTAGTACTCACAATTTTTTCTGTTGGCTCATAATCGTCTAACTGGTCAATACGAAAACCGGAATTTGGTGCTGAAAGTTGATTGGGATTTGGGTTAGGGAAAGGTTGTGGGTTTTGAGATTGTGTTTGATATTGTGTTTGGTATTAGAAATGTGGTGAAACAAAATTTTCTTGGTGATGAAATTGTGGTGGAACCATTAAATTTTGAGGTTGATAACAACGTTGTACATTGTGAGCACCATAAACTGGGGTTGAAGAACTTAGTTGATTACTACCCGCTACTGACCCAACTTCACTACTTCTAGGTTCAACAACATACAATGTAACATCATCTTCTTGCGAAACACTAATGTAAGAAATGAATCGTTCAACATCTTCATTGTCGGTTAACAAATAAACTTTACCTTTTCTCTGATAAGATAGCCTAAATCCACTTAGAGGCTCTAAATTCAATTTCTTTGCAACACGTAACATTAGAGTTTCATAAGTTAACTTTTTTAATGTCAATTTTAGTTGAAGACTCATGGGTAAAGGCACATATTGTAAAACACCATGAACATTCTCCCATGACCCTCCAAAACACAAATCTATCCAAACATGATCAATATTAGATGATTTCATTGTACAAATTGTAAATTAATTTACTAAACAAACGAGCTATAAACTAGATATCATCACTAACTTAGAGAAAAACATACCTTTATTAAGTTGATAGTTGATAATTTGGGAGAGAAATCATTGAAAAATTATATAAAAATAAAATTATGTAAAAACAATTAGAGATGGGGAAGGATGTCGTTGGATATAGGAACATATGTCGCCGGAGAGAGTGATAGATGGAGAGAGTGATAGATGTAGATAGAATGAGTTACGATTTAGGGATTTAGGTTATGAGTTACTACTGCTGCGTAGTTATATACCCAAAAGATTTGTGTTGTGAAACTAAAACCTGTTGCGAAATTAAATTCGTGTTGCGAATTCAAAAATCGAGTTGCGAATTTGAAATTCAGTTGCAAATTTGAAATTCAGTTGTGAATTTGAAATTCAGTGTTGCGAATTTGGCAAACGCATTGCGAATTTGACTTCTTTGTTTCGATTTTCAAAATTGGAGCTCGCGTTGCCGATTTGTTGGTCATTTTTGCAAATCCAAAAAAAGTTTGTTAAAATCGTATATTATAAGGCATTTTCGGTCACTGAGGTTATTTTCTCTAAAATAAATACCTTCTTGCAAGTGAGGGGAGGCTAAGAAATAAACGCAATCGGTGTTGCGTTCCATCAATTCTTCCTCCATTTTTTCTTTGTAAATAAAAAGCTGAAAGACAAAGCACTGCTTGGGTTTACAATTTTACATGATAGAAAATTGAAGAACAAAACCAAACAAGAGTGCATGTGAGCGAAAGAGACTGAGAGGTGAATGCGCTGTTTGAGATTTCATTATATTTGATCATCTGTTGGAAAATCTTTAACCATAAGGATTAAACAAATAAATTATTATATGCCATTTATACAAAATAATTCCAGCTTTGTTGGTGACTTTCAACAATGATACTTAGTTCATCTTAGTAGTATTTGTTAACTCATCATTTCTAACCCCATTTTTTCTCACAAGTATTTCATCGAACATCTATGCTTCACCTGAGATGACCTGTACCTAACATTACACCTTGAATCGTAAATGGTCCCGATAGTCTCTTGGTCTGGTATTCTCTCAATAGACCCTTATTCAAGTCAACACCTCCACATAATTCGAAGTTAGATTAGAATTTCCCATGCATCCCCGACTGAAAAGTTACGTTAGAAATGACAAAAGAGAAGCGAAAAAGGAAATTCGAGATCGAAAAGAAATTTGGGGTTTAGAATGAAATTGAGGATTGCGTTGCAAGTTTTAAAAGTTGGGGAATCTAAATGCAAGCGCGTGAAAAGTTCAGTGACCATATTGCAAATGTACTAACGACAATGTAACGGCGTCAAACGGCCGGTTATGTCGGGGACCATATTACAAATGGACTAAATGTTTGGGGACTGTATTGCAAATGAACTAAATATTAGGGGACTGTATTGCAAGTTTTAAAAATTGGAGAACCTAAATGAAAGCTTTAGAAAAGTTTAGTTACCATTACTATACTTTACCCAAAATTTTACAGTGAAGCAGAAGCGAGAAACAGATAGACTTTGGTCTGTCTTGCTACATTATCAACGTCGCTCTAATTTCTTTATTTACTATATCCACACTTGACTTTTTATTATTTCTATTTTATTTATTTTAAAATATTTTTAGATTAAAGTAATGATAACAAATATTATATTTCTTATTTTATGATTTAGGGATCTCTCTGTATCCTAAACGAGCGTTAGTAGAAACTTTTTTTTATTTTTATAATCATTTATATATGTGAGATTTACTCATAAATCATACACATAATATATTAGAAAATAAGTATTAAAAAAATAAAAATAAAAGAAGAGCCATGAACGACATCAGTGAAGAGATTCACGTGGGGACCCACGCCTTTCAAATATGGCAAAATTCCTAACGAAATTATATCGTAGCTGTCAAAAGTTCTGAAATTGCAGTTGTAATGCAAGAAGCAAATCACGCATGTCCTAATATAAGCTCTAAACCCAACTTCATACTCGATGTTTAATCCAATATTTAATTTTAAGATCTAAGATCAATTTGAGATAAATATTCAATTACTTAAATTTAACCAATTAAACTTAGATACTATTTTAAAATTTTAATTTTGGTTTTTATATCTGATTAACTTGATCTTGTGTTTAAGTATTAGCTGTAATCAAAATCATTCGAGTTCATGATGTAATGATTCAACTATACATATATAAACCAATTGTCGTCAATGACGGTTTATCCCATCCATTTCATATATAATCACCAACACCCTCTTTTTACCTATCTATGATCACCAACGCTTGTCCATTGTTCATATATATGAAAACATATTAAAACAACGATAAGATAATATAATATTATTAAATCATCACATATGATACCTTTGAAAATATATTCTAAAAATATTTTTTAAATATAGTAAATATATGATTTTCAATATAAAATAATATTTTAAATTATTTTTTAGTAAAATAAAATATTTCATTAAAAAACAAGAAAGCACACAGCACACGTGCTGAAAAACTAGTTAAAAATAAATATAAAAGATTATATTTTTAATATACTTACAATATATCAATTTATATATTATCGATACATCAAATATCATTAATTAGAGCAAGGGTATTTGACTAGGTGGTCAAGCTGCTCATCTCTATTCCCTATTTTCTTAAGTCATGAATTCTAAACCCACTAGGAGCACTTTACTTCCTTCTCATCCCCACTAGGTAAAATTAGAATTAGATTTAGAATACAAAAAATAATAATCAATGGCCCCCTCGATGCTATACAAGGGAGAGAACATTCGGTTTAAATGAAACCGACTCGAAGATCATATTGGACCGGTTCGAATAATGTTAAAACCGAACTAGCTCATTAATATCAAAACGAAGTGCTTAGATGCGCAAATAAGTCAATTATGTCATATAATGCCTGCTCGGGAACCATGGCCCCGCAGCACTGTATGATGAAACAGCACTTAAGAAAGCATTTTTACAACTCCCAAATCACCTTACAACAAGATCACTAAAAAGATGAATCCCACATTAAAGTTCCTATAGGTGTTTAACTAAATTTAACTACTTCTAATTCTCATAAATCCGATAGCGGAAGCTTGGATCGGGGGCACTTACTCGTTGCCTTGCATGGAAGGAATGATCATATGTTGTCCTGGTGCCTGCAAGATTAAACCAAATCACTGAAATGGGATTGTTAATTTACACTGCAGCAGATAACCCATTACCGAAAACAAAATTACAAACAAGAGTTTTTTTAGGTACATACTACTAAAAATAGGCCAGATTGGTTTTGAGAGGGAAGGAAAAACAACCCTTCTTTTACAGCTACAATTTCCAATAGTTTTTACTAAAAGATCCCAATTTTTCACCCAGTGTGTATATATAACGCTTTGGTCTACAACAACTTCATTGCCATTACAATGCGGCTAGACAGGGTACTACAATGCCAAATAGAGCAGGGGGAAGCAATAGCCTGACCTACTCTCCAAAGCGGGTAAACAGAGTTGAAGCTGCTAGATGATATTTTGTTTTCCCAAATCACAATCGAGAAGCAGAAAAAGTGAAGGGCAAGGGCGGAGAAGATTGATAGCTTTGCAAAAGGCTTCCTAGTCCGACAAATCTAATTTTCAGATTCGGGTGTGTGTGTTGCCATATGTAATTTTGGTTTCCCCCCCCCCCCCCAAGTTTTTCTGTATATTTGGATATGCTTTGGACAGCAATACATAATAAACATGAAAAAAGTGATTCCAGATGGAACTCCCTGGAATCAAAGGGTCAGAAAATTGAGCATTCATATAACATGCAATCTACAATGCATGATTAAATGACAGGAAAATTGAAATAATCGTAGGCGCAAAATCATGCATGTAAATAGTTATCCAATCATTCAATTTTAATACAAAATATAAATATCGTAATCCTATCATTCATCAGTTAATCATTTCATATTCAAGAATTCTATCTTCAACAGAGAAAAAAAGTTTCCTACCGTAAGCATGATGCTTATGTGGAATGCTTTTACCTAATTCAATCCCCTATTTATCAAAAGATTAATGTAGGTGTAGGATTGATGAATTTTGTCAAAAAACCTGAAATGGCAAAGCTTTCGGTAAAAACAGAACTTGGTGCAGTTGTTGAAATTGAATCATTTTTACACTTTGTAGAATAGGAAACCAGGGGACTAGGAGAGAACTCACAAAAGAAAAGTTTGATTCCGTAGTTACTTTGCTCAAAATAATCGGTTAAAGCAAGAGATAACCTAGACCCCCCATGATATTTTTATTCCTCAAACTAGTGAAATTGTTAGAAAAAGCAATTGCATGGCACTAAGGTAACCAAAATGAAATTAAGTACTGGAAGCACAGGACTACAAAAATAAACTCTACTAGTACAATCTAATGCTAATCAAGCCTAATACGTGGAAACGTTCAACATGAAGTTAACGGACAGGAAAACATTAATCAACAACGTATTCATAAGGGAATATATATATATATATATCCAGCAAATGAAAACCTATGCATGAAAAAAACCCAAATGAGAGAGAGAGAGACACACACATACACACACACAGAGAGAGAGAGAGAGAGAGAGAGAGAGAGAGAGAGAGAGAGAGAGAATTACTTGGGAATCAGTATAGTTCAATGTTCCCTGGATTGAAAACTGCAGGATTTATATGCCAACCAGGAAAAAGAATATAGTAATCAGTTGCAGAGATTATGGGAAAAAATTGCCAGATATATAATTTTTTAGCACAGAAATAAGAATCTATATAATTCCGACTCCTCTCTTTTCTTAAAATACTGATGTACAACATATGTATTGTCATATATCTGGAAATTTGTATTAGGGTAGGACTATCCAAGGGTCCACCATATGCATGGAACAACTTGGAAAAAAAATGTTACTTTGTTGGACCATACTTGTATCACTCATACTCAAGTCAAAGTAACTTAAGCAGGAACATAAACCAATAACATGGTTTCACCTGTGGATTTTGGGCAGCCAGAACTCCCCCTGCATCTCTTTTAAAAGATCCGTCACCACCGAGGGCGGATCCCTTGGTGTCACCCTGTTAGTTAGAAAGTTTGCATTAATGTTGCCACTGGCATCAGAGACACTATCCGGGCAAGCTACAAGAAAATATATTAATGGTGAACGAGAGAGCATAACTACCTCCAACTGTGCATCATATTCATCATCGATATACCAGTTCCGAGAAAAAGGAAAAAAAGAAAGAACTAGTCAGATCAAATAATAAAGATGAAAATGTCAGGGAATCGAACAACAAATTTTGGACTTCAAACAATTGAAACCTAGGCCTAGTTTAACATTTTCTTTTACAAGAAGCTTGATTTAAAAAAATGGGTTGAAAAATGTGGTTTAAAAGTTTTCATTGAAGGGTTTTACAATGCCGTGAAATAGTGTTGTGAGAAATCAAAATTTCAAGAAAAAGCATGTTTGAAATAATAATAATTTAGAAAAGTGAGGATCAGAAGGTCCAAAGCCATCTTCCTAATCACAAGCTCCAATTCCTTAGCTTTTCTATTTGGTTTGTCAAAACTATTTTTTAACCACAAAAGTCAATTTTTTCCCATTCAGCATTGCAGTTGCAGTGAAATGCAGCTTTTAAGGTAAATTGACCCTAATATAGATTTACTTGTATGATATGCAAGACAGTGACAACAAACAAAAAGGGTTTGAACTCCATTCAATCTTCTAACAGCCTAACAGGTTCCATACTATGATAAATTGACAAACTAGATGTAGCCAAAGTGAAACAGGCAAGCAAATAGGTCAAAAGTTCAAAACTGGGCCTAAATGAATCGAAAAGTTGGATGAAGCAGTAAGTGAAGTAAATAAACAAATAGGTCAAAACTTAAAGCCCTGCATACCTCCCTGTATCTGGCAAGGTATATTTTAAGTGGATCGATATAGTCTTCGAATCCTAATGTCGCCATTGCCGAACACAGATCATCTCCATTAATTGTTTTCCTCTTCTCTTTCTGACATTTATCGCTAGCCCTATAAAACAAACAGCCCAAACAATTGATACAAATTCTAACCAATCAATCATATGATTAATACACAAAAGCCTAAATTTCCACAAGCATCAATTCAAAATCTGAACAAAATAAAATTGATGCGAAAAATATCAACAAGAAATCAATGATATATTTCACACCAATCAAAAAATTTATAGTTCACAACAAAAATGGGAAAAATGCTTGTTCACATCCATCAAAACTAAAAACTTAACTGGACCAAAAAACATCAAAAGTCGGAATTAAAAACACAAGGACCCTTCTTTCTTATATAAACTAAAACAAAATCCCTTGAAAACAAACTTTTTACAATCCAAAAGTAAGAAAGGGAAACAAACATCCATTTACCAGAAACCATGAAATCAACATATCAGATACAGAAGCCAACATCTCCAATGTAATGAATCACAATTCACAATTTACAATTCATATAAAACATAATTATGTTTCTCAATATTATTAAGAAGTAAAGAAACAAACACCAACATAAAACACCGTTTAACAAAGAATCTCTAGCCCACATACAGAAAAGGCTCATGATACATCATAAGGTTGTCAGTGAGAAGTTAGATTTCAAATTTTACATTCATGATTATTTCTCAAATTCATTGGTTTGTTGGATATCTATTTAGTGGTGAATTTGAAATGCATATAGATCTTTATGAATTTGAAATTCCTGTTTTGTATTACACCTTTCAAATATACACAAGCTTAGTGATCATAAATTTATGAGGTATGTATTACATTCTCACAATTTATATCAAAAACGAGATTTAAATCCAAAATTTTCAAATTCATGTTTCCAAACATACTATAATGTTATAATCCAAAATCCTATGACCCTACTAACTCCAATCAACTAATTCCCAGCTTAAGCATTTTCCTAAAAAAGCACCAAATGTTGCAACATAAAACACATAGTCTACTTTCTCATACACACTAAACTATGTTATTCTGACTTCATTTTTAAGATTTAAATCCAATTTTCAAATTCATGTTTCCAAACATACTATAATGTTATAATCCAAAATCCTATGACCCTACTAACTCCAATCAACTAATTCCCAGCTTAAGCATTTTCCTAAAAAAGCACCAAATGTTGCAACATAAAACACATAGTCTACTTTCTCATACACACTAAACTATGTTATTCTGACTTCATTTTTATATAAGTACCATGTCCGAAGTATGATATTTTAACATGGGCATGCAACTACGATCTTCCAAAGACCCTCCAAATACATGAACATACAGTCATACACATATTAGTGTTCGACACCACCAAAGACACTCCACCAAAGTCATACACATATTGTTTTAACTGAACATACAGTCATACACATATTAGTGTTCGACACTCCACCAAGCCTGAGTAACATAGATTCTAAACACCACATTTGAAACAAAACTCTCTATTCTCAAAGTGACATCCTCACAATTTCAAAACCATCAAATTCAAAGTTAACAAATATTAAAGAAATACAAAAAAGTTCCCAAAATATTCAATAACTGAACATACTCGCTAGTGATGAAGCTGATAAACTCAGAAACACATTCTTGAACAGTATCTTTAGCATCCTTGGCAATTTTCCCATTAGAAGGCAATGCCTTCTTCATGATTCTACTTATATTAGCAATTGGGAGGAAACGGTCTTGTTCCCTCACATTTGACTGAGGACTGCTTTGCTCTCCTCCACTCTCATGGCTCCTTCCTGGTGGGCTCGCAGGCCCCCCTGCCATACCATCCGCCATGTGCCCAGAAAACCTAGATCACAACTAAAACAGAACATGGAAAAACAAGAACCAGTACTTTTAAATACCCAGATGCATATATGCTTACATAAACATCCCAAATGCATATATTCAACCCATAATTACATACAAATACAAACAAGCCGCATACAAAATCCTCAAATTCAAACGAAACCAAAACTTAAATCATTAAAAAAAAAAGAGATAACCAGATACATACATGCTTCAGTAAACATCCCCAAAAGCATAAATTCATCCATACATCTACAAATACGAATACTGCCATACACAGAAAATCTAAAATTCAACAAAAACCAGATGCCTAAGTACATGATTACATACAGATCCCTATGAACAAACACATACCTAAATACATACAAGTTTTCATGCAAGAGTAGAAAGAGAAAGAACCTGAAGGGAAAGCAAATACTAAATATAGAAGAGCACAAAAATGGATATTTTTTCTTCCTTTTTGTATTTGGCGCGAGAGGATGCGATTGGTTAGAAGTATTTGTTTTTATTGGATGAATCAAAGAGAGATCCGACGATGGAGAAGAAATGATGGATACGAAAAACAAAAGAAGATTTGAGGGTTTTTTTTTTCGTTGAAGGAAGTTCGTGTTTACAACATCTGTATTCTAATTAAAGAAACATTTTAAATATTTACCGAATTATTAAAATTATTTAGCTTTAATTACCTATTTAATATCGAAACTAACAGTTAAATATAATAAATCTTTTTAAATATTTGATTATCGATTTCTCAAAACTTATCATCAAATCTAACAATTTTTGACATTTTTCATATATTCTTCAATTTTTCCTATACTGCAAAAAAAAATATTAAAAAAAGTAATTTTTTGTCATTTTAAACTTATCTACTGAGTACTTAAAACGACGACGTTCGCCGCTCATAATGTGGGTGAAGAAAAAATCCCTATGACATGAAGGAGAAATCGGAAACTAGAGGAGATTTCACGCATCAACCATTTATACGGTTTCTCGTTTCAAAAACAAAGTTCCGATTTCGTTTCAAGTCTTTTCTACTCCTCGATCAAAGCATAAAAATGTCCATTTTTAAGAAACAATATATTAAAAAAAAACGATTTTTTCCCAAATTCTCATGTGGTTCCCTGGGAAGTGTATGGACATTGAGCTGATTTTCTCAGGTGTAATTTTGGAATAGCATTTGATATCGACGGAATTATTCTTCATGGCCGTGTTCCCATTGGAGGTTCTCCACAAGCTTGGAGAAAATTGTACGGAGATTCCGGTACTATTAAGTGTTTTCTACTTATACCTTTTCAATATCATGAACTTTGTGTGGTTGCATTGAAATGCAAAGAATATAATGAAAATAAATGTTGTTAATCAGTTTTATTTTTTATTACTTCTACAGGTGAATTGAGTGCTCCATACTTGCTCTTGACTAATGGTGAGTCACTCTGAAGTGAGCCTACTTTTATCACTATTGATAGAAACCCAACGATTTATATTGAAGACGGTATTTGTTTAGCTTTTATTTGAAGATATTATGTTTAAGTTACATATAATTATGGTTTGGTGTATTTGTTGTTTAAGACTATGAACTTAGTTGGCATTGTTTGGATCCAATTGCAGAAGCCAAAATCTACACAACAATTTTGTTGTACGAGTGTTATACTATGTCGTTGGTGAACTTAGATGGATATTTGATTTGAATAGGAGGAGATGTCCCCAGAAACTAAGAGAACGAAGGAGTTAAGTGAACTTTTGGGAGTAAATGTTATGTCTTCTCAGGTAAAGCTTTAGCATGTCTATATGAATGTAGAGTTTTCCATCTTTGATGTTCGTATGTTTGACAATTGGATTGTTGCCATTTTCTTATGATTTAGGTGTTATGGAATGAGAGAAACAGAGAAAGATACGAGAAGAGAATGAGAGAATTTAGAGAAGAAAATAGTCATTCATTCATTGCATGAGGAAGAAAATGCCTCAAGTCAGGTCTTATTTAGTTACAATGGTTGTACGGTAATTCTAATAATGCCAGGTGGTTGTCCTTATTAATAGATTCGAACAACTCTACTTATCCCTTCCTTTCTTCTGCAGGTATTGGCCTTTTGACTCGAACTGCTCCAACTCTTCCTGGATCCATTCAGCCTGCTCCAACTCATCCGGTAAGTTAATCATATGCCCTTCACGTGCTTCAATTCCCAATTTACATTTTTCAATCCCTAACCCTTGCGCATCCATTCCCAATTTCTCCCCTCGCTCGTCCATTCCCAAATCCTCCTCTCCTTGCCGTTCTTATTCTTCTCCGACCATAACAATACCCGCCCCACGAGATGATCCTTGTCCCCAAGGATCAAAATCTGAGAATTGTGCTAGAAGTACAATATAATTTACCACCGTAATGTTTTCCAATTCTAATTTCATCCACGGTATCTGATTGTGCTCTTGCTCCCTACGTTTGTCGATCCTTACAGAACCATAAAACCTTGCTGCCAGCTTTAATCCCTTTCGAAGAGCAAGTGAGGTTTGATGGTAAGACTGAAATTTCAAGTAAACTCGCCCCACGACCTTCAAATTTCTATAAATTTCCATTTTGCCTTGTGCCTTCACACCCCATGCCTTTAACCTTTGATTCATGTTTTCCTTGGGTTTGAGAATGAAGTGAACCATAGACTGCCCATGGTTTTCCTTCTTATAATTGAAGCTCATGATACTGTCAAATTTACTCAATATGCCTACTGCAAGCAAAATGGAAAGAACAATATCCATCGATTGGCTTGCATCTGATGCTTCAGTAAGGGACACATCACAGAGCCTTATTGTTAGTGAGGCTACAGCACGACATAGTTTGTCACCAGCATTTCGCACAGTTTCTTTGATGTCATCCATAGCACGAAAAGCAACCACCCTTATTTCTTCAAATACTTCCCAACCTGATCAAATTTTTGACCTTGGATAATATCTGCAAGGGCAAGGCACAATTCCTCACGAGAACGCCGAAGCCTTGGAATCATACTCTTAAAAGGTTGAAGAGCATCACCAGCTTGCTTGGCTATCTTAGAAAATCCAAAGCAGCACCTCTCTTGGAATTTGAGGCTTGATAATTATCCAGATCCAAAAATTATAAATTAAATCTTGATGTCCCATCTCATTTGCAAGATTACAAAGCTCCTTGTAAGTGCTAAGTTTCCTCCCACTAAGGCTTTCACCAATAGTGACCTCTTGAAATACCTCCGAGTATTCAAGCAACTTGATCGCTCTTTCCCTCTTTCCAAAACAGTCAAAGTCGTAACAAGTGCATCAACCAGTTTTTTCTTCATTGATGTGTCACCCAAAAGAAAATTTGAAGGCATGGAAAGTGAAATAAAGTTGGTCTTGAGAATCACATCAGAAGTTACAGGAACACCACCCCAGAGAAATGATAGAGCTTCTCCAGCTGCAATTTAAAATATCCTCAACTTTGAACAACAAAGGCTAAAATCAAATCAAGCGCAATTTTCATATTAAAGAAAGTTTCTTTCACACACATATTCCGATAGAGATAATAATTTTCTGGACTGCCTTAGTGTCATCACCAGAGAGTAGCTTACTTATCTTTTCATTCAAAAATTCCAGAATGCTAACACCCTGAGTTAAGGTGATGAACGCATGAATCGAATAAGAAGCATCTGGACCAGTTTCCCTCAATCGGAACTGGGAATTTTGGTGCCACGAATTATAATCTTGACAGTCATCGGCACTGTAACCACGCCATTGTCCATGGACAGAATATTGCATCTCAGGAGGATAGACCCGACATACATATATTGACTTGAAGTGAATTTGGAGTCTTGCCATGACATCCATAATATCATCTTTTGACTGAGGAACATGCTTCAACTTGTACCTCATCCTATCCGTCCATTTCAAAGATGAATCAGACTAGGGACCATTCCATTCAACTTCATTAGCCCAAGGGTTTCGAATTTGAATAAGCTTGTGTCCATCCACCTCTCTTACCTACAGTAACGAGTACCCATGTCCTTGTACAATACTACTGGAAAAAACCTTCACATCAGAGCTTGATGGACTTCCATCACCAAAAAGAAATCCTTCTTGTTTAAATCGCAACAACTGAGACCATAATCTACTACTGGAAAGATCCAACTGGGCCTGGGAACTTCTCATGTCGATCTCCTCACCAACACTTCCAGTAAGATCAACAAGTGCATCCTGAACAAGCCCACCTTCTAGTGCCTCATAAGAACCATGCAATTTTGCATATACCTTCTCTAATATAGAAACCCATAATTCATTAGCCTTCTTACTGGTCGTAAATGCTGGTTCGCCAGGTGATTCATGGAACCCAGTCATCAAAAAAACAGGGACCCATTCACCCTGTAAGTTTCATAACCATAGTATGCCCAAGGATTAATATGTCATGGCCAAGTTGGCGGCTTCTTCCCACAAAATTTCTAAAATACATTTGGCAAGAAAAGTAAATGGAATCTCCACAGCAACAAAACCACTTCCCTTTCCAATTATCTTCTTGACCTCTACTAGCGCATTAATTCCCATTAGCAACAATCTAAACTTGTAAGGGTCATCATCTTCTACATGGTTCTTTATAGTCTCAATGGCATTGAATAACCTACACTCATTGTTTCATCATATTGAAAATCAAGTACCTCGCTTGTGGTTCCCGCAAAGACACTTTGTCAAGGACTTCGCCTACTCCTTTGGAATTATCAGCATTCGCCTGTGAAGCATGAGTTCTATTTCTCCATCTTTAATACTTGATCCTCCTGTGGCCGGTCAACCAACATGGATAGTTCAATTTCTTATCCACCGTATAAATTCCAAGGTTAATTAGATAGTAATTTCCTACAGGTTGCTCTTTGTCTTTGTAGAGTCTGGTGACCTGGGAATCAGAATCACCATTGCTTGAACTGTACCACAAGTAGCTCTGCTGCACTGGTACATCTACCTTTGGTTTTGGCAATTTATCGAACACTTGATACCTATCCTTTGTATCTTCTATTGCATATGTAACTTCTGCTCAATTCCAGGGTTATTTTGGACTTGCTCCTCCGTTCTCCCTGTCAACATCCCCAATATCTGCTCCATGTAGCTTTGAGTCGTTGTCATCCCAGACTCCAATAAACTGATACGTTTATCTTGTGCCTCCCACCACTTGGGAGGGTTGGTTTCCTCATTTGCTTGCTGCATTATTTTCTTTAAGTCCTCAATATGCTTTTTGATGGCAGAGAGATCAGTAGATTCTACCATGGTGTGGTTCTTCTTTTGCATATACAGTCTGCAATTTGCCAGGAATTAAGGCTCCTGATACCAATTTGTTATGAAATGAGAGAAACAGAGAAAGATACGAGAAGAGAATGAGAGAATTTAGAGAAGAAAATAGTCATTCATTCATTGCATGAGGAAGAAAATGCCTCAAGTCAGGTCTTATTTAGTTACAATGGTTGTACGGTAATTCTAATAATGTCAGGTGGTTGTCCTTTATAATAGATTCTAACAACTCTACTTATCCTTTCCTTTCTTCTGCAGGTATTGGCATTTTGACTCGGACTGCTCCAACTCTTCCTGGATCCATTCAGCCTGCTCCAACTCATACGGTAAGTTAATCATATGCCCTTCACGTGCTTCAATTCCCAATTTACATTTTCCAATCCCTAACCCTTGCGCATCCATTCCCAATTTCTCCCCTCGCTCGTCCATTCCCAAATCCTCCTCTCCTTGCCGTTCTTCTTCTTCTCCGACCATAACATCAGGTTGCACAAGATCACTCACCTTTGGTAAGTCTCTATTTCTTTTATGTGTCTAGAATATGGAACCCTATTTCTTTTTCTGCTAAATCTCTTTTCTCTTGAATATTTACATTTGTAACAAATTACCCTATGTATTACTCAGTTAGCTGAGATTTTCTAACTTTGTCTTCTCTAGGTCGGATTTGAGAACAAACTCATTATTGCCATTGGAAAAGGGGACCCTGCTTTGGTGATGTCTGAGTATGGTTTCAAGTAAGGGCTCAAATGTAATGTTTAGGTTTTCAAATGTCTTGATTTTCATAGCATATATTGTTAGATTATTTGGAAATTTATATAGCTAAATTGTTTAGTGCTAGAAAAGTTCTGTCATTCGAACAGTTCGCGGTGTACTTTGAGAACGTTAATCCTGTATCTCAATAAAAAAGATGGACGACTATGCCGCTGTCAGATAGGAAGGGTTCAACAGTGCCAAGATATGATGTTTCATCAAGGAGGGTTAAGGCAACATTTGTGGTCAATGATCCTGTAGACTGATTGATGAACTAGTGTTGTACAAGCTCCAACATTTGTGGAACAGTTTCATGAAATCGTTTGCTCCCAGATTTGAAAATGTTGAAGTCAAGCAACAAAATGGATGTCCTATTTCACGTTTCAACTTTTAGGTTACGCTATAGTTTGCAATTTGATTTGCATTGTGCAACATTTGGAACACCTAATGGGACTTGGATCTTGCTTTAGCTGAAAGTTGCAATGTAATTTCTAAACTCTAATTGTGACAGTGGTAAAGCTGTAATTACTCAACCTCTTATTATTTCCATCCCCATGAACAAAGTAGTGCACTAATGTTGCTCTGGCTATTCTTCTTTCTTTGAAGTACTTATTATATCTATCTCTGGTATTTGATATAAATTTGGACATGGGTATGATCTTCCAAGATAAATCAAATTAATGAAATTTCACATCAATTTTCACATGATTTAATAATATATATATATATATTGAATCGAATTAAAGTTTAGAATAAGCAATTGCATTGAGTTAAGGTTCACTTATATAATTATACATGTCATGAAAGCTCGTATATAGTTTTGATATTTATTTTCTTTTAGAAATAATGAAATAATTTGACTCATGACACGAATCAGATTCATATGTATATTTAGAGATGACTATTAAAATAGATAAAGATAAACACAATCAAATTTACTACTAGAATTTTCTTAATTTATTAACAATAATCGTACACATCTTATAGATGCAATTATTCAAATTTGAAATCTTTAAAAAATAATTATTCTTTTAATTACTAAAATTCAATTATAAGTAATTATGATTATATACATATGTACAAGAAAAAAATTGTAATCTTACATCACAAATAAATTGGAGGCTTAGCAGGTATTATAATTATTCCGTAACCGGTATTAAGAAATACCTACTTCATTCCCATTTCACATCCATTTTGTAAAATTAAAAATATAAATTAATTAACAATCTATTAAAGGATTCAGATTTGAGAAAATAACCTCATTGACCAAAAATGCCTTATAATATATGATTTTAACCAATTTTTTTTTGATTTGCCAAAATGACCAACTAAATCGCAATGCGATCGATAATTCGCAACGCGATCTCCAGTATCGCAAATCAGTTTTCAGATTCGCAACGCGAACTTGGACTATCGCAATGCGAACTTGGACTATCGCAATGCGAATATGTAAATCGCAATGCGATAGTCGATTATCGCAATGCAAATATGTAAATCGCAATGCGATAGTCCAAGTTCGCATTGCGATAGTCCAAAATCGCAACGACTGGTGGTATTGCATTTCTTAAGAATTTTTTCTAAAAAGATAGTATTCGCGCGGACGTGTCGAAGACACGTATTACCACGACCACGACCACGACCCGACCCGAGACTGACGGCGGCAGCACGCGAGAGTCCCCCTTGTTCTCTATCACTCAACAAGGAAGTGGGAAAACCAAGCCTTAAATACCATTCCCAATAGTATTTCCAATACTATGTGGGATTGAGCATTACCAACACTTGTTCATAATACTATGTGTGATTGAGCCTTAAATAGTAATATTATTTTTGAATGTTTTGCTTAAAATTGCAATAATCGCGATTGATTGTAGATTGACATTTAATTATGACATATTTAATCGTATAATACTAATGCAATTGGTTGCTGATTCAGTTGTTTTAAGATGCATGATTGTTAATTGTTTCCTGAATAATCACATTGTATTAGAAACAAGTGTTGGTAATACTCAATCTCACATAGTATTGGAAACACTATTGGGAATGGTATTTGCTTTCACACTTCCTTGTTGAGTGATAGAGAACAAGGGGACTCTCGCGCGCCACCGCCGCCGTCGTCCGTCTTGTCTCGTCTCGGGTCAGGTCGGGTCGTGGTCGTGGTCGCTGCTCTTCAATTCTAAGTTATTCAGAAGAACCAGATAAGTCCCTTTCAACCCCTAAACTCACTCGTCATACCTTTCCTTCTAATCTTCTATTTTTTTCCCGCCATGGAAATAGCTCTCCCCTCCTTCCCTTCCCTAAAACCCCCGCCTTCCCAAGCCCTATCACTAAAATCCACCGCCCCAATCCTCCAAACAGTGACAGATTTAAAAATTAAAAAATAAGGTTTTAAAATTTTAATACTTTATTTTAAAAAAATTTGAGTATACAAAATTTCTTATTCTTTTATATTTCTATTAACAAATTAAATTAAATTAAATATTTTTTCTCAAAATAATGGGGTTGGAATGTACATCTGCCCTGCCTCTTAACCCACCTTCATTTCCCTCAAACCACCCTCGTACCCAGAGTCGTGATAGGATTTTCGGGAATCCTATACAAATTCTTATAAAGGGATTTCTATTTTTTAAATATATTCGATTTCGGGGTAACAATAGTGGTATTTTTTTGATAAACGCCACGATAGATCCATATATAATATCGTTTAATTAATAAGTCGCAATAATAGTGACGTTTTTTTAAAAAGCGTTGTAATAAATCCATCTATAATAATTTTTTTTTAAAAACGCCATTATATATATATATATATATATATATTTAACTATTTTTTTGGGGTCTTGCGCCGCATCAGCCACGGCACTGCTCATACTCTCCCATCAGAGCCGCCATTTCCCGGACCAAGAAAGAAGAAACAGTCGAAACTGTCAAATCCCAGTTAGAGAACTGTTACCTCCTGGCCGCCGTGGAATACAAGGGCTTCACCGTCAAACAAATCCAAGAATTGCGTCGATCTCTCCCCGAGTCATAGAAACTACTCGTCGCTAAGAACACTCTGGTCTTGAAAGCCATCGAAGGGACTCCCTGGGAGGCATTAAGGCCGTGTATGAAAGGGATGAACGTTTGGCTCTTCGTTCACACCGAAGAAATCCCGGACGCTCTTAAACCTTACAGGACGTTCCAGAAGGAGAAGAAGGTTGAGAATGACTTCACGGGGGGTGTTTTCGAAGGGGAATTTTATGGGTCAGACGATTTTAAACAGCTTGAAAGTATGCCTACCTGAGCTGAGATTTACGCTAAGCTTTTGGGGAGTTTGCAGAGTCCTGCTATTGGACTTGTGGGGACACTTCAAGCTCCTGCGAGAGATGTTGTTATGGTTTTAAAGGCTTATGTGAAGAAGCTTGAAGAGCCCCCACCTTTTTTTTGTTGTATTTAAAGGAGAATTCTTCTTATATGTTCTTTTACTTTTGTAGAATCATGTAATCTTGGAATTGGAATTGCTGATTTTAGAATCACCTTGCAAGTTGATTTCTCTCGCTCTCTTCAATTTCTGGTGTATTGTTAGTCTTATGTTAATTGGGTAAATGCTGGGTATGTTTATTATTGTCAAGACTTTTGAGCATGAATACTTCAGAAAAAATTAAAATTTCATGTAGCATAGGGGGATAGTTGTGAGATTTAGGCAATAGTAGATGATTACATTACTTGGATTTTGGTGCAAGTATTTTCAATTCAGTACAGATATGTTGGATTTCCTTTAAAGTTTTTTTTCTTATGTTTTGAGGCTGGAATTAACCGGGACATGCTGGGTATGTTTATTCTTGGTGAGTTTTGTTGCTTCTAAAAATCTGCATTTGGTTTGGACTGATCTTGAATGGTAATGTATCTTGTTATTCCTCGTTGTACGCATTAATTAAGCTTGTGTTGGATGATCGGACTACGAAAGTATTAGTAAAATCTGCATTTTGGATGATCTTCAATGGTAATGTATCTTGTGACTTTTGTTGCTTCTTTGTACTCATTAATTAAGCTTGGGATGTCATGAGGGTAAAATGATTCTCTAGGAGAGGTCTTTGATTCTAAATGAAAGACCGATGACAAAGGTTCTAGGTTTGACCACTTGCATTTTCAATATGAAAATATATATTATTTTATAATCACTTTAAGTTATTTGAAGAAAATACCTTTGATGTAAGCGTATATAGGGTTGATTTTTTTTGGAAAAATGAAATATTTATATTGAAATAAAAATAAATAACAATTGAATTGTCCAATATGAATGAAATATATTTTATAAAAGCATTTTTGTATTATACTTTTTTCCCCTTATTTTTAAAAAAAATAACATTAAATTAACCCTTAACTATGCTTATACTCCTATTAAATTAAATTTCCATCATAATTACTCTCTTTTATTGGGGAAAGGGAGGGATTGGTTTAGTTAAATATTAAACAAATAAATTAACGTTATATATTTAGACTTCAAAATTGTTTATCTCATTTCACTCTTTAAAACATATTGCTAGTATTTTAAATTCAGCTCGACCTTTCATAGGCATTCATATCAATTATCATCTTGATCCAAGGGATTAAAGTTATGTTCTTTGTAGTTTTTTTAAGGTGTTTTTGGAGTCAAAATGTATTTTTTAAACAAAAATAATATAGAATGTATAGATTTTCACACTCCAAGTGTTTTATTAATTCGGATTCAAAAACTAAAATATTTAAATTTTATTTTTTTTAGAAATACTTTTGAGTAAAATTATCCATTTATTATTTATATCTTGTTTTTTTTATATTTTAAAAAACGTCTAAAATAATTTTTTTGTCTATTTAAAATGTTATTTACGTGAATCATAGAAATTCAAAATTGAAATTAAATAATTAAAAAATATATTTTTGAAAATATCTTTTATCAGTATTGATAGTGCTTTTTCTAATAAATGATTGAAAGTGCTTATAGCCTTTAATATGTTACTCGAAAATACTTTTGAATAGGGATGGCAACGGGCCGGGTTCGGGCCGGGTATTGGTCCCCCCGTCCCCGTCCCCGTTTAAAAAACCGGTATCCGTCCCCGTTTAAAAAACCGCGGGGATTTAAATGGGGATCCCCGTCGGGTAATCGATGAAAACCGCGGGGAAACGGGTATCCCCGTTTAGCACAAACGATTATTTAAACGGGTATTGGGCCAGGTATTGGGTCGGGTATTGGGTCGGTATTGGGCTGGGAATCGGGCCGGGTATATATATATATTTAAATTAAATATATATTTTTTATTTAAATTAAATTTATTAATATTATATATATATATATAAATAATTATTTTTAATATTTATCGGGTCGGGTAATCGGGGCGGGTAATCGGGTAATCGGGGCGGGGATTACCAAACCCGTCCCCGTCCCCGTCCCCGTTTAAAATAAATGGGTTTTCCCCGTCCCCGTCCCCGTCCCCGTCCCCGTCCCCGTTTATCATCCCCGAACCCGACCCGTTTAATTCGATTTTCGATTTTCCCCGTCGGGTTCGGGTTTTTTTGCCATCCCTACTCTTGAAATATATTTGAAGTTCACAAGAATAGGTCAACTTTACATCATTGAGAAATTCTGAATTTCGTTAGCAAACTATCATTTTCCACACACAAATTGGTTCATTTATAATAATTAAGATGACGTTTGGTTCGTTGGAATCCTTTGAAATTAGGAGAAATTAGAATTCAATTCCACTCATGTCTCATGTTTGGTTCAAGTTTTCAAAGTGGGAATTTGAATCTAATTCCATCAAGGGAGAGAAAGTAAATTATATCCAGGGAATGTGAAATTTGATCATACTACCCTCATCAATCTTTTAGTATTCGGATCGGATTTTTTTTAAAAAATTGAGGAATTAGGTCGGATTTTTTTTAAAAAATCGGGTTCGGGTCGGATTTTTTTAAGTTTGATATTCGGGTCGGGTCATGTTTTTTTAAGTGTGATATTCGGGTCAGGTCGGATTTTTTTAAAAAAAATTGGGTTCGGGTTGGGTTTTTTAAGTTTGATATCCGGGTCGGGTTTTTTAAGTGTGATATTCGGGTCGGATTTTTTTAAGTGTGATATTCGGGTCGGGTTCGGGTTTAGGGTGAAAAATACCTTCAGAAATAGATTTCAGATTCAGATTCAAATTCCTTCAGATTCCAATTCCTTTACAGATTATAATTCCCTCATAAACATTCCAACGAACCAAGCGCCACCTAAGTTCATCATTTATATTGTGACAAATCAAATGTTATTTTTTTAACCATCTAAATTATTTTAGTACATTTTTATGAATTTTCATAAATAGTTAAATTAAAAATAGTTTTTTTTAAGTTACAAGATTTGATAAATTAAAAAAACATAAATAACGAAATTAGAACATTTTTAAAGTAATGGCATGATTAGCAATTTACAGACAAACCAAAGGGCACAATTGTAAAAGGTGGAAAAAGGAGTTGAACAAAAATTCTTGTGAATTTTAACCTTTCTCGCTCGCTTTCTTCCCTAAAGTGTGTGTGTTTGGGTCTGATTTTCATTTCTCTCCTTTTAGCTTTCTCTCTCCCTCTTTCTCTTGCTGTTTCAGCCATTGGATTCTAAAGTAAGAAAGTGGAGAAAGAGAGTTTTAAAGGGTAAATTCATATGGGCTGGTTCCCTTGTGGTGGAAAGAAAAACAAAAATGGAAAGAAAAAGCTTCCCATCGATGATAGTACAACCACGGCCAATTCATCTGATGATCAGATCCCTTCTACTTCAGGTTCTTGTTGCTCTTATATTCTTTTGATTTCGAAAACCACCTCAAATTTTGATTTTTTTTATATACCCCATAGAGGATTTGATCTTTTTGTTAAAAAGGAAAAAAACAGTGAATTCCTTTTTATTTTTTCTGCAATTTTTTTGGTGTAAGACCCATTTGTTCAATTGTTTTTCTAGTTTCATGGGTTTTCAATGTTTCAGCTTGATCTATGTAGGAATTTGAAATATATATATATAGTATTTTCGTTTTGTGTTTGTTTTGAGTCTATAAAGATGAAAATTTCATAGTATTTTGTAATTCTTAATTCTATCGATTTTGGAATTAATATATATTATGTATACTGATTTGAAGTCTCGGTTATTAGCTTGAGTGTGCAATTCCTAATTTAATTCTATGTTATTAAGTCCATGGATGTTTTGGGATTTAAATTGTTGCCATCATTGAACTGCAAGAATTTATACTTTTTTTTTTGGTTCTTGATGCTGTTATACTATATAGGTTAGAATTTCTATGGAAGCCTAAAGAATTGTACTAGTTCAAGCATATTATTATTTTCAATCTATGTTACTCGGACTTAGCTGCGAGTGTCAGTCTGTTAGATATAGGAATGCTCAATTTTTGTTAAGTTTTTCCATGTAGTTGAATGATACTGGAGGGTCAAATCCTATCCGTACGTTCGGGTATGAGTGTTTAAAGAAAAATAATTCTGTGATAAAAGGGTATAGAAGTTTGTGTCCTTTTCGTCTATCTGTTGTTATAATGTGATCAGTAATAAAACCTGTCTTTGGCTTCTGTTGATGTGGTAGTGCTACATGTTTTTGGTTCAGTTTTCAGTAGTTATCATATTAAGTTTGTTTTTCGGCGTCATGGTAGAAAAGCTGAAGGTTAGTTCTGTGCCGGATGCTAAGAAGGAGGCTAACAAGGATGGAGGGTCGGATCACATTGCAGCACACACATTTACCTTCCGTGAATTGGCAGCTGCAACAAAGAATTTCCGGGCAGATTACCTTTTAGGCGAAGGAGGTTTTGGCCGGGTGTATAAAGGGCGATTGGAAAGCACTAATAAAGTATGTGTATTAATGAGACTGTAAATTTTGTAGGAAATACAAATACGTGACGTGAGATCCATATAACACAGTTCTACTCTCCAATGATCTCATACACCTTTAGTTGATAGAATCATAGAAATCAGAATTTTCATTGTTTTGTTCTGCCCATCTATGTTGAGCTAAAAGTATTATTAGGCCGGCTCATGAAATTTCATTCTTCATGAATATATTTTTGTTTCGGAAATATATGCCCCTTAACCATTCATAAAGTCTACTCAACCTTAACTTTGTCACCCGTGTTGTGTAGGTTGTAGCAATCAAGCAGCTTGATCGTAATGGACTGCAAGGAAACCGGGAATTCCTTGTTGAAGTACTGATGTTGAGCCTGCTTCACCATCCTAATCTTGTCAACTTAATTGGATACTGTGCTGATGGAGATCAGAGGCTTTTGGTTTATGAGTACATGCCATTAGGATCTTTGGAAGATCATTTACATGGTATATATAGAAAACGTTCATTTCTATACTATTATTTGGAATCTTGGTTTCTTTCACAACATTGAATATCATGTCAATTATCATGGTTAATACACACATTTTTTAAGTTTTGAGTTTCTGGTGTTTGATTTGTCTCTTTTGCTTAGTACATTCTGGCAATTGTTTTGATTACCTCATCATGTATCATCTTTTAACACGGATTGCTGATTCTTTTTCTGTGTGCTTTTACATTCCAGACTTACCTCCCGACAAAAGACAATTAGATTGGAATACAAGAATGAAAATAGCTGCAGGTGCTGCAAAAGGTTTGGAGTATTTACACGACAAAGCTAGTCCTCCTGTCATATATCGTGATTTGAAATGCTCGAATATTTTGCTTGGCGAGGGCTATCATCCCAAGCTATCGGATTTTGGCTTGGCCAAATTGGGCCCTGTCGGGGATAAGACTCATGTATCTACAAGAGTGATGGGGACATATGGATATTGCGCACCAGAATATGCAATGACTGGCCAGCTTACGTTGAAGTCGGATGTTTATAGTTTTGGAGTTGTTCTGCTTGAAATCATTACCGGAAGGAAAGCTATTGATAACTCAAGGGCTGGTGGCGAGCAAAATCTGGTTGCCTGGGTAAGATAGCTATGGCATCTCTCTTTTTATCATATTGCTGAGAGTTTGAAGACACGTTTTATTGCCTTGACTTATATTTTTGCATGAACATGTGTTGTAATAGAATCTTGATTTCCTACCAAAACTCTTATCTGTTCAATTGTTTTGAAATCTGAACTGTGAGAATCTACGATACTTGGACACGGGTATGAGTAAAGGACATGAGTATATTCATTTTATGTTTTAAGTTCTCATTGATTTGGTGTGCCATTTCCCCATAGCCTGCATATGCGTCTTACATGAGTGTTGGATATGAATACTTCAAGAAAAATGAAGAGTTGCTCCAACATATGAGAGAAATATTCTTTGGTCATCAAGGCACAATCCTTCCGATGAAGAAAATAAAACTAGAAAGAACAATAATTCTTGCAAATCTTTTAGTTTTTTTTAGTTTTTCTTTCCCTATATGTTCTGTAATTGCATAAATCGTTCATTTTTATTTAACAGGCTCGTCCGCTGTTTAAAGATCGAAGGAAATTTGCACAAATGGCCGATCCGTTACTTCAGGGACAATATCCGGTGAGGGGTTTGTACCAGGCTCTAGCTGTGGCTGCAATGTGTGTTCAAGAACAGCCGAATATGCGGCCTCTGATAGCCGATGTAGTCACTGCCCTCACTTATCTTGCTTCTCAAAAGTATGATCCCAGAACTCATCCGGTTCAAGGATCTTGTACCGGTTCTTCCACTCCGAGAATGAGACGGGAATAATTCAGGTAAGGGGAATCAATCAATTTACTTGTTCGAGAAAAAAATGAATTCCTTGGCAGCTGATGATTGAGATTAAAAAACAACAGGTTTTTATATGTTTGAGATTGTATGATTCTTTGGCGTGGAGTTCGTTGCCAAGCCGTCCTCAGATGTGGAATTTCGCAAGTCCCAGTTACCCGTCCGATTTCAGACCTTACCTTGTCTAATATAACGGCCGTTTGCCCCCTTTTTTGATTGAAAACTTTTTGGCCTCTCTGTTTGTCTTTCCTTGTCCAAAAATTTGTTCTTTGATGTACCATTGAGGTCTTGAGCTTTGTATCTAAAATGTCTTTGGTATACAAACTGCTGTTCCCTTGAAGATATACATATCTGCTTGTCGATATTATTTTGGTTTAATTTTAAAAAAGAACCTCCAATATCATTGACATTTTGAAGAAGCCTAAAACATTTTTCTTTATTCTTTAAATGTCCATATTTTAATTGTATTCTTATTTGATTTGTATATACTCTTTTTTTAATAGTTAAATTTGGTTTGAATAATTAGTAAACATAGTACACACTAATCGAGGGTATATCAATAAACGCAATAAAATTAGAAAATAATAAATTAGACAGCATCAAATTAAAAAAAAAAAGAATTGGGAAGTAGCCGGGGCAAAGCCAATAAGCCATCACAGCTGCCTTAACGTGAGAAAATGGCGATAACTTCCCTTGTGTGAAACAACTCTGCCGGAGAGAAGTTTTGGAGTTCTAGATAGAAAATGCTTGCATAAAGATGAACAACACATGCAAACCATAAAATGCTAGAAATCCTAAATACCAGTATTAGAAATGTACTAAATGACTCGTTCACATTGATTTTTTTGGCCTAGATTTAACTTATAGATAAATTTTCCTAACCAAATTCATCTCTTCGTAACATGGACATTAGGTCTTTTTTATGAGAATTTCCTCCATAATTTTGCTGTTCTCATACTAAATGAACTAAATAGTTTGAGAAGGACTAAAATGAACATGAAAAAAATTGCAGATGCCTTGTTGAAATTAGATGGAAGAAGAGAGATAAAATTCCACTTCGTATTTTTCTTTCTCACGTTGGGAAAGAAGAATGGAGAAACATTTCCCTATTCTCTGTCTTTATTTAATTATTATTATTATTATACCATTTAAATCACATGTTCGTAAATACGTGGTGTAAATTTCATGGAAAAAGAAAAAAAATCTATCATCTATAGGTTAATTGCACTAAAGGATATCAACTTTTATTATTTTTACTAAAGTTTTTGCATTTTTTATCTATTTAATTTTGTAAGATCATCACTGTTTCTCAACCCATCGCCGTCCGTCCATCAGTTTATGCCGTTGCGCCGCTCACTGCACGTGACTTCTCTTTCATTACAATCTCCACAATTCTCATACATGTAAGCTTTTTTTTTTGAATTTATATTTTCTAGTTACGCTGTTTTAAATTTTGCAGTAATATTCTGTGGATTTAGAAGTGAGACCATAATTATTAGTTTGTGTTCATCTTACCCATCACATTGAAGCATTATTTACTTAAAGTGAAGCAATGAGGTCATATTAGTTCTTGTACTTACTTTCATGGTTTCCATTTTACTTCTTCTACTGCCTCCGTACAAAAAGAGAAGAAGAAAAATCATGGAGATGGATCCAAGTTTGAGAGAAGAAGCTGAAACAGGACACATTGATGCCTTGCACGTTCTAATTGGAGAGGATCCGTACATCTTGGAACGCATCGACCAAGTTCCTTTCGTCGATACTCCATTTCATGTAGCAGCAGACAAAGGGCAAGTTAGTTTCGCAATGGAGATGATGAACTTGAAGCCTTCGTTTGCCAAGAAGCTGGACTCAAATGGGTTTAGTCCCCTGCACTTGGCGCTGAGAAGTGCGCAGACTAAGCTAGTGTTTCGACTGTTGAAGGCAGATAAAGATCTGGTTCGCGTCAAAGGATGGGAAGGGATGACTGCTTTCCATTATGTAGTTACAACCGGGAACTCTAGGCTTTTGGTCAACTTTCTTGAAGCTTGCCCCGAATGCATAGAAGATGTGATGGTTCGAGACGAGACTGCGTTACATCTTGCTTTGAAAGAAGACCAGATCGAAGCTTTTAACCTCCTAATTGGATGGCTTCAAAGGACTCGTCGTATTCACGATAGAGTCTTTTCCCTTGAGAAAAAAATGGCGAATTGGAAAGACGACCAAGACAACACTCTGTTGCACATTGCGGCTAAGAAGAAGCAAAACGATGCATGTGCAATTCTATTTACGTTGCATTCCAAAAATCCGTTTTTATAAACGATTAATGGCTCTTCTGTAATGATGCATGCAGGCACTCAAACTGTTGTTAGGTTCCCAACTTTGGTTGCACGTAAAAGGCAAGGATTCGGAAAATTTGACGGCTCTACAAATCATAAAATATGCCAACAGACGAGGCGTGAACACCAGCACGAATGAGGAAGTCGATACCAAGATTAAGCTGTTGAAAGGTAAAGTTATGTTCAGTGGTGGGAGATCGAACAAGGCACAGCATGTCGGTGGACACGATCAACACGATGCTGGTGATTATGGCTCTCGTTATAACAGCAATCTACCAATCGTCGTTAAGTCCACCGGGTAGTGTTTGGCAAGACAATGACACCGCCCCGGCCCAGGCCCCGCCCCCCTCAAACATCACTTATCACTTGTCCAATAGAGACGTTTTCCATACATCTAGTCCATCTTTGGTGATAAATCGGGAAAAGCGGGTACAGCAATCATGAATCCGCACATGTATGGGTTGTTTTGGTTCTTGAACCTTGCAACCTTCGGGTTCACGGATCTCGTAACCGTCTTCCTCGTCTCCAGTTTTCATCTTTTCCTGCTCCTCGCCTTGCCGCTTTATATGATGGTCATCTGCTACTTATGCTCAATGACGATATTAGCGCCAACCCTCACTTGGGCATACTTAAACCTTTTCTTCTTACTTGTTTTCGGATTATTCCCCTTCTTGCTGTTATTGGCGTTGCTTATCATCAGCAAATCAATTCGGCGGACCATAGCGGAGATGAGGTATCGAACACGGATGCGGGAAGCTCTTGTAATGAACTTTCGAGGACCCTGGACGTTGATGTTTTGTTCGCAATACATACTTGATGGCATTTTTGGTATCTGGATGCTTCAACTTAGGTGTTCTGTTCTTATATATGGTGTGAATTGATCATGTACGCTTCCCACTGCTTTTCCTTTTTCATTTTGTATATTAGGCTTCTGCAATCTTCTACACCAATGTTCGTTAACTAACTTTTAATTCATGTACTAAAATCTTATGGATTGCATCTTAACCTGTTTTATCTACGACTTAGAGGCTGAAGTAATTACTTAGCCTTTCTTTTTCATTTAAAAAATATCAAATATAAAAATATAAATAACTAATTAATATCCTACTAGTTACGATAGAGATATATTTAATGCATAGTATTATATTTAGTGAAAGAAACTTTATTGAAATAGCTTTCCAAGTAGGAATGAAAATTCGGATAATCGTTTAGGTTTCAGTTGGATCCTGTCAGGTCGGGTAAAATCGGATACAGGTCAAGTCAGGTCAATTTGATGCTTCGACTAAAATTAAGTCAGATCTAGGTCAAATCAGATCATGTCATTTTCAGGTTGATATGACATAATATTCAGTTCAGGTCAGGTTACTTTCAGTTCAGATTGATGTTAGATCAGGTTTGGAGCAGTTAAAGACTAGGTTAATTCAGGTTCGGATGAACTTCAGGATGATCTCGTTTAGATCGAGTCACATCATTGGCAGATAAAATTCAGGTCGGATCTTTATCATATACTGATTAAGTTCAAATCAGGTCAACTTTTATTTTTGGATTAATTATTTTCGTCTTTCGCGAACGTTGAATTGCAATTTGTAATTGTATATGATTTAGAGTAAATTACAAAGAATATAAATAATCATAGATCAATTTTATGAAAAATATAAAATTAAGGACTAAATTGAATAAATATGAAATTAAAAATAAAAATTTAAATAAATTAAACAACACGCATTGATGAGGGACTAAATCAAAATAATTTTAAAATGTGAGGTTGAAATTAATATAGACAAGGACTAAATTATATCCATTTAAAAAGTTATGAGCTAATTACAAAAATATAAATAAAAAATAAGAATGAATCAAATTTATATGCAATTATAAATTTAACGACTAAATTGAATAAATATGAAAATGAACGAATTAAAATTTAAATAAAGTAAAAACACAAAAGAATGAAATCAAAATAATTTTAAAATGCGAAGAAAAATAGATTAAATTGCATTTATTTCAGAAAAAATTAAAACTATATATATATATATATAAACTATATAGTTTATATTTATAGTTTTATATCATGTTTATAAATTATGTAGTGTATATATGAACTATATATAAACTATATGGTGTATTAATATATATATATATATATAATTTATATTAATAAACTATATAATTCATTAGTATATATAAACTATATATTATATAGTTTATTAGTATAACTATATAGTATATAGTTCATTAATATATATAAACTATATAATATATATAAACTATATGATATATATAAATTATATATTAATATATTATATAGTTCATTAGTATATATAAACTATATGGTATATATAAACTATATATTAATATATTATGTATAAACTATATAATTTATTATAGTTTATATATAAAGTATATATGAACTATATATAAACTATACAACTATATTTATATTTGTATAATTAAATTATATAAATTATGTATAAATTATATAATTTATTAATATAAATTATATATAAACTATATAATATATATATATATATATATATGATTTAGGGTTAATTTATGTAATTATATGTAGTTTATATATATACATAAACTATATATACTATATAGTTTATATATAAAATATATTTAAAAATTATATATATATATATAAACTATAGTTTATATATAAATTATATACTATAGTTGATACATATAAACTATATAATATATATAGTTTACATTATTACTTATGAATTATATATATAAACTATAGTTTATATTTAGAGAAAATAACCTTAGTGACAAAAAATGCCTTATAATATACGATTTTAACCAACTTTTTTTGGATTTGCCAAAATGACCAACTAAATCGCAATGCGATCGATAATTCGCAACGCGATCTCCGGTATCGCAAATCAGTTTCCAGATTCGCAACGCAATTCTGACTATCACATTGCGATTTCCCAAATTCGCGTTGCGATTTTCCTAAATCGCAATGCGATTACGTAAATCGCAATGCGATTACGTAAATCGCAACGATATTCTGACTATCGCAATACTGAATTTCAAATTCGCAATCATCTTTAAAATCCCAATCACAACCGGCTTCACCTTTTGGGACTGTTAACTTAGGTGATTTTTAAATGCAAACGTTGTATTATGTGGATTTTATGTGTGAACTTTTAGCATTTTCAGTTAGGCATGTATTAGTAACTTGAGTTTGAAAATTGCTATGATATGTTCAGTTGTTATCGATTTTAGTTTCGCGTTACGATTTTGTCGTTGCGATTTTCATTTCGCGTTGCGATTTTCATTTCGCATTGCGATAGTCATTTTTGCCTTCAACATAATGCAGATATAAATCAACAAAATCAACCATTACATTTCAATCAATTAAACAAGCACAATAAGAATTATGTTCACATCAATTAAACAAATCAACTTTTACAAATCATCTTTTACAAATCAATTAAACAATCAAAAATAAGTAATAATTCTTATTTCCTCATCTACTATTAAATAAACTTTTGCAGCCATACATCATTTTCACGCAGCTCACTTATGAGATTAACCTGCAAAAACCAAACATTTGCTCAAACAACACTTTCTACACATCTAAAACCTACAAACATCAAATAATTAAATTCTAGGTACTTAACCAAACATTTTCAAACCAAAAGCCTATAAACTTACCAATTGTTTATGGACATTTTTATAACGCGGATGCAGGTAGGCAGCGTCTCGTATATATCGATCTAGCCATATAATGCCGAAACCACAAGCCTACTGCAGCTCTATCTCTATCGGTGGGAGGTAGATACTTTATACTTCTGTGATCAAACGCTCCAACGCCAAGCATACGAGAGGACCACAATCCCCTCTGGGTCCATTCGTTTATTGTGGTGCGGTCTCGTCTCTGCTAACTGTAATATTGAGCTTCTTTGGCTTCTTGTTTCCAGAACGAGTCTAATAATTTATCGCATCCAAGAATTTAGCCAAATGAGAGCTCCATCCCTTAATAATATCTCTTAAATCAGCCAATGATATGTAATTTATCATGTTGTCAAATACTATTGCCTTAAGGGATGGGAGCTGAAGCCAATGTTTACGTTCCAAAACAAGGATAAACACCTGCAATCATAAGTAATAATTCATTCATTTGCGCATTTATTTATGAATACCTTTAAACTCAATCTAAAATAAATACTAACCTTATCGACCTCCCACCATGCAGGATAAAGTTTAACTTGTCCATTGCCCAACGCAAATGATTCATCTCGTTGATTCTTCAAGTGAACGGCGTTAAAAGACGTCGGCATAATTGTATATCGTGTATTTCTTTTATTTTCCTTAAGTTTCCTAATTATTAGAAGATATGACACCCACGCATCGATATGCTGTTTTAAAAAAAAAGACATATATTAGTAACTTACATAAATTTTTAAAAAAATAATCAAATTGAAATATAAGAAAAATATAAGACTTACCTCTCCGTCGAAATAGCTATTGTATTCGACCCCTAATAATACGCCCCACCAAGACCGATCAAGCAACAAATAGATATCATCGTTGAGCTTGCATATGTCAGTGAAACACCCCTGGCTCCGCTCATGTAGATAAAAATCAACTGCGGTCTTAGCCCAAAGGGTGTTATCCAGAATTGTGTCAGGTAATTGTCTCCTCTTCACTTCAGATACCGGAATGGTACTGGCCGGTAACTCATACGAGAGCCAACTATCATCCATCATGTCCGGCACGTCAGAGGGTTTCTCAAGAATCCTACATATGACGCCATGTGAATCGGGCTCTTGAATAGTGGGAGGGACCTCTTCAACGATGACAGTGGCCTCTTGAACGGTGGGAGGGGACTCTCGAGGAATGATAGGGGCCTCTTCAACGATAGGAGTGGACTCTTGAGGGATGACAGGCGAGTTGGGCTTCTTCTTGCGGTGTCTTCGCACTATTGGGGTGTACGGAGACTTAATAGCACGTGCACGCCGTCTGATGCGTGAACTCTGTCGTGCAAGAAAAACCCGACGTAAAACATCCACCTTATCGGGCCGCTAAATAATTAAATACAAAAATCAGTAAATAAACAAACATGGTATTTAAACAGTGAAAACAAAGACAAATATGTTTCAAACTTGCATTGAATTTCACCCAAGTCATTATTCTATCATAGTTCACAAAATGCATCAGATAACAAAGACAAATATGTTTCAAACTTGCAACACTGTCAACTTAGTATTTGTCTTTGTCTATTGGTTGAAGTAATGCAATTCATTCAAGTTTCAATTTGCAGAAGAAGAATAGTTTCTGGAACTTAAAATCGCAACGTGAAAAATGACTATCGCAACGCGAAATGAAAATCGCAACGCGAAACGAAAATCGCAACGCGAAATGAAAATCTCAACGAGAGAATCGCAATGCGAAATGAAAATCGCAACGCGATTATAGTTTCGCGTTGCGATTTTTGGTTTCGCGTTGCGATTTTCATTTCGCGTTGCGATTTTTGTTTCGCGTTGCGATTTTCATTCTCTCGATGCGATTTTCATTTCAACCAAAAGACAAAACAGTGTTGCTAAAATATAGTTTCAAGAATAAACTATTTCTTCTTCTTCTGCAAATTGAAACTTGAATGGATTGCATTACTTCAACCAAAAGACAAAACAAAGACAAATACTAACTTCAGAGTATTAAAGAATACACCGTTTAGCAGAATTGGCAGCAAAACGAACAAATTTACTTTCAACCAAAAGACAAAACAAAGACAAATACTAACTTCACAGTGTTAAAGAATAGACAGTTTAGCAGAATTGGCAGCAACCGAACAAATTTACTTTCAACCAAAAGATAAAACAAAGACAAATACTAACTTCACAGTGTTAAAGAATACACAGTTTAGCAGAATTGGCAGCAACCAAATAAATTTACTTCAATCAAAAGACAACAAAAGACAAATACTAACTTCACAATGTTAATAAACAGTTTAGCACTATTGGCAGCGACTGAATAAATTTACTAAGCAATCTAAGTGAAATGGTTAATCTAAGTGAAATTACGAGTAAATTTATCATCAAGTTAAATATGGAAAATCTTAAACTTACCTCGTTTCGTAGAGTATGAACCTCATTCTGCAACGATACTACCATCTCACGTAGAACGACAACCTCACCACGTAAAGTAGACACCTCCACACGCCATGCACCATCGTTATCGCGTAGAGTACCGATCTCCTCACACAAGGCATTGACCTCATCACGTAACTCCCTTGACTCATCCCGTGAAGGTGGAGAACAGGGAGATAGAAGTCGTGGCATCTTTGTCAGTCGCCTATCATGAGGTGATGGTGGAGAAGAGGCTCGATGATGTGACGGGATAGGTGATGGCTCTCGTTGTAGAGGTGTATAGTCGGGTCGATCAGGTGATGGCTCTGGGTGAGGTGATGGCTCTCGAAGTGGAGGAAGTGGAGGCTGCTCATCATTCGTGCCATCAAGAAAACGCTGACTAGCTTGCCACCAATCAGTGGCAAGCTCAACCTCCGTGGGTGTCAGTCTCATTAATGGAGTGTTGGCCTCCTAAAAATATAAAAACTCAAACAAAGTTAAACGTCTACTATTAATAACTTGTTTATATATGATAGTATTTGTGTTAACTTACATTATTATGTCGCATATGGTTAAGTCTTCCCAATCCAAAGACATTCCTCTTCCAGGAAATAGCCCTAGGAATATCATTTGAAGTTTTTAATGTATATGTCCGCATGCTGGGGAAAGCCTCGAATATCCAAATCTACAAACAATATAATAACAAACATTAGTAATTGTTAAATAATTAATTATAATTTTGAAAACATTATATAGAAATTCTTACCTTAAAGGCCCAAACAAAGCATGACAAAGTGTATTTTGACCCATCGCCACGCAACTTTTGCGGTCATTAAAGGCAGACGACAACTTAGTCCAGGTAGCTTTCCATATACGAACCCCCACAGAAATAGATTCCATGCATTTAGGTCCTCTACCAATAATATTAGTTCTTGAGGAATAGGTTGTCTGGCCTCTCTGCCTAAAAAGCCGACATACAAAAGTACTAGAAGGCATACTCGGACAACATCGGCATCATTCATCCGAGTAAAACCATCTTTCTTATTAAACAATTTCTTCAGGTCGTCGACGTGTAAGTTCGGCTTCTTTATTGACTTATCAGGAAAAACCCTGGATAACCATGATGGGCGGGTGATATGACGAGTGTACCGGCCTACATCATCGTGTCCGAATCGTAGACCAGTGATTAAGCAGAACTCCTTCCGCCCAAAACAAGTATACGCCGGTGGAAAATGAAACCATATCTCTTCCTCACCACGTTGTATACTGTCGGGTAGATCGTTAGTCATGGTCTGAAGCCACAAATGGGTCAAATTAGCATCTCCACCCGGATGCTGTACTCTCAGCCATGGCCCGAAGCATGTTTCCTCAAACAATATTCTTTGTGCAGGTGAAAGCTTCGAAGCAATTGTAGTGGCTAGGCTAACTTTATTCCTTAATGTCAATGAAGCCGAAAAAAATTTCTACAAAAACAATAAACATTCCAAGTTAGATATACCAAAAACTACATTGTGAAGATATACAAAAAACAATAAACATAAATAGTAGTTTATTCTTGAAACTAAAATTTACAACACTGTTTTATCTTTTGGTTGAAATGAAAATCGCAACGAGAGAATGAAAATCGCAACGTGGATACGGCGTTAAAAGACGTCGGCATAATTGTATATCGTGTATTTCTTTTATTTTCCTTAAGTTTCCTAATTATTAGAAGATGTGACACCCACGCATCGATATGCTGTTTTATAAAAAAAGACATATATTAGTAACTTACATAAATTAAAAATAAAATCAAATTGAAATATAAGAAAAATATAAGACTTACCCCTCCATCGAAATAGTCATTATCTTCGACCCCTAATAATACGCCCCACCAAGACCGATCAAGCAACAAATAGATATCATCGTTGAGCTTGCATATGTCAGTGAAACACCCCTGGCTCCGCTCATGTAGATAAAAATCAACTGCGGTCTTAGCCCAAAGGGTGTTATCCAGAATTGTGTCTGGTAGTTGTCTCCTCTCCACTTCAGATACTTGAATGGTACTGGCCGGTAACTCATACGAGAGCCAACTATCATCCATCATGTCCGGCACGTCAGAGGGTTTCTCAAGAATCCTACATATGACGCCATGTGAATCGGGCTCTTGAATGGTGGGAGAGACCTCTTCAACGATGACAGTGGCCTCTTGAACGGTTGGAGGGGACTCTCAAGGAATGATAGGGGCCTCTTCAACGATAGGAGTGGACTCTTGAGGGATGACAGGCGAGTCGGGCTTCTTCTTGCGGTGTCTTCGCACTATTGGGGTGTACGGAGACTTAATAGCACGTGCACGCCGTCTGATGCGTGAACTCTGTCGTGCAAGAAAAACCCGACGTAAAGCATCCACCTTATCGGGCCACTAAATAATTAAATACAAAAATCAGTAAATAAACAAACATGGTATTTAAACAGTGAAAACAAAGACAAATATGTTTCAAACTTGCATTGAATTCACCCAAGTCATTATTCTATCATAGTTCACAAAATGCATCAGATAACAAAGACAAATATGTTTCAAACTTGCAACACTGTCAACTTAGTATTTTTCTTTGTCTATTGGTTGAAGTAATGCAATTCATTCAAGTTTCAATTTGCAGAAGAAGAATAGTTTCTGGAACTTAAAATCGCAACGTGAAAAATGACTATCGCAACGCAAAATGAAAATCGCAACGAGAGAATGAAAATCGCAACGCGAAACGAAAATCGCAACGCGAAATGAAAATCGCAACGAGAGAATCGCAATGCGAAATGAAAATCGCAACGCGATTATAGTTTCGCGTTTCGATTTTTGGTTTTTCGTTGCGATTTTGTCGTTGCGATTTTCATTTCGCGTTGCGATTCTCTCGTTGCGATTTTTATTCTCTCGTTGCGATTTTCATTTCAACCAAAAGACAAAACAGTGTTGCTAAAATATAGTTTCAAGAATAAACTATTTCTTCTTTTTCTGCAAATTGAAACTTGAATGGATTGCATTACTTCAACCAAAAGACAAAATTTCAACCAAAAGACAACAAAAGACAAATACTAACTTCACAGTGTTAATAAACAGTTTTAGCAGTATTGCAGCAACCGAATAAATTTACTAAGCAATCTAAGTGAATGGTTTAATCTAAGTGAAATTACGAGTAATTTATCATCAAGTTAAATATGGAAAATCTTAAACTTAACTCGTTGCGTAGAGTATGAACCTCATTCTGCAACGATACTACCATATCACGTACAGCGGCAACCTCACCACGTAAAGTAGACACCTCCACACGCCATACACCATCGTTATCGCGTAGAGTACCGATCTCCTCACGCAAGGCATTGACCTCATCACGTAACTCCCTTGACTCATCCCGTGGAGGTGGAGAACAGGGAGATAGAAGTCGTGGCATCTTTTCCGGTCGCCTATCATGAGGTGATGGTGGAGAAGAGGCTCGATGATATGACGGGATAGGTTATGACTCTCGTTGTAAAGGTGTATAGTCGGGTCGATCAGGTGATGCTCTGGGTGAGGTGATGGCTCTCGAAGTGGAGGGAAGTGAAGGCTCATCATTCGTACCATCAAGAAACGTGACTAGCTGCCACCAATCAGTGGCAAGCTCAGCCTCTGTGGATGCCAGTCTCAATAAAGGAGTGTTGGCCTCCTAAAAATATAAAAACTCAAACAAAGTTAAACGTCTACTATTAATAACTTGTTTATATATGATAGTATTTGTGTTAACTTACATTATTATTGTCGCATATGGTATTAAGTCTTCCCATCCAACAGACGTTTTCCTCTTCCAGAAATAGCCCTAGGATATCATTTGAAGTTTTTAATACATGTCTGCATGCTGGGGAAGCCTCGAATCCAAATCTACAAACAATATAATAACAAACTATTTGTGTTAACTTACATTATTTATTGTCGCATATGGTATTAAGTCTTCCCAATCCAACAGACGTTTCCTCTTCCAAGAAATAGCCCTAGGAATATCATTTGAAGTTTTTAATATATGTCTGCATGCTGGGGAAAGCCTCGAATATCCAAATCTACAAACAATATAATAACAAACATTAGTAATTGTTAAATAATTAATTATAATTTTGAAACATTATATAGAAATTTTTACCTTAAAGGCCCAAACAAAGCCTGACAAAGTGTATTTTGACCCATCGCCATGCAAACTTTTGCGGTCATTAAAGGCAGACGACAACTTAGTCCATGTAGCTTTCCATATATACGAACCCCACGGAAACAGATTCCATGCATTTAGGTCCTCTCTAATATTAGCTCATGAGGAATAGGTGTGGCCTCTCTGCCTAAAAAGCCGGCATACAAAGTACTAGAAGGCATACTCGGACAACATCGACGTCATTCATCCGAGTAAAACCATCTTTCTTATTAAACAATTTCTTCAGGTGTCGACGTGTAAGTTCGGTTCTTATTAAACTCATCAGGAAAAACCCTGGATAACCATGATGGGCGGGTGATATGACGAGTGTACCGGCCTACATCATCGTGTCCGAATCGTAGACTAGTGATTAAGCAGAACTCCTTCCGCCCAAAACAAGTATATGCCGGTGGAAAATGAAACCATATCTATTCCTCACCACGTTGTATACTGTCGGGTAGATCGCTAGTCATGGTCTGAAGCCACAAATAGGTCAAATTAGCATCTCCACCTGGATGCTGTACTCTCAGCCATGGCCCGAAACAGGTTTCCTCAAATAATTTTCTTTGTGCAGGTGAAAGCTTCGAAGCAATTGTAGTGGCTAGGCTAACTTTATTCCTTAATGTCAATAAAGCCGAAAAAAATTTCTACAAAAACAATAAACATACCAAGTTAGATATACCAAAAACTACACTGTGAAGATATACCAAAAACAATAAACATAAATAGTAGTTTATTCTTGAAACTAAAATTTGCAACACTGTTTTATCTTTTGGTTGAAATGAAAATCGCAACGAGAGAATGAAAATCGCAACGCGAAATGAAAATCGCAACCAGAGAATCGCAACGCGAAATGAAAATCGCAATGCGATTTTGGTTTCGCGTTGCGATTATATCGTTGCGATTTTCATTTCGCGTTGCGGTTCTCTCGTTGCGATAGTCATTTTCGTGTTGCGATTTTCATTTTCATGTTGCGATATTAAGTTTAGAAACTATTCTTCTTCTGCATTACTTCAACCAAAAGACAAAACAAAGACAAATACTAACTTCATAGGGTTAAAGACTAAACAGTTTAGCAGTATTGACAGCAATCAAATGAATTTAATAAGAAATCTAAGTGAAATGGTTAATCTATTATTGAAATTACCAGTAAATTTATCATCAATTTCAATATGAAAAACCTAAAATAATGCAAAATTTTCAAAATAAAAATAATTAAAAAACTAACCTCGAGGTTGATTTTCCATTTTTGAATGATTGTGAGGGATTTCTGACCGTAAATGGTTGTGAGGGATTTCGTCGGAGATGGGGACGGAAATCTTCAGAGATGGGGATGGATTTTGCCGTAGAGAGTGAGAGATGGAGATGGGACTGAGTTGTGATTTTAGGTTTTAGGTTATGAGTTGTGATTACGGGATATACTGTGGACGGTTCAGTTTCCGATATATTAATATATTCGTGTTTGGAATTTGAAAAAAAAATACGCGTTAATACGAATGGCGCTATGTAAATCGCATTGCGATAGTCAGATTCGCATTGCGATTTTCCTAATTCGCATTGCGATTTACGTAATCGCATTGCGATTTACGTAATCGCATTGCGATTTACGTAATCGCGTTGCGAATTATCGATCGCATTGCGATTTAGTTGGTCATTTTGGCAAATCCAAAAAAAGTTGGTTAAAATCGTATATTATAAGGCATTTTTGGTCACTGAGATTATTTTCTCAAGCAAAAATTTCAAAATAAAACTAATTAAAAAAACTAACCCTCGGAGGTTGATTTTCCATTTCTGAATGATTGTGAGGGATTTCTGACCGTAAATGGTTGTGAGGGATTTCACCGGAGATGGGGACAGAAATCTTCGGAGATGGGGACGGATTTTACCGTAGAGAGTGAGAGATGGGAATGAGTTGTGATTTTAGGTTTTAGGTTATGAGTTGCGATTACGGGATATACTGTGGACGGTTCAGTTTCCGATATATTAATATATTCGTGTTTGGAATTTGAAAAAAATACACGTTAATACGAATGGCGCTATGTAAATCGCATTGCGATAGTCAGATTCGCATTGCGATTTACATAATCGCATTGTAATTTACGCAATCGCATTACGATTTTCCTAATTCGCATTGCGATTTACCTAATCACATTGCGATTTACGTAATCGCATTGCAATTTTCCTAATTCGCATTGCGATTTACGTAATCGCATTGCGATTTATGAAAATTGCAACGCGAATTTGGGAAATCGCAATGCGATAGTCAGAATCGCGTTGCGAATCTGGAAACTGATTTGCGATACCGGAGATCGCATTGCGAATTATCGATCTCATTGCGATTTAGTTGGTCATTTTGGCAAATCCAAAAAAAGTTGGTTAAAATCGTATATTATAAGGCATTTTTGGTCACTGAGGTTATTTTCTCTTATATTTATATACTATATACTATAGTTGATATTTATATACTATATATTATATATATAAACTATATAAACTATATATATAATATAGTTTACATATGAACTATATATATATATATATATAAACTATATACTACAGTTGATATTTATACTATATAATATAGTTGATATTTATATACTATATTATATAGTTTATACTTATATAATTTATATTATATAAATTCAAAGTATATAGTATATGTATGAATACTATATAGTTAAATACATTAATTAATAAACTATTTATATAGTATATACTACATATATAAACTATATAGTTTACATATGAACTATATATAATCTATAAAAACTATATACTATATTTCAGCTCTAATTTTTTTGCATGCTCGAAACATGATCGACGACGGAGGCGGAACAACAACAGTGCGATGGTGACATGATGGCAACTCGACGAGGAAAATGACCGGACCGACACGTGGGTCAACGACACGCCAACAAGATCTCCGACCGGTTGGGACACACCGGTGGGGAGTGCACCTCCTTTGGATGATGAAATCTTAGCCATTGGATCCAATATTGATCCAATAGTTAAGATTAATTCTTGTTTTTTTCACTTGGATGCATGATGTGACTTAATGGGAGGCATTGGATCTAGCTTCTCATCCAAGAGTTCACATGAATTTGTGTTTCTTTCACATGGATTGAAGCAATAATGACCCTTGGATGAAGGCTAATCAAGGATGGATATTAGTTTGTGTATTTTCAAAAGGATTGGTGATGTTATCACATTAAAAACCACACCACCATAAATGTTTCATCTTTGACTTTTCAAAGCAACCAAATTCCTCTCAAAAGCACCCAAAACTGACGGCCAAGGATGAAGCAATTTAGGATGAAGCAATTTAGGATTTTTTTCATTTCATTATATATTTACAACGTGTGCTATTTATTTGGGCCCTTGAAAAAATGGCAAAATCAACGAGATAATGTTGTTGGAAAAAAACATTCACGAGATAATGCGTTCCAACAATTAATTACTGAGATAAGGTGAAATCTACAGTTCGAACGTAAGTCGCCAGGCGCTCCGGGCGACCAAGGAGGTCGCCAGGCGCTCCGGGCGACCAAGGAGGTCGCCATGCCGTCCCTGCGAACTGTGGTGAGCTGCTGCACTTTGCATGCTTAAAGGTCGCCATGCACGCCCTGCTGAAATGGAGGTCGCCATGTTTCAGATAAAAGCCTAATTACCGATATAGGTAATCATTGTTACTTAGGGAAATTTAGATAATCTCCATGCGTGAAGGTCGCCACGCACGACCTGCTGAAATAGAGGTCGCCATGTATGCCGGCATGTGATCCCGACGACCAAACCTCCCCCTTCTCCCCTCATGCTTGCCTGCTCCCCGCTGCTCCCATGTAGCTTTAATAGTTGTATTATTGCAGCATCATTTTAGCTGCTTCATTCAACTTCATTTTCATTATTGCAGATGTTGGAGGCCAGTGATTTCAACAATTATTGCCCAATTAATTGAAATAACCAAGGCTTAATTTTTATATATAGGATATGATATGGGGTTAACGAAGCATAAAAGAAAGAAAGGGAGAAGAGTGCGGAGAGAAAAGAAAGGAATAAGAAGAAGAAAGGGAGGCAAACATCGTGAGGTAATTTTTATTTTATTTAAATTAGTTTATTTTTTTTAAATTGTTAGTTTGTTAGTTTAGGGTAAAAGCCTAAGTAACGATATAGGTAATGGTTCGGATAAAAGCCTAATTACTGACTTCCAGTTTCATAATGCACAAATTCGTAGCGAGATAGTCAACATGAGTAAGTTTTATTTTCAATATTTGTGATTTTTTATGTGGTTTTTTTAATTGTGGTCTAATGCAATATATTATGAAACAAGATACGAACTACGCCGACCAAATTTTTATAAGAGATTGGAGAATTTGAAGGTATTTTACGATGATCAACGTGTTTGGAAGTGGGCTTCAAAAATACCGTAGGAAAAATGGTCGCAAGCATACGATGAAGGTCGGCGATACGAACATATAACCACAAACCTTGTTGAGGCCATTAATTTAGTACTAAAAGATACATGTCATCTTCCAATAGCGAGTGTGGTGAAAGAGACGTACTTTAGGTTGGCTAAGGTTTGGTCCGATAAAGGCAAGCAAATTGAGAGTCTCATAAATAGAGGTCAAACTTGGGCTCCTACAGTGGTGGAAGCAATGGAAGAAAATGAGCGATTGGCAACATCAATGGTAGTTCATAATTTCGACCGAGTTGGTCATATTTTTGTTGTGTCGTGCATACGCCGTAACGTCGGAGGAGAAGACCAAACATTTAGAGTTGATTTACGACACAAATGGTGTGATTGTGGTCGTTTTCAGGCACGGAAATATCCATGTGCTCTTGCAGTCGCTGCATGTATGTATGCTGGTGTTAGCGCATATACTTATGTTGATGAATGCTTTCACCTACATAAGATATTAAATGTCTACAACTATTTTTGTAATAATGAACCTATTTTTGCAAGGAAATTTATGTAATTTCTGTTCTTAAATTATTAGATCTTCGTATTGAAGTTGAATTTATGTAATTTTTGTTCTTAAATTATTAGATCTTCACATGTGTGGACTAGTTGAAATCTTCCTCTGATTATTCTCACACAAATGTTACATACAAAAATCCAGCCTGTTGCAAGTTTTCTTTTATCAATTGGTGTGGTTTGGGCATATTATGTAGCCGATGACGAAGGACTCGTTGCTCGTCCTCCTGCAATTAAATAATTCAAAAAATTTATCATAATCATAAATTAATATTCAAATATTTAATAATAATAATTCATTAAGCAAATATTTTATTTTACTAAATAAGAATAACACCATTATTCCCAAATGAGTTGAAATATGTTTATTGTCAAGTCTCAACAGTGGAATTTGGTCAGCCATTCGAATGAATCTGTAAAAAAAATTAAACAACAATATTTATAAAATCATTTAATATAATCTGATATAAACTAACTAACAAAAAAATTTAATATAATAACTTATAATATAATAAAATAATAAACTAAAAAACTAAACTTTTTAAAATATAACTTAAATGCGCCCTTAATCAACTAATAAACTATTCTTTTATATAACTTAAACTAATAAACTATTTTTTAATTATAATATAACTTAAACTACTAATAAACTAATTAACTAAATTTTTTTATATAATATAAATTCAACAAACAAATATAACTTAACTATTTAACTAACTACAAACTAATTAAATATATTTTTTATATAACTAACGACTAACAAACAAATTAATTAATTATTTTTTTAATATATAACTATCAAATTCGAAAGACGATTACCTAAATTTCCCTAAGTGACAATGATTACCTATATCTGTAATTAGGCTTTTACCCAAAACCCTAAACTAACAAACTAATAATTTAAAATAATAAACTAATTTAAATAAAATAAAAAATTACCTCACGATGTTTGCCTCCCTTTCTTCTTATTCTTCCTTTCCTTTCTCTCTGCACTCTTCTCCCTTTCTTTCTTTTATGCTTCGTTAACCCCATATCATATCATATATATAAAAATTAAGCCCCGGCTGCTTCAATTAATTGGGCAATAATTGTTGAAATCACAGGCCTCCAACATCTACAATAATGCAGTAATAATTGTTGCATGAAGCAGCAAAAATGATGTTGGAATAATGCAGTTATTAAAGCTGTATGGGAGCAGCGGCTTGCAGCGGGGAGCAGGCGAGCATGAGGGGAGCAGGTGACAGGTTTGGTCGCTGGGATCACATGGCGACCTCCATTTTCAGTAGGGCGTGCATGGCGACCTTTACGCATGGCGATTACCTAAATTTCCCTAAGTAACAATGATTACCTATGTCGGTAATTAGGCTTTATCTGAAACATGGCGACCTCCATTTCAGTAGGGCGTGCATGGTGACCTTCAAGTATGCAAAGTGCAGCATCTCACCACAGCTCGCAGGGACAACATGGCGTCCTCTTTGGTCACCCGGAGCTCCTGGCGATATACGTTCGAACTATAGATTTCACCCTATCTCAGTAATTAATTGTTGGAACACATTATCTCGTGAATTTATTTCCCGACAACATTATCTTGTTGATTTTGCCTTTAAAAAACTATGTAAATGGACTATTATATAATGAAATGAACTATTATTTTAGATTTTTATTATTTAAATTGAGCTATATTAATATGGACTATTTAATCTAACATACAAACTATATAGTATATACTAAATATATAATATAAACTATGTAATATCTAATTATTTAATATCTAATATAATATGCAATTATTTGATATGAAACTATATGATATAAAATGCAACTATTATTTAATATGTACTATATAACATGCTAATAATTATTTAATATGCAATCACCTAGCAAAAATTATACACTATATGATATATCTAATATGCCAACTATATACTATATACATACTATATATTATACACATGCCCACACATTTATTATATTACTATATTATAATATGAAAACCGCCACGTGTCGTCACCCGGATAAAATGTGTGATGACAGATACAAAAGCTCGATGAAGAAATTTCTGGTAGTAAAGTTAGACTTTTAGCCTTATAAAACTTTTGTTATAAGATATGAGAGCTTAAAAAAACACTTTGTTTTTGTTCATTTTATTGTGATTTTATTATATCCAACTGTAATAAATCAAATATTATTCAAATTTTAGATCAAATGTTATTTACATTATCAATATCAATTAAATTCATCTTTTTATATTATGTTTTATATATGTTATAATTGTTAGATAATTTTTTTTACATAAATTAAACTATATAATTTACATTTAAAATAATTTTATTAACCATGTTCAATGCCAATAAATTATTCTAACTTTTAATCATTATAATTAATTTAATTAATAATGTTCAGTACATAAATTACTTGATAAAATAAAATTAATGATTATATTGAAGATTTATAACATAAGAATCATAATTAATATAATAAATCTATTTATTAATTTAATTATCATAATTAATATTTTATTATAAAATTTAAAATTTAATTATATTAATTAGTATGATTTATTATAAACTCAAAATCTCACAATTTTATTAAAATCTTATAATCTCATCATTGATATTATATAAGTTAGGTAAATATTAGATTAGGTCAATAACAAGTCGGATAATTTACAGGTCAGGTTCATAACATGTCGGGTTGAAAATAGGTCGGGTAATACCAGTTATTTGCCATGTCAATCTTGGGTTCGGGTTCATATCAGTCGGATGCAGGTTAGGTTCGGGTATCATATTTTTGGTTCAATTCAGGTTCAGGTCGTTCTCAGGTCATGTGCAGGTCGGGTTCAGATATACAATTTTCAGATCCAACTCGGGTTCAAGTCAACACCGATTCCGACTCGAGTCGGTTTTGAATCGCCACAATGTAGGTCAAAAATAATTTTGACTCGAGTCTCTTTCAGTCAATTTTATAGGTCGGGTCAACTCTTTACACCCTATTTCCAAGTAGCAAATAATCTACCTGCATTATTTCATTTCATACACTACCCACCTTAATTGTTTAAAACATCTTCTCTTTCTATTTCCTCACAATTAGGGTAGTAAATAAGAGTTGAATATGATTGAGTTTGAAGTAAAAAAAATGAAAATTGAGTTTGATTCAACTTAAACACTCACTAACTTAAAAATATTAATTTCCGTTCAAATTCAAAATAAAAAATTAAAATTGATAATTTATGTATTAAACACGTTAAGTTTTTAAAGACGATACTAAAATAAAATGAATACTAAACGTTAGATATGATTTTTAAAAAAAATTAAAAACTTAGATACTAAAATAAATTAAAACTAGTAGTTTAAGTATTTAATACATAGTTTATCCAAAATTTAATTAAATCTTTAACAATCTTTTCAATCTTTTCAAGTCTTTCAGTCATAATATGTAATTCTATAGGGTATCCATGGAGATAGAGTTTCAGTTCCACCTTCTTGTAAGGCTTTTTCGGAATACTAGAGATGAACTTGGAAACAAGTTAAATTTAGAAAAGAACCTAAATTATACGACAATGCTTGCTTGCTGAAGACATCACCTTTATAAAGTTTGTTTTTTTATATTAGAGTATCTTTTATGATTATATCCTCTTATGCGCTTCACACTAAGTTGGAGTGTTTTCTATAGTTAAACTTGATTATAAGTTAAAGGAAAGATGAAAATGTAAGTAATAAAAAATACAAAGATTTTATTAAAATTTTATTTGCAAAAGGCTTTTTATAATTATAAAAATAAATTATGAATTTTCATTATTCTAAAAATGTTTTTTTTTTATTTTTAGAATTATTGTTTAAAAATATTAAAATTTTAGCACCTAAAACATTATTTTAAAATAGTTTAATGACTATTTATGAACTTGATTTGGTGCCAAGTTGGACTTCATTTATTGAGCGTAATTTGCAATATTATTTTTAAAATTATTTATGAACTTGATTTGATTTGGTTACAATTTACTCAATTTGGATTTTTTTATCTATTTATTTTTCAATTCTAATGGAAGATCACTTATTATTATTTTTTTGTTGATTCTCTGTTTATGGCCACAATGAGTTTGAGCTATTCTTCATAGTGGAGGTATGTGAATTCTTCTTCCTTACGTTATTTACACCGTGGGTTGTGCCTTATAGTTTTAAGGTTTTGCATGGAAATTATGGTAAAAAGTTTGCAAATTTTATTGATCAGACAACTAATTTGCTTTATTTGGAGGTTGATGTTAAGTGATTTTTGTTAAATTTATGTTGTTTTCTGTGTTAGAAGTTCATGACATGGAGAATCCTTGCAACAGAAACTGGAGTTACTGCCCGACATCGAGCGAGCTTTTGTTCATTTGGATTACGAGTTCAGTCACAAACCTGAACATGAACAGGCACATGCTCTGTAGGTGGCCACTGATTAAAAGAAAAAGAAACAGATCCGTTGAACTAGAAACCGATGGTTTGTCCTGTCTGACCAGTGTGTTAGAACCTGTTATTATTGACACAGATAGAAAATTGGGTAGGAACTATAATGGATGTTTCTACCAACAAATTCTACAGCATATGAATGGTCCTCAATCTTTTATCTAACACAGTGAAGTAATTATAGTGATGGAATCAGAATTTTAATTAAAGTGGACAAAATATAATTAACAATAGAAATTGAGAGAAATAAAATCAGACAAAAGTTAGGAGATATATATAATTCTGTAATATATAGATATATATAATAGTCAGTTGTTAAGGGATAACCTTAGTCCTTGAGTAATTAGATATGTTGGTGAATCAAGTGAAGGTGAATTTGATCATAAAATGAAAATTTTATCTAAATCAAACGAATCTCGAACGAGTTTACTGGACTGGCTTAGAGTCATGTTGGTCTGATTTGGGGATATGTACAGCTCTAAAGTGTGACCATGCCAATGGGAATAGAATATAGAAATAGAGATTGAAAAGCCTGTCAAGAGTGGGATTGAGAAGAATCTGTGCTGGTTCTATGCAATTTTAAATATCTTTTTATTAAATGCTCGCGAATCAGATAATTATGAATTTAATAATTAAACAAAATCTGAAGATTGAAGAAAAGAAGAATATACCACATGATATTAACGAGTAAAAGGACTGTTCTTCAAAATTTTAAGTTGAACGTCTACGAACCTGTGTGCACCTACTTATTGTAAACCCCCTCTTTGATCTCCGCACCCATTCCCTGATAGGAGAACCCTAATATTCTTGTTCACTCCAAGTCGATGAATTATATGATTAGGGCGAATAAGTCTTTATGTATAATATTTATTAAACTCATTTATATAAAAAAAAATATCCTAAATGAGGGCTTAACACCAGTCCAACAAACAGGATCCTTGGTAGATCAACCCCCGGTGAAATTGGGACAAGTATCAATCTCCATTTCGGAAGGGTGTTGGTGGTGGAAAGACATTTACCAAAAAGGCAAAAGAATATATAATTATTGCATACATTCATCATAACATTTGTATTCCCACTTGTAATATATATTTAGTGAAAAGCAGAGGGAACAAGTGCAAATAGAAAGATGAGCAGTTCATTCAAGATGGATGAAGAAGAATCAAAAGATGATAAAGTTCCTTCCAAATCTCATACTTCAAATCCTCTCTTGAACCATACCAATCCACCAACTTCTCCAAGAAAGAAACAAGCAGAGCCGCCACTTTCAGCTCGGAAAGTGGAGCAACTAGAAAAAGCTAAACAAGCCACCAGTGGAGTGATTCCTTCAAAACATGATCAACAGCAAAGTCCGATGGAGGACCCTCCTTCAAAAGATCGAAAGAACCAGAACCAGAGCCAACCGCCGCCTCCAGTTCGGACCCTGGAGCAACCAGTAAAAGATAAACCGCCCTTCGACGGAGTAATTCCTTCAAAACATGATCATGAACGTAAACAGCACCGTTCGATGGAGGACCCTCCTTCAAAAGATATCCAGAACAAGAAAGAGACGCCGCCTCCAGCTCGGAATGCGGAGCAACCAGAAAAAGATAGATTACCTCCTTCAAAACACGATCATCAACCTAAGCAGCACCGTCAGTTGGAGGAGCCTCCTTCAAAAGATAGAAAGAACCAGAACCAAAACCAGCCACCCCCGCCTCCAGCTCGGACCGTGGAGCAACAGCAAAAAGATGGACAAACTCCTTCAAAACACGATCATCAACGTAACCAGCTCCGTTCAATTGAGGACCCTCCTTCAAAAGATCGACAGAACCAGAACCAGCTGCCGCCTCCAGCTCGGAACGTGGAACAGACAGAAAAAGATAGGCAACCTCTTTCAAAACACGATCATCAACCTAAACAGCACCGTCCGGTGGAGAAAAACCAGCCACTCCCATCTTCAGCTCGGATCGTGAAGCAACCAAAAAACGATAGACAGCCCTTCAATGGAGTAACTCCTCCAATGGAGGATCTTCCTTCGAAAGAACTGAAGGAGCAGAACAAGCCGCCGTCGCCGCCGCAGCAGCCTCCTGCAGACTTCCTTATACAATCGGACGAACCGCCGGTGCTTCCGCCGGCTCCTCCTCCTGATCCGCCTGAGACTGATAAAGGTTTCTGTTCCAAGTGGTGCTGCTGCTGTCGCGGCATCTTCTAAAACACACAACCTCATTATTCAATCATCATTATTGTGTTTGAATGTATTGTTTTATTATTTATCAATTCTATTATTCGTAATTTCTTCTTCTTTGTAACATGGCGTCTTTTAATGCATTGTTTTTATTCAATGAATAGAGAAGAAAACTTTCATTAATAATTTCGGTGCTCAGTTTATTTTTAGTATTTCTGATTAGCAGACAACGAAAATATAAATCCAAAATTTATCTTATACAGAATTAACCTCCTACATTAATAAAATCCAATTATGTTAAAAAAATATAAAATCTAGACGGAAAGTTTAGTTCATGCATATAATTAGTATTTAAAATGATTTCGTCTATGATCAAATAATTCAAGTACAAATTTCTTTATTACGGAATCTCTTAAAAAATAACAATAATTTCTTTACTACATAAGTCATTTAATTCGTACAATGGTAATATAAGTTTAATACGTTGTATTTGTATTTTACGAAACTTAAACTTTATGTAACATCATTATTAGAATAAACTCCGAGTTGCAAGCTAAGGGGAGGAATATTGGAACACCCTGCACAAAGCAAGGCTTCAACTTTTAATTTAATTAAACAGTCATTAATTTGGATAAATAATCAGCTACTATTATATTGCATACGAAGAATCATTAAAGTTTGATCAATGAGGAAATCCCAAATTTGATGGATCTATGTAGGGCTAATTTTTTTTTTTATAAATTTATTTTGAAATGGTTGTAGGAATAATGCTATTATCATTTAACATTTTTTTAAATTAATATTATTTTTTACTCATCGGCTTCTTTAAGGTGATTAACTAAAATCCGAAGTAGTTTCAGTTTTGTGAGTTGGATGAGTAAGCTACAAGATTCACTAAAAAAATAAAATAAAATTTTTTTTTAAAATAATGTATAAAATATGCATGAATTATCATATAAACTAAAACTAAAATTAAAATGAAAATAATAAATATAGTTTATATAAAAAATTAATCATATATATATATATATATATATATATCCAACAGTATCACTAAAATTCCAACAAAATTCCAACTTACTTAAAGGGAACTATATGCTGAATTCATGTTATAGTATGATGCGTTCTTTCCAAGCTGAGAATCGTCTGCTAATTTCGGCTTTTAATATAATATATATTATATAAGTGCGAGTAAATGAAAGAGACTCGAGAGTCACCACTGACATGAACTTTTCATCACAAAAAAATCTATTTAATTTTTATTTAAGTCACACTTAATAATTCATAATTAAAGATATTAAATATTAATTGAATTGGAATAAAGTAAATTAAGCTTTATACAGTTAGACGAAAGGAATCTCAGTTCACCTTTAATTTATTAAATTTGATTTCGTTGATATTAAAACCAAATCAATTATGGAACTTATGAGAAACAGTGGAGACCAGAGCGTCCAGTTCCTGGTGAAAGAGATGAACGATTCTACTCAAAGGTCCCCTTTCCGTAATAATGCTTATAATCCACCTTCGGCGAAATCCCTCGGTGGAAGCGGCGGCGGGGATCCTCCGCAAGGCGGCAATAGCTGCCACCGCAATCACTACCACCACCAGAAAATATCTCCTGTGACGGTTCTTCCCGAAGAAGATAATCGTGGTGACAATCAAAGCAGTCATAAAAACTCCAGCCGCCACCACAACCAACAACAGAAACAAGCATCTCCTTTGGTAGTTCTTCCAGAAAACGACAATCCTGACAATCAAAACAGTCATAAAAATTCCTACCATCACCATCACCAGCAGCAGCAGCAGTCGCAATAGCAACTATCTCCGGTGACGGTTCCTCCAAGAAACAATAATACTAACAATCAAAGCAGCCATAAAAACTCCAGCCGCCACCACCACCACCACCAACAACAGAAACAAGCATCTCCTCCGGTGGTTCTTCCAGAAAACGACAATCCTGACGATCAAAACAGTCATAAAAACTCCAACCAGCAGCAACATGAAAGCAGTCCATCGGGGCAGGATACTCCTTCAATCCAAGAGAAGTCAGTCGTTGAAGACGATCATTTGAATCCTCCGAAGAACACACACACCCCATCTGATCCGCCGGTTAACAGCAATCATGAGCCCAAAGCTCATGACCAGAAGACGAACATTGTCCATAATAATGTGGTAGTCATCAATCCACAACCTCAGAAAAGACTTCCAAAGCCTCCAGGTTACCCAAATAAGTCTGAACCTCCCAAGCCTCCTCCTAAGAAAGGAAAATTCCAACGATGCCTAGAGATAACATTCCCCTGTTGTTTTTAAAAGAAATCGCATCCCAGATGGTCGGTTCTTGCTCTCTTCTGTGTCGAAAAATAATCTAGTTTTTTTTCTTCTTTAAAATAACATTTATGCAATGTCTTTAATTAATTAAACTGTTTTCCTGTTGTACTTAAAAACATATTTGCTTCTTGTATAGTAATGACTTTCTTTTACAAACAACGCTATTGAGATGTATTAACCAATTCAGAGGACAGCACACTAGATCGCACTTGTCTTTCAGCAAATAGAACCAAATATGCTTGGTACACGCGCACAAACAAAAGTAACATAATCCATTAGAATTAGCATGTGTTGGCCATCATAGATTAGTGAAGATTAGTTGAAACGGGCTTTTATATACTGTTTTAGGTAAAAGGAATGTGGTGGTTTCCGCAAATGCTCCCTTTTTCCGTATTGTCAAGCAAAACGACATCAGGATGCCCAAGTCGTATACACCACATTTCATTAAGACTTGTATGTACAGAGGAAGAATAACGAATCTAGAATCATTGACGATTAGTACCATATTGAGTAATACAATAGATCAAACAAGAAACATGACAGTATGAACAACAAATTACATAACAGCTAACTCTTAACATCCTTGATTAGTGTTTATTTTGTACTACATTTTGTGCTTTAATGCTCTTTGTTTGTTCATGTTTACTGCTGAATTGGATGTTTTTATATGCTTATTGTGCATGGCAATCTCTTATGAGAAATGTGCTTAAAAGTCTTGAAAACTGCATTTTTTGTTTTGTTTTGAAATCAAAGCTGGAACAGTGGGCATGAAATGCTGACGTGACAGTAAGTCAGTAGCTTCTAGAATGTCTAATCAACAACGTCCAGTCAGCGGCTTCTAGAAGATGTATGGACGACTGGAGCATTTTAAGCAATTTAAAAATCACGTTTTTAGGATTTATTTTTTTACTTTTAGGATTTAAATTCAAATAATTATTTTTTGTATTTTGAGTGCATTTCTAGGGTTTTAGAATGCTGTAAATACCCCTTGGGGTAAGCCTAAAGCATGACTCATTCATCATTCATTCAATTATCAAAAACATTTCTTTCTTGTTCTTTCTTTCTTTTCGCTTTATAAAATTTCTCTTTTTTTCACTTTGTATATTTTCTTTTAAGCTTTATTTTCAAATTGCTAAGTATGACTTTGGTCATGCTTAGCTAATTTTCTTCTAAGGTGAGGGCTAAGCGATGACTCATTTCTAACATTAGAATTAAAAAACACTAAAGTAACTTCAGATACATTTCTCAATTTCTTTTGTGCTTATTTCAAATAAAAATAATTTTCAAACCCAAAGATAGTCGATGGTCGGAATGTTGTTGCGATTAAACATGTGGGAGGAATGATCAACTAATTTATAGCAAATGAACTTCCCGGGAACACAATTAACAAATTGTTGCTAAAGTGAGAATTGAGATCGGAAACGGTTTTGATTGGAACAACCATTCGAGTTGGTTTTATGCACTTTAATGGTTCTTGATCTACAACAAATAATGTTGATTAGATCACTTTCCAAATCCGAAATCGAAGAATTGCACTTGGGTATTCGGTATACAAGTTAATCGCAAGGACCTGTCCTTGTAGACAAAGTAACAGATGTGAATCGTGAAGGGTAAATCTATTTCGATGATCCAATTGGAGTCAGAGCGAATGCCTAAGATTGATTTAATCCATTGATTTTCCAAGGTTTTACTTTCTCAAATTTTCTTTCCTTTCTTTGTAATCTTTCTTTCAATTTCAATTGTACATTTTATTTCCTTAAACACAAACCCCTATTCCATTTCTTTCAAGCAAGATCACGCCAAAGTCCTAAATCATGAACGAGAAATTGTCTATCTCCTTAGTTCCCGTGAGTTTCAACCCTACTTCTCTTATATTATATAATTTTTTATTTTGAGCATTGATTTTCCAAGGTTTTACTTTCTCAAATTTTCTTTCCTTTCTTTGTAATCTTTCTTTCAATTTCAATTGTCTTACATTTTATTTCTCTTAAACCACAAACCCCTATTCCATTTTCTTTCAAGCAAGATCACGCCAAAGTCCTAAATCATGAACCGAGAAATTTGTCTATCTCCTTAGTTCCCGTGAGTTTCAACCCTACTTCTCTTATATTATATAAAATTTTCTTATTTTCGAGAAGAATAAATTTATTTTGACGCGAAAAATGACCATGTCAATCCTTAACGTTTAGCACCCAACTCTAACATTATTAAGGTATCATTTGGTTCGCATGAATCCCTTAGAATTAGGGGGAATTGGAATCCAATTCCACCACTTTCTTATGTTTGGTTCAAGTTTTCAAAGGGAATTGGAATCCCTCATGACTTAAATTTTCCATCAAATGAGGGAAAGTGAATTCCATCCATTCTATGATGGAATTCAATTCCCTTGTTGGAGGGAATTGAAATTTGACCATACTACCCTCATCAATCTTTTGGTAACTTATTCATATATTGAATAAAAATATTTTTTTATTATTTTAGGTCGGGTCGGGTGAAACTTTATTTTGGTCGGGTCGGGTCGATTTTTTAAGTGTGATATTCGGGTCGGGTCGAGTTCGGGTTTAGGGTGAAACAAACCTGACCCGACCCGAAAATATATATAATTTTACCTTATATATTTAGGAATAATTATAATAATACCCCTCTCTATATAATTTTTTTCAATTAAGTCACTGTTTTTATTGAATAAAAATAATATTTTTTATTATTTCGGGTCGGGTCGGGTTTCTAATTCATATATTCGGGTCGGGTCGGGTCGGGTCGGGTGAAATTTTATTTTGGTCGGGTCGGGTAAGTTTTTTTTAAGTGTGATATTCGGGTCGGGTCGAGTTCGGGTTTAGGGTGAAAAATACCCGACCTGACCTGACCCAAAAAATATATAATTTTACCTTATATATTTAGGAATAATTACAATAATACCCCTCTATATATAATTTTTTCAATTAAGTCACTATTTTTATTGAATAAAAATAATTTTTTTATTATTTCGGGTCAGGTTTCTAATTCATATATTCGGGTTGGGTCGGGTGAAACTTTATTTTGGTCGGGTCGGGTCTCGGATGGAGGTTCCCTTGCTCTCGGGTCGGGTCGGGTAGACCAAAAACCTGACCCAACCCGACCCATGGCCATCCCTAATTAGGATGATTTTAACTTATGATGTTTATTAGCATGATTTTTATAATTTATTGAAATGAATAATCAATCAATAAAATTAAAATTTAATATTTTTTAAATTTTTATAATATATTGTTACATGTAATTTATAAAAACAAAATAAAATTAAGAGAAAAAAAATAAGAAGGGTAATCCTGTCATTTTACATTACTGAAATCAAATTCATCTGACATGTCTGCGAACCAAACATAATATAAAATTGGATTCCAATTCAATTTCCTGCCAACCAAACAGAATATGGAATTGGATTCCAATTCCTGACAGATTCCAATTCCTTCACAGATTCCAATTCCTTCACAGATTCCAATTCCTTCACAGATTCCAATTCCCTCATAAACATTCCAGCGAACCAAATGCCACCTAAGAGTCAAGTTTGAACAATTACGTCTGCAGAATGTGCATCCGCTCATTGTCAATAAATTAAATAAATTTTAAACATATATTATATTATAATCACCATGGACTAATTAAAGGGAAAAAAGAAGGGGGAAAACTCTAACAACCTAATGGGTTATTATTAAGAGAAAATAACTTCAGTGACCGAAAATGCCTTATAATATACGATTTTAACCAACTTTTTTTGGATTTGCGAAAATGACCAACAAATTCGCAACGCAAACTCCAATTTCGCAACTCAGTTTTGAAATTCGCAACTCGAATTTCTTTTCCGCAACGCAAATTTGTAATTCGCAACACAAAATTTGTAAATCGCAACGCACATTTTTAATTCGCAACACAGAAGGCAAATTCGCAACAGAGAATTCAAATTCGCAAAGCGCATTTATTTTCACAACGCAAATTTTATTTTCAAATTCAAAACACAATATTAATTTTGCAACACAAATGTAAACAATATAATCGCAACTCATAATCTAAAACCCTAAATCACAACTCAGTCCCATCTCCATCTCTCACTCTCTACGACGATATCCGTCCCCATCTCAGACAAAATTCGTCCCCATATCCGGCGACCCCCCTCTATCTCCATCTCTCAGAGCCACCCTCACAACCATTCACGGCCACAAATGAAAAATCAACCACCAAGGGTTAGGTTTTTAATTATTTTATTTTGAAATTTTTGTATATTATTAGATTTTCATATTTAAATTGATGATAAATTTACTGGTAATTTTATATAGATTAACCATTTCACTTAGATTGCTTAGTAAATTCATTCGGTTGCTGCCAATACTGCTAAACTGTTTAGTCTTTAACCCTGTGAAGTTAGTATTTGTCTTTGTTTTGTCTTTTGGTTGAAGTAATACAATTCATTCAAGTTTCAATTTGCAGAAGAATAGTTTTTGAAACTTAAATTCGCAACACGAAAATCGCAATGCGAAAATGAAATTTGCGTTGCGATTTTTGCGTTGCGCTTTTTTGCGTTGCGATTTTCATTTTCGCGTTACGAATTTAAGTTTCAGAAACTACTCTTCTTCTGCAAATTGAAACTTAAATGAATTGCATTACTTCAACCAAAAAACAAAGACAAATACTAACTTCACAGTGTTGCGAATTTAAGTTTCAAGAATAAACTACTACTCTTTATGTTGTCCTTGAACCTGCACTAAACCTATATGTTGTCCTTTTAAATGTTATATAAGTGCTAGCCACTACAATTGTGTCGACACTTACACTTGTACAAAGAAAATTGTTTGAGGATACTTGCTTCGGGCCATGGCTGAAAGTACAACGTCCAGGTGGAGATGCTATGTTGACCCATTTGTTTCTTCAGACCATGACTAACGATCTACCCGAGAGGATACAACGTGGTGATGAAGAGATATGGTTTCATTTTCCACCGGCGTATACTTGTTTTGGGCGGGAGGAGTTTTGCTTAATCACTGGTCTACGTTTCGGACACGATGAAGTAGGTCGGTACACTAGTCATATTGCCCGCCCATCATGGTTATTTCGGATTTTTCCTGAGCTGGCAAAGACGAAGCCCAGTTTACACGTCAACGACTTGAAAAGATTACTTCTTAAAGATGGTTTTACTCAGATGGATAACCTTGATGTTGTCCGAGTATACCTTTTATTACTTTTAAATGCCGGATTTTTAGGTAAAGAGACCAAACAACCTATTTCCGAGGACCTAATATTATTGGTAGAGGACCTAATATTATTGGTAGATGACCTAAATGCATGGAACGTGTTTCCGTGGGGTTCATATCTATGGAAAGCTACCTGGAAAAAGTTGTCGTCTGCCTTTGAGGACCATCGTAGTTTGCGTGACCATGGTTCCAAATAAACTTTGGTAGGCTTTATTTGGGCCTTTATGGTAAGAATTTCTATATAATGTTTCCAAAATTATAATTAAATTTAACAATTACTAAAAAAACAATGTTTGTGTATTATATTGTTTATAGATTTGGATATTTGAGACTTTTCTCAGCATACGTACATATGCAATCAAAAAATCAAATGATATTCCTAGGGCTATTACCTGGAGGAGGATCCGGCTGCAAGATTGGGAAGATTTACTACCATATACGACGATGAATGATGTAAGTTAACACAAATACTACCACATATAAATTTGGTTATTACTAGTAGTCGTTTGACTTTGTTTGAACTTTTATATTGTTAGGAGGCAAACTATCCATTACAGAGGCTGACACCCACAGAGGCATCACCTATTCCATCACATCATCGAGCCTCTTCTCCACCATCACCTCATGATAGGCGACCGACAAAGATGCCACGATATTTATCTCCCCGTTCTCCACCTCCACGGGATGAGTTAGGGGAGTTACGTGATGAGGTCAGTGCTTTGCGTGATGATGTTTGTACTTTATGTGACGACAATGGTGCATGGCGTGATGAGGTAAGGTCTTTACGTGGTGAGGTAGATGTTTTACGCGATGACAATGGTGCTTTATGTGGTGAGGTATCTACTTTACGTGATGAGGTAGCCGCTCTACGTGAGATTGTTTTAACGTTGCAGAATGAGGTTCACACTCTACGCAATAAGGTAAGTTTGTTTAATATTATACTAAAAATGCAAATAACCTTTTTTCGGCATTATTTATTTATTTATATACTGATTTATGTATTAATTTATTTTTAACAGCCCGATAAGGTAGATGCTTTACGTCGGGTTTTTCTTGCACGACAGGGTTCACACATCAGACGTCGTGTATGTGTCATTACGTCTTCTTTCACCCCGATAGTTCCAAGACTCCGTAAGAAGAAGCCTGATTCACCTGTCATCGTTCAAGAGGCCCCTCCTATCATTCAAGAGGCCCCTCTCATCATTCAAGAGGCCCCTTCCACCGTTCAAGAGGCCCCTCTCATCCTTCAAGAGGTCCCTCCCACCGTTCAAGAGCCCTATTCACATGACATACTATGTCGACATATTGATAAACCCCCTCACGTGCTCGATATGATGGATGAGATTTGGCTTTCGTATGAGTTACCGGCCAGTACAATTCCTCAGCAGGAGAGGAGAACACTACTAGACACAATTATGGATAATACCCTTTGGGCTAAGACGCAGTTGATTTTATACATGAGCGAAGCAGGAGTGTTCACTGACATATGCAAAATCGACGATAGTATGCATTGTTTTTTGATCGATCTTGGTGGGGTGTTTTATTAGGGGTTGAAGAGAATGACTATTTCGAATAGGGGGTAAGTCTTATATTCTTCTTATATTGCATTTTGATTATTTTCGATTCACATAGCATACTATGTCGACATATAGATAATCCCCCTCACGTGGCCGGTATGATGGATGAGATTTGGCTTTCGTATGAGTTACCGGCTAGTACCATTCCTCAGCAAGAGATGAGAACACTACCGAACACAATTATGGATAATACCCTTTGGGCTAAGACCGCAGTTGATTTTTATCTACATGAACGGAGTCAGGGGTGTTACGCTGACATATGCAAAATCGACGATAGTATGCATTTGTTTCTTGATTGGTCTTAATGGGGTGTTTTATTAGGGGTTGAAGAGAATGGCTATTTCGAATGGGGGTAAGTCTTATATTCTTCTTATATTGCATTTGTTTTTTTTAAATTGTTAAATTCATATATATGTATTTTTGTATAAAACAACATATTGATGTATGGTGTCACGTCTTTGATTATAAGGGAAATTGAGTGAAGAGAATGGCTATTTCGAATGGGGGTAAGTCTTATATTCTTCTTATATTGCATTTTGATTATTTTTTTAAAATTTGTTAAATTCACTAATATATGTATTTTTGTATAAAACAACATATTGATGTATGGGTGTCACGTCTTCTGATTATAAGGAAATTGAAGAAAATAAAAAGGACGTGATGTACTATTATGCATTCGTCTTTTCACGTAGCTCACTTGAAGGATCAGAGAGAGGCTTCATATGCGTTGGGTAATGGAAAAGCTATCCTTTATCCTGTGTGATTGAAGGTCGATAAGGTTAGTATTTATTTTTGAATATTTTAAAGGTGTTCATAAATTTTATTTGATGTGCGCAATTGAATTATTATTTATGATTGCAGGTGTTTATCCCTATTATGGAACATCGTCATTAGCTTCTCGTCGAGCTTCAGCTCCCATCCCTGAAGACAATAGTATATGACAGCATGTTGAATTACATACCATTGTCTGATTTGAAAGATATTATTTGTAAGGGATGGAGCACTCATTTGGCTAAATACTTGGATTAGATTGATTATTGGACTAATTCTAGAAACAAGAAGCCAAAAAAGTTCAAAGTTACAATGATGAGAGACGAGACAACGCAATAACAAACGGCGGGAGCCAGAGGGGATTGTGTCCACTTGTATGCATGTGATTGGAACGTTTGACGACAAGAGGTAAAAAGTTTCTACCTCCCACAGATAGAGATATAGGTGCAGTAGGGTTGTGGTTTTGGCATTTTATGGCTAGAGCGATATATTCGAGACGTTGCCTACCTGCATCCGCATGCTAAAAGTGTGCATAAACAACCATTTGTTATTGGTAAGTTTGAGCAAGTGTTGTTAACATATATACTCTTTGTTGGTTTGAAAATGTTTGGTTATGTACCTAGAATTCAATAATTTGTTGTTTGTTGGTTTTAGATGTGTAGAAAATCTCATGGCCATAACGTTTCTGCAGGTTACTGAAGTGAGCTGCGTTGTTTAATTTCAATTGCATTATGTTTCGCAACGAGACGCAACGTACTTGATCGCAACAATCGCGTACGAATTTGACTATCGCAACAATCGCAATGCCAATTTGACTCAAGTTACTAATGCATGTTCAACTGAAAATGTTCAAACTCAAGTTACTAATGCATGTCTAACTGAAAATGTATACATTCACACATAAAATACACATAATACAACGTTTGCATTTAAAAATCAGACATAAAATACATGTTCAAACTCAACAGAACATATCATAGCAATGTTCAAACTCAAGTTACTAATGCATGTCTAACTGAAAATATATGCGTTCACACATAAAATACACATAATACAACGTTTGCATTTAAAAATCACCTAAGTTAATAAGTCCCAAAAGGTGAAGCCGGTTGTGATTGGGATTTTGATTTTGATTGCGATTTTGATTTTCTTTGGCTTGGCACCATATGAGCTTTAGATTTTGATGAGGATCCATATTTTTGTAAAGGAAAAGATGATTGTGATGGCACTGGTGATCCATAGGTCAACCTTGTATGACCACTTTCCTTGCACCGACTACATGTTGATATCCTCTTCTATTCACCCTTAGACGGTATACGATCGTGATTTTTTGGTCGACCAGGTAGCCTGCTGTCCATGACTGGTGGAAAAACTGTTTGTAAGTCATCTGGTATGTCCCACTTAGAATGATGTGGAATAGGGTAGACAATCTCGACATAAGTCTGTCGATATACTTCTGTAGTGTAGCAATCCATAGCGTATGCGCTTGAATCATCTTGGTTTAGATGAAGAGCAACTTTTATAACATGGCCACACGGATAACCAGATGTTTGCCATTTCATACTACTACACGTCTTTGCATTTAGATCGACAAGCTCATTTAAGTTATTATCCAATACTTCAAACAAAGTGTTTGAACATGGTTCAACTCTCAATGACATTGACTTCACAACACGTTTCGTTATCTTTTTTTCAGTCCATGGTGTAACACGACGTTCCAATGTTCCTGTAAATTTAAATAAATAATACTTAGTAAAATTTATTAAATATGATAAGTTTCGAATTTAAAGAAATAATACATGCATGGTTTCTTTTCTTGTAGTACCAATATTGAATAGAGGCTAGAAAAAACTCCATTAACATAGTAATGAGTAATTTTCGGGAATGACGACTTAGAGCGTTGATTGATTATGCACTATTAGACGAAATAAAACCATATCTTGCTCCAAGTTAATGTACTCTTGACCATCTTTCAAACATGACATCTTCTAGTGTTTGAGCACATTGAGGCAAAACACGTCTTAAACAGTTTATATGCTTATTAAAATCCACTTCCCGATAAGCTTTTACAGCCTTCCAGTATGTCCATTTGTGATATTTTATACCAGCAGATTAGATTTCTGTATAAATGAACACCACAAAGTCCATGAAAAGCATATGAGAAACACCTTCTAACAGCGTTGTCAATTGAGTTTGCCTATCGGATATGATTTTCAGATTGCTAATAGGACCTATGCAATCCCTAAGATACCCCATAAACCATGTCCATGAATTAGAGGTTTCAGATTTGCCAACCCTGTAAGCTATTGGCAGTATCTCATTGTTAGCATCTATGGCTACTGCTAATAAGTTTACTCCAAGGTATCGACCTTTCAAATGTACTCCGTCAACTATAATAATTGGGCGCATGCAAGTAATAAACGAACGAATCTACAAAATAATATACACAAGAAATATAATCATTTAAATGTGAAATGCATGTAACTAACAAAAATGAGTCAACAAAATTATATTGATTTACTAACCGCAACACCAATGGCGATAAACAGCAACTCAAAGCATCCATCTCTATATGTTTTGATATGAGTTACCGACCTAGGATTTTTCAGCTTTAAATTGTGAGAATAAGCCGACAGTTGGGCAAACGATGCTTCTGGCGACCCCCTCAACAATTCCAAGGCATAAAATTTGGCTCTCCAAGCTTGAGAATATGAGATACTAATCTTGAACCGAGCATTCATGTGAGTTATAATTTCATGTCCCCGATATACTCTGCCATTCAAAAACATTAACTCAGCCAGAAAACCACCTAACACCTTTTTGTTTGCCTGTCTATGGTGAGGAAAAACTTGGGTTCTTAAACATGTATGTTTATCAATAAAAGTCCTAACTTGAAACATTTCACAATCTTTTATCCTCTTTGCAATCATACGCCACGTACAATTTTTGTCAATCATACACCTTGTTTCGAAACGATCTTTGCTTGATTTGTTAATTTTTAGTTGATAGCCATCTTCCACACATTTCGTATATAAAGCTATCTTCAAGTCTTCCTTTGTATCAAAACAATCATCTTTCTTGATACGAATAACTTTTGTGTAACAATCAACTACTATCTTTACTAACTCTTCTTCCGGTATCTAAAGTAATTCTGGCATATTCCAGTTATACTCCCGTGGTATTTTCTTCTTTTTCTTTTCTTCGGGGTATTCTTTTTATTCTTTTTCTTCTTCAGGGTTATATGAATTACAAAATGGATGTTTAACATGTTCATTCACAGTCGTAACTTCCTCCTCATTATTATCAACAGCATCTTCCTCGGCAGCGGCTGTTTCATCATCAAAATTAAGGTATTAACCAATATCAAAATCATTACACGCAGGGTCTGTTTCTTCTTCTGAAACATCATCAAAATCCGAGTTTTGACCAAGATCAAAGTCTGGGTATTGACCAAGATCAAATTTCGAATACTGACTAGTACTCACAATTTTTTTGTTGGCTTATCATCGTCTAACTGGTCAATACAAAAACCGAAATTTGGTGCTGAAAGTTGATTGGGATTTGGATTAGGGAAAGGTTGTGGGTTTTGAGATTGTGTTTGATATTGTGTTTGGTATTGGAAATGTGGTGAAATAAAATTTTCTTGGTGATGAAATTGTGGTGGAACCATTAAATTTTGAGGTTGATAACAACGTTGTACATTGTGAGCACCATAAACTGGAGTTGAAGAACTTAGTTGATTACTACCCGCTACTTACCCAACTTCACTACTTCTAGGTTCAACAACATACAATGTAACATCATCTTCTTGTGAAACACTAATGTAAGCAATGAATCGTTCAACATCTTTATTGTTGGTTAACAAATAAACTTTACATTTTCTCTGATAAGATAGCCTAAATCCACTTAGGGGCTCTAAATTCAATTTCTTTGCAACACGTAACATTAGAGTTTCATAAGTTAAATTTTTTAATGACAGTTTTAGTTGAAGATTCATGGGTAAATACATATATTGTAAAACACCATGAACATTCTCCCATGACCCTCCAAAACACAAATCTATCCAAACATGATCAACATTAGATGATTTCATTCTAGAAATTGCAAATTAATTTACTAGACAAATGAGCTATAAACTAGATATTATCACTAACTTAGAGAAAAACATACCTTTATTAAGTTGATAGTTGATAATTTGGGAGAGAAATCATTGAAAAATTATATAGAAATAAAATCATGTAAAACCAAATTAGAGATGGGGAAGGATGTCGTTGGATATAGGAACGGATGTCGTCGGAGAGAATGATAGATGGAGATGGAATGAGTTGCGATTTAAGGATTTAGGTTATGAGTTGATGCTGTTGCGTAGTTTATATACCCAAAACATTTGTGTTGCGAAAATAAAAGCTGTTACGAAATTAAAATTCGTGTTGCAAATTCAAAAATCGAGTTGCGAAAACAAAATTTGTATAGCGATTTAGAAAATCTTGTTGCGAAAAGGAAACTTGTGTTGCGAAAAAGAAATTTGGGTTGCGAATTTGGAAATCGCGTTGCGAGAAAGAAATTTGCGAATTTGGAAATTCGCGTTGCGAGAAAGAAATTTGCGTTGCGATTGCAGAAACTGAGTTGCGAATTTGGGAAATTCGCGTTGCGAATTTGGAAACTGTGTTGCGAAATTGGAGTTCACATTGCTAATTTGTTAGTCATTTTTACAAATACAAAAAAAGTTGATTAAAATCGTATATTATAAGGCATTTTCGGTCACTGAAGTTATTTTCTCTATTATTAAACTACTATTTTTCAACTCCTTAAGATATTTTCCTCGAAACAAATAATCCCTAAATTTTGAACATCTATCCAAGTAAAATCCTTTGTATATCAAACTACCACACGTGTCAATCCATCATTTGTATAATTTTACGGTTAAAAAAATTATCCACCCAACTTATATGTTATATTTTCACATATGAACATACACTAGATTGGAATAATAATAATTATGTCTAAAAACCCATAAATTTACAAACTAAATATGTGTATTGTTGACTTTATGATCAAGTTCTTAAACTATTATTATTCTTCCGGTTAATTTTTTTATCATTATTTTTTACTAGAAATGATTGGTTACTTGTCTCTCAATTTGATTGCAACACACGTTTCAGCCTTTTGTTTTTTCTTTTAATTTGTCTTATTCTTATTAATCTATAATTCATTTAAATTAATTTCATAGAAAAACATAAATTATTGACGAAAAAGTCTTTACCATCCATCATACTCGTCTGTTTTGACCCAATATGGGTTAATTACAAGACACGTCCTCAAACTACACATCAAAATCTAAAGTTTAGGTCTAGAATTAATTTGAAATTTCATATATGCACTTGGATGATACAATTAATCAATATTATATTAAAAAGACAAGCTATCTAATTGGAAAGAGATTTTTCGCCGATAGTTTCTGTGTTTCTTCGTTCTATTTTAGGAATAATAAGGTAGAGAAAAAGTTTCCAACATTAGTAGGTGAAATTTAATACGGAAAGGAAGTAGTTTGCCCATTTACTTTTATATAAGTAGTTTCATTTTTTTCAAAATTAATTTTTTTCAACTTGTTTGAAAAATTTTCACGTAAACATTTGCAACTATATTTAAAAATAAAGTATAAATATATAAAATAAATTTATTTTCGTTCATAAAATTAAAAGGATTATTTCTTGTGACTGCAAAACTAATTGGTTTTTTCTCTTTTTATTTTAAAATTTTTAATTATATTTTAAGAGTAAATAAAAAAATTTCTTTATAGAAGCCTCTAATCTTATTAAGAGTGAAAAATATTCATAATTACAATAGGGATGTATTACTATCATCGTAAATTAAATATAGAGTTTAGACATTTTTCTATAAAATTGAAGCTACACACTTTATATCATATAAGGACCGTACATGAATGAGTTTAAAAACTCAACCAAAAGACTCGAACAAAAAATATATACTAACAAATATGATAATATCGACAAACAAACCATAAATTTAGATCATATAAGGATCATACATGAATAAGTTTAAAACCATGACCAAAAGACTCGAACATAAATATATATATATATATATATATGAACAATTATGACAATATCGATAAACAAACCCCAAAAGATGATTAAACTATTAAAACACCACTGAAAACTATAAATCAGAGTTGAGCATAGTTAGAAACTATATACGAACGTAAAATCGCGTATCTAAATTTAATTTTAGAGTACATGGCAAGGAAGATCAACAAAATTACGTATAAGTGTCATCTTAATTAGTCGTGACGTCGCCAAATCCAACTTTAAGAAAACATAAAATAAAAAGAGTAGCCAAATGATAGAAAAAGAAAATGAAAAAATACCAAAAAAATATAGAAAAATGTATCATAAAAATAAAATTATTTTTATTAAAAATAAAAATAGAACTAACAATCGACAATCAATATTAAAATTATTGATACCACCGACTAAACAAAATTTTTTTAAAAAATTATCTAATTTACAAAATGAAAAAAAAGAATTGTTGGAGTAAAGTGGAGAAAGTCGCAATTAAACTTAATTTAAAATTTTAATTACTTGGAAAACCTAGTTCTCTCTTATTGGTGTGTCTCTTGTTGGAAATATGGACTGCAAAACCACACCGTTAACACTGACAGGAAAGATAAACAATAATGTAAAAGGAACAACTTTGTAAATCGTGTCGTGGTAAAACCACTGCCTTAGAAACGAATTCGTCCCGATGTGTGTAATCGCTGCAGTAGGCGGACTGTCCCCCAAGGTTAATACGGTCGCTCCGAATTCTGTACACCCGAAACCGGAGTGGACTGTTGGTGGTATTGCTCTTCTTATCGGAAAGCACACAAAGATAATATTTAGAAAACACTTGGAGAGTGAATTCTGAAATGTTGAGAGTGAGTTGAGAAACTGAATTCAACTCTCTATTTATAGGCTAGAAATAGGGTTAAAATCATTCATATAAAAAATCAGGATTAAAATCATTCTTTGTAACAGCTGAAACGTCTAGATGAACCTGCCTCAGAAATAGTCTAGGTTCATTGTACCATTATTTAGCTGTTATAACTCCTGAAATTATATCATGTAACTCCTGAAATTAAATCATATAACTCCTGTAACTCCTGATATTAACAGCTTGTCTCATTTGTACAAAGCTGGAAATCAGTCAAGATACATCTTAACATTTGTTATTTAATTTAGGAAAAAACTGTTTAATTTCTGATAACTCATAAATCATCTGTTATCATTTGAATTTAAACAGTCCTCAGCAGCCTATGAATATCAGTTGAAATCTTTCACATTTTTCCATTTGTTTCTTTCAAAGAGAAATTCCTCAAAAATTTTCTCTAAAAAGATAGTATCCACGTGGACGTATCAAAGACACATATTACCATGACCACGAGCTGAGCTGTGCCGTGCCGAGATGAGACGGACGGCGGTGGCGGCGGTACGCAAGAGTCTCCCTTGTTCTCTTTCACTCAACAAGGAAGTGAGAAATCCAAACCATAAATACCCATTCCCAATAGTGTTTCCAATACTATGTGGGATTGAGCATTACCAACATTCTCCCACTAATGCGAAAGAATTCTTCTAAAACTCGAAAACAAACTTTTCAGAAGAGCAATAGCGAGATTAGTTACTTAAGCACTAGTGAACGTATCTGGAACTAGTACATAGTGATGATGAACAATCATTCTCTTAGATAAGTGAAACTAGTATGGAACTTTCTAAGATGCGGGTAAACTCATAACACACAACTAACCCTTTCATCCACCTGAGTCCTCGATGTGTAAGATATATATATACAAAAGTATACATTTGGTCATCTTACCTCAGGATTCTAGTAAGTGTGCTAGAAAAATGGCCCAACATTTTTCATAGAATGCGGCTAACCCTTTTCACTTACATAGGTTATTTCATAAAGTTTATCTCAACATAAACCACCCTTAAAAAGGGATATGAAATAATTAAGAGCTTTTATAATAGCTCTTCCTCACAAAGGGTATGGTGACTTTCTTCAAGTTCATTATAAATGAACCACCCAAACTCTGGGCTAAGAAGTCATTAAGAATAAATATTCAACCTCATTTATCAGTAAATTCAATAAGTCCTTCTCACTAGAACCATATAAATACTTGAATTTGAATTTATTAAGAGTTTAACAAACTCAACATTTCTGTCGGTAAGTTTATTATTTCCTTCTCACTTAGGAATACCCACTCACTCTGTGTTATGAACTTATTAAGAATATATATTAAGCCAAAATCGGTAAATTCATCAAGTCTTTCTCACTACGACCACCCAAATCCTGGGCTATGAATTTATTAAGAGCAATTAAGCTAATCCTGGGCATGCACATTATTCATCATAGGGATAGCCAGTAAGAATGTGCACTATGAGTCTTTCCATGGTTTTGTTTGACCACATGAAATTTAGATAACTAAGTTGGGTATCCACCATGAATTCCTCAACCAATGGGCTTAAGACCCATCCCCCTCGACGAATCTAGGACCAACTTCCGACTTAACCCTTTGGTAAGTGGATCTGCTAAGTTCCTTTCCGACTTCACATACTCTAAAGAGAGCACTCCATTCTTTATTAAGTGTCTAACTAATTCATGCCTTATGTGAATGTGTCTTTTCTTACCATTGTAAGCTTGGTTCTTAGCCACACATATCGCAGCTTTTGAATCATACATCAATGAAACTGGAGGAGTCGATCTTCCCCACAACGGAATATCTGCTAACAAGCTTCTGAGCCACTTAGCTTCTTGCCCAGCTAGATCAAGAGCTATAAACTCTAACTCCATGGTAGAATGAGCAATACAAGTCTGTTTTGATGATTTCCACGAGATTGCTGCTCCACCCAAAGTAAAAACATACCCACTCGTAGAGCTTACCTCATCATTATCAGAAATCCAGTTGGCATCACAATATCCTTCTAGTACCGCAGGAAAGCCAACAAACTCAAGTTTCTAATCCAAATTACCCTTAAGATACTTCAATAAGCGTTTAAGAGCAATCCAATGTTCACCACTCAGATTATGAGTATATCTACTCAGTCTACTCACAACATAAGCAATATCAGGCCGAGTATAGTTCATTAAGAAAATTAAGCTTTCAATTAATTTAGCATATTCAGTTTGGGAAACGCTACTTCCTTTATTCTTAACAAGATGTATGCTAGGGTCATAAGGAGTTCGAATAGGGATGACATCAAATCTATCAAATTTCTTTAGTACTTTCTCTATATAATGTGCTTGACTTAAAGAAAATCCTTTTTCAGTTTTGGTAACTTTGACTCCTAAGATTACATCTACTTCTCTGAAATCCGTCATCTCAAACTTTGTGGACAAGAAACTCTTAACTTTGTTAATGGACTCAATGTTAGAACTGAAAATCAACATGTTATCAACATACAGGCTTATGCTAATACATTCAATGGTTAGAGAGAAACTAAGTTAAGATTTCAATGACTAAGAAGGGTAGAGCTTAATCAATAGATTAAAATATTACTGCTCGGGCTGAGAAGATTTGTCGTGACATCCTATTTTGTTAGGTTCTTAGACTAGATATATCATATAACACCTTTAGCAAACTTCGTCGAACAAGTAAGACATTAGAAGATTAGATTATCCTAAAAGATAATATATAAGTTTCTTAAGTGACCCCACCATTCATTCCCATAGAAGCTTACCATGTGAGCATTATCAAGTTATTTTATTCAATTTGTATGTTTACCTGTCTATTTTGCCTTGACATTTCACTTGATCATACTATACACATTTCTATTGCCATGGCATTTCTATCCATTTTGCCGTGACACCCCATTTGATCACACATTCATATCACTACACCATTCTTCCACCATACATACACATTTACTTTGCCTAGGCATAACTAATGTAAATATCATTAACTATACTTAGATAATTTGGTTTGTTGTTGTATCCAAACTTATAAACTTCACCAATCCCTGTGGATACGATACTCACTTATCATTATATTACTTTTGTGATTGTGTATACTTGCACATCATTTGCGTTAAATATTAAGCACACACAACAATACCCTAGGGTTAAGTATCGATATCCCTACGAGTATCGGTACCAAAATTGCATTTTGTTGCTGAAAACGGGGCTCAATATCGATATTGTCACTCTGAGTATCGATAATATATAGACAGTATCGATATTTTCCCAGCAGTATTGATACTCCCTACCTGAAATCCCTAGATTTTGCTCCAAATCACCCAATATCGATATTATTTATCCAAGTATCGATACTTGAACCCAGAAATGTCTCATTTAGGCTCTGGAAACACCTAAAAATCACTCTAAAGGCCATAGTTTGGTTCTTAAATGTGTGTTAAAGCTAGGGGAAGTTATTTAGCGTCTTGAAGTGTCATAGTATCATAAAAACACTTACTTGATATCTAAAACATCACTAAACTATGAATTTATGTATAAACCCTAAAATGCACAAATACTCAAATCTCAACAAAACATCATGCTTATGAATTCCTTAACACTCCAAAGGGTTAGAAATACACTACCTTGGTTAGAGAATCCTGAAATCAAACTCCTTTAGCTAGTTACCATTCTTCTACATGGCTTAGATGAAAACCCGTTATTTTTTTTCTTGTAACCGAAAAACCCAAATCCTTGATTCATTAAAAAGATGTTGTTGGAGGAATTATAGACGCATTTAAAACATGAAAGTAGGCTTAATATCTTAGCTTTGCAATGGAACTTGGAGAGGAAAATGAGAAGGAAGGAAAAATGAAGAGAATAAGGAGATAAGGAGATAAAAAAAGCCTTTATCTTTTTAAAATGGAAAATTACACTATAGGTCCTCCTTTATCTTTCTAAAATTCATAAACCTCTTTTCTATGCCTAATTAGGCCCAATTCTAATCCAATTAAGCCCAACGACTTAAATTATGAAACTCATTAGGTTCACGTGCCTCTCGGGTAAACCCGAAACTACTAGTATGGAATTTGGAGTGTTACAGATTTGGCATTGCCAAGATTGATCAAGATGACGCTTGATAGATATCTTGTTAATCTTCCCTGCTTTGGACCTCATATTGGATTTGGATACCCAGTTTGCGTTCATGGATAACTTTCCATGTTGCTCGAGTCTGATTTGTGGTTTGTCAGTGATCTTTCAATAACTTGATCCCCTTTTATGATTCATTTGTCGATACAATCAGATCTGTTTGTATCTATCTTTGTTCAAGTTTCTTGATTAGATTTTTAATTTTTTTTGTATGGTCCTTATATAATCTTAAGTTTCTAATTTTATTTCAATGATTATAAGAAAATTTTCTAATTATTTACTTAATTTATGATTGTGATTATAAATATTTATTGTAATTTAATATATTTTTTACTTTAAATAAAATTTGTTGTTTTTATAAAAAAAATTGATTACTTCAAAAAGTGGCGGAGAAAAATAAAATAAAAAGTCAAAGTTGGAGAGTATTTTTCTAAAACTTTGAACAAGAAAAGACAATGCAATACTGCGGCGTTGCATGTGGAATACTATAGAATATGCTGCTTTCTGTCCTTTTGATGGAGAATTTGATGCTTGTCAGTTGTCACGTGAAGAAATGGCCACGCGGGATAACGCTTGTCACGTGCTATGAGATTTTAATTATATTGTCATCAAAATTTAATTAATTTATATATAAAATATATCTTATATGTTAAGTTATATATATATATATATATTATTCTAATATGATTACAATATAGTATTTGTTCTAAATACTCGTAATTATTTGACAATAGATATTAAATCACCTTTGTTATAGCTGTTGATATTCGAATCCTAGATCCTTAAAAATAATAATCAATTTTTAACCACGAAACAATTTTTTTGTGTATTCTAATTTATATATTTAAAATGATACTCTCAAATTAGATTTTATGATAACCAACAAATCACTATCGGAAAGTTAATATATATATATATATATATATATATATATAATTGTTTTATTTTATTTTTATTCTAATTTTAAATTGTGTATTTAAAGAAGGATACACGTGTAACTTATATATTGATTTATGATTTACCCAATTTTAAAAAAAATATAATTATTTTATTTTAAAATATATATTAAAATTTTGATTATTAAGAGATAGATTTTATAAGTAGGGGTGTTCATTCGGTTAATTCGGTGGTCGAACCGACCGAACTACCATTTTCGAATTAACCGAACTTTTTTTCGAAAATATTAACCGAACCGAATAAATTTCGGTTAATTCGGTTAATTTTCGAATTAACCAAAATTTTTTAAAATTTTCTAATTTATATAAAAATTAAATATTTTATAATTCAAAAAAACAGTTTATAATTAATTTAAATAATATATAATTATAAAATAAAAATGTTATATAAATTTTTTTAATTAATTAATATTGATTTAGGTTTAAAAGTTATTGAATCTTAAATTATTAATTGGGTTTTAAATGGTTTGGGCTGAGTCCATATGTTATATATAATATATTTAATATTTTTTAATTCAAAAAATAGTTTACAATTAATTTAAATAATATAATTATAAAATAAAAATTTTATATAAAATTTTTAATTAATTAATATTGATTTAGGTTTAAAAGTTATTAGATCTTAAATTATTAATTGGATTTTAAATGGTTTGGGTTGAGCCCATATGTTATATATAATATATTTAAAATTTAAAATTTTATTTCGGTTAATTCGGTTAATTCCGTTAATTAACCGATTTCGAACCGAATTAACCGTTAACCGAATATCCAAAAAAACCTTAACCGTTCCCCAACCGAACTAATTCGGTGGCCGACCGAATTAATCGAATTAGTTCGGTTCGGTCGGTTAATTCGGTTAAAACCGAATTTTGAACACCCCTATTTATAAGTACTCGAGTGTGGACCTTATATCTATATCCATACATGATTGAACAAAATTTAAATAATAAACCAATACTTTTAATTTATTTCTTTGGCTTAATAGAAAGATAAGTGTCTAAATTTTACGCCGAAAAATATTTTAGTGCCTAAAGAATTTTTCGTTAAAATTAGGTGTCTAACGTTTTCATCGGAGCAATTTTAGGTGACTGGACCGTAACGCCGTTAAATTTGGATGTTAAGTGACACGTTTCAAGCTTTGGTAATTTTGAGAATTTCTTTTAAAAATAAAAATAAAATTATTTTTAATGAAAAAAACCCTAACAACCCCCCGCATGCAGCAACTGTAACATCCCAAATATCGGGTCAGTGACCAAAATAAAAGAATTCAAAACTTAGTGATTTTATTGGAATAACTTGAAAAGTTCAAGGATTTATTTTGGAAATTTTATTTAGTAATTGATATCAAAATTGGATTATTGGAAGGGCATTATGGTCATTTCACAAGAAGGGTTTTTATCTTCATTTTAAGGGATATAAAACACGTGGAAAGGGGATAAGGAAAAAGAAAAGTCTGGAAACCTTGTTATCTTCTTCCTCGTTGCTGAGAGCTCCAATTTTAAAGGTCAGTGATTTCAAGTTGTTTTTTTGTTCAAATTTCGGTTTGGTTTTGAATATTTGGGGGTTATATAAGCTTAAGGAAAGATTATGGTTGATTAAAACTAATGGAGGAGTGAAATAATGATGGAAATGTATAATCGATTTTTAAGGGAATTGTTGATATGGTTTAGTTTTTGGAAGTTTATTGATAAATTTGACTTGTCAAAGGTCTAATTAAGGAGTTAGAAGGATTAGAAATGATTAAAAACATGTTTGAAAATATGGTATGATTTTGAGATTTAAGTATTCTAGTGAGATTTTGGATATTTAGAAGTATTAAATTTAGATAAATTGGTTGTGATGAGTGAAGTTGAGTTTAAAGGCATAAAAGGAGATAAAAGTAGGAGATTTGGGTAAGTTTTGGTTAATTTTCGAAATGAAAATGGTAAATTATGGGTAAAGGTATCGGTACTGGAAGAACAATATTGATACTTCAAGGCAAAATTAGTTTGAGTTCGAGGATCAGTATGGGTACTGATTGAAGGATGTACCACTAAAAGGGGAGTATCGATACCAATAGTAAGGTATCGATACCATTATCAAGTTTGAAATTCCATAATGCCAAACTGGTATCGGTATCGAAGTGGGTATCGATACCATAGAAGGGAAGTATCGGTACTGAAGGAGAAGTACTGATACTAGTGTGCTCGAAATATGAAATTAAGTGTTTCTTTCAGCTTAAGTTATTATGTTTGGTTATGAGTGATATGAATTGCGATATTCAATTTCGATTGTTCTTGTGTAGACTTCAAGCAAAGACCAATTCCGGACAATTTGAAGCTATATGTTATCGATCAAGATTGATAAAGATTTTGATAGAACTTACGTGAGGCAAAGATGAGTGCAACTTATTTGTTTTATATTAGAATTGAGGGCGGCTTGCGATGAGCCAACCTCAGAGTTTTCGATCGAAAACCTTTATATTTCTTTTATGTTCTATTTTTTACAATGTTTTATTCAAGTTATTATACTTACGTTATGTTTTGATGTTTATGTGTATATGATTATGAAAATGTGGCATGTGAATATGTGTACATGAAAATACTCGATATGAAAGTGCCTATGTGAACAAGATACACTTTGAATAATGAATGATAAATAACTATGTGGTTAAAATCCCAAATATATGTATGAGGATTAGAAGTAAAGTTGGTATGCTAAGAGTCGAGGGTTCTAGGTGGTCTTTCGAGACAAAACTATGTGGTCCTTCGAGACAAAACTATGTGGTCTTTCGGGACAAAACTATGTGGTCTTTCGGGACAAAACTTTGTGGTCCTTCGGGACAAATATGTGGCACTTCGGTGCAAATTATGTGAGCTGTGGTGACATGATTAGTACAAAACCTCAATGTATTCAAATACCTAGAGTTCTCAGTAATATACATTGGGCATTTGAAAACAAAGTTTTATAATAATCAAACAAGGCTTAAAAGTATACATTCTGGTTATGAAAAACAATTTGAATCTCTTATGACATGTTTCTATGAAATAATTAAAGATTTCGTTTACAAAGTGTATTTCGCTCGTATTTGCCTCACTAAGTCGTCGACTTAGCATGTGATTGTTTCACACGTAGGTTTGAAGAAAACTGAAGGTTGAAGCTAGTCGAGGATAGTATACTCCCGCGAAGATCAAATCAAGACAATTTAAATGTAGGTTACTTGTAAATATGTAAATGGTTGGTATGCACTACAAGTTTAAATTGAAATGCTCTGATCTATTTTGTAAACTCATACTTTTTGTATCTATGTAAATTAATGAATGTTTATTTTCATCTTTCATTTTAATATACATTTTATTATAAGGATTTCACCACTACATTATAAGTTAGAGTTGAAATTTTTATACACCTATCAAAAGAAATTGTTTTGAAAAGTCAATGTAACACTTCGGATTCGTATCCGGGTCGGGTACAGGTTGGGGTGTTACAACAACCCTCATCCCCTTTTCCTCTTCCATGGTCACCAACCGGCAAGCCATGACTGCCACCATCATTAGCATCAACATCGACCCCTGATCAAACACCTATTGACCTTTTATCATAAGCTGCCACCGTTTGTTTTGGAGAATCGTTCAAATGTTCGTCAGATTTTAAGCCACCATCGTTGTTTTTTGTCGGTTTCGACTGATCCCGACATCCGTAAGCCACACCACCACCACCATTTGAACCATCGTGAAATTCCACTCAAAACTCATCCTTGTCGTCAATCCGTCGATGCTTCTTCGGCTTTCCATCGTGGAGATTAAGATTTTAAAGGTTAGAGATTGGGTATTAGAGATTTTAGAGATTTAGGGGATTTGGATACTGGTAAGGGAAAAGATTGATCAATAGGTGGTCGTCGATGGGTTGGTGACCGTTCGATGATGACAATGGTGGCCGAAGATGGCTAGTGATGGTTGGTAACATGGTTGAAATGAGAGATTTTAGTTTTTAGAGTTTTTTTATAATTTCAATAAAAAAAAATATGATTTTTTATAAATAAATTAAGTTTTTTAGTTTTATTAATTTTTAATTAAAAAAAATAATATTTTTAATATTAAAAAATTAAAAATATAACTGTATGCACCTAAAAATGTAACTGAAGAAACGGTAGACTCCAATTTTAAGGAAAATTTCTTTAGACATCAAAGCGTTTTTTGAGACAAAGTTCAGTCATTTGTTTTTCTATTAAGCCTATTTCTTTTAAGGTAAAAAGGTAACTTTTGTCATTGTAGCAGACCCAATTTATCACCTTCTCTCGAATCGTATTTTCGTATCAATTTAGCATTCGAAGTTGCTCAATTATATCATTATATACCCTACACCTAACTTAAAATCCTAAATTATAAACTCTAAACCCTAAATCATAACTCCATAACATCTAAATCATAAACCATAAACTTTAAACCCTAACTCAGGGTTTAAATTTTAGGATTTAAGTTAGGGCTAGGGTATAGAATGATGCAATTAAACAACTCTAAGAGTTAAATTGATGCAAAAATACGACAGGGGTAAAAATGATAAATTGAGTAACACTTAAGCCTTCTTTTAGCATATTGTGAGTGATAGGTTGATTCAAAATCTACACTGAGTCTATAAGGTAAAAAGAAAATATTATTTCTTTAAAAGGTTTAAATTCAAATAATTACATTTACATAATTTATATGTTAGAATGATTCTACAGTAAAATAATGATTATATTTGAAATTGAATTTTTTCATGTTAGTTGTATATTTTAGTGATGTGTCCACTCTAAAAACTATTTATGGATTTATCAATGACTTTTGTATGCAAGATCAGTCTCGGTGTTAAACTTACAATTATCGGGTTATTACCAAAGAGAATTAACTTGACCAACTTTCCAAAGCCAAAGGTTCTTTCAGATTTTTTTTTTCATATAAAAAAATACAATACATATAATGAAAAAAATCGTAAATGAAACAAGAATATCGATAACAAAATGTTTATATATATATATATATACCTCTTGGGAAATAAAAAATTGCATATATTATACCTCTTGGGAAATAACAAATTGCTTGAATTATAAAAGTATAACACCGCATACATGAATTTGAAATATGAAAAAGATGGACTAAGGGTAAAATACACCCAAACGGAAATCCAACAAACTATATGAGCCAATATTCAATCCCGAAAATAGAAATGGAAGAAAAACAAAAGAACAATGCATACCATACCAAATTCTGCATTAAAAAACTAGATGCTAACTCAACACATGATAGCTTGATCAAACTCATTCAACATTGACAGTTATGATTATAGGCTTCATCCACATATCGAAGTCAAAGAATCGTTTTCATCGCTCTTTCACACTTGTGTGCTTGAAAGGTATCTCCACTATCTAAGTTTAGACCCTTGTTTAAAACCATTAGTAAGCCGACGTTCTTCGACAACAATCTGTATAGGTGCTTATATAATTAAAGAAGATATAAGAACAAAGATTGTTTTGACATTAACTTAATAATATGCTTATAAACTTCAATGTCAATATCCAACATAAAATACATCAAATACTTGCTTTGTATCTCTATTGTTTCACGGCTAACTGTTAGAGGCTATGGCCTTAAACGATGGATGTTAATCACTACATTCTTTTTATTGAATTAATTTAAAATTATGAATAATTTTATAGATTGTATAAGTAATAAGGACTAAATATGTAATCATGACTAATTTTATTAATTGTTAACAATAAGTCACTTGATTGAATGTATTTATAAATAGTTTAGTGACCTGATTGAAAAAGTTCAAAAATAGTGGTCAAAATTAAAAGAGGTAATAGTTAGTTAGTCATTGTTATAGTTTACCCAAAAAAATTATGAAAAATAGTATAATTAATATTTTATTTTAATTATTTTACTTTTAAATTTTTAACTAATTTATAATTATATGTTGAATTTTTTATAATTTAAATTTTTATAAATTAATTTAATGGTGTTTATTTTTAGTGATACCCAACAATACTCATTGAGTATTATAGAATTTTCCTATATGTTATATATAAATTTAGAAAACTTTTAAATATATATTATACGTGGAATCAGAAAAAAAACGAAAAATAATAAAACAAACTTGTTACTACCAATGTCAGATTTATTTTTATACGTTTGTACAGAAAATATTGAATATTTTCTAAATTTTAAATTACAATTTAATCACGAATTTCAAATTTCGAGAGTTTTTAATTTTTTAGTCCAAACTCAATTATAACGAAAATATTCACGTACGACAGTCTTAATATACGATTATAAAAAGATATTATCAATTTTTTATTATTTAAATAATAAAATTGGTAAAAAATTACCGAAAATATTATTATTTCTATCGATTTTGTTATTATCGGGCGCTTTACCGGATTTGATAAAACGTTACTAGTTTTGTTATTTTTTCTACCGATTTTATTATTATTAGACACTTTTACCAAAAATATTAAAATAAATTGATATTTTAAGTAAAATTAATAATATTTTAATTTTTTTATTAATTTTATTATTTAAATAATAACAAAATCGAAAATACTTTATTCTAACCTTATATTAACGTGTCTCATTATAGAACTTCCCCAATTATAGTAGCTGAAGGATAAATTTCGGCTTCAATAACAGTATCATGTGTTGATTTGTCAATTGTCATTGTCACTTTGACTACTGGAATCGTGCACGATAAGCAGTAAATACAGTAAGTAGTAACATTACAACACTTTGAAAATAAAATTATAATTTTTTAATTCATCACAATTATAATATGACTTTTGTAGTTTGCTATAAATATTAGAAATATTATTTTCTCCTCTTATATTATGTTTTGTATTTCTCTTGTTCTTATTATAATTTTATAGATTTATAATAAATTCTATTTAATAGAATATATTTTTAAAACTAATTAATAAAAGTAAAGGTTAATTATACTCCAAGTACGTATACATTTTGAACATTTAAAATTTAATTTATCTACCTTTTAGATTTAAAAATTCTTGTGTAATTATTAAAATAATTAAAATTTCCTATTAAGTTTAAGTTGATTACAACCCAATTTTCGTTTGTTGCATGGCTGCTGTCAAGTTAAAATATATTTAATTTTAAAATATTATACCAGTGATTTTAATAACAAATTTTTAAATTTTAAAAAAATAGAGGAATTAAGTTGTTAGAAATAAAACTAGAATGACTAAATTCTAAATGTACAAATTGTACAAACATTTGGATAATAATTTAATTTAAATTTAAATTTAAATTAAATTATGAATTATTATTGATACATTTATAGAGTTTTATTTTTCTGTAAGTAATTTTAGTCAATCGTCATATCGTGAATTAATATTTAAATAAATAGTTATAGACATGTGACTGTGTAATAAAATCACTTGTACAGAAAAATATCCACTAGTATATTAGATAATTATGCATGAATTATAAGAAATGTTTTCGTTGGCTTCTTTTAATAGTTTTTTTTTCTGCCTCAAAGAAAAAAAATTGATCTAAAATTAGGAAGTGTTGAGCTAACTGTGTATCAAGTAAATTTTAAATTTTCGTATAGTTTAAATATTTTATTTATATTTTTTTATTAATAGTCTAATTTTATATTTTTTAAATTTATCATATATATTTTTTTTAAATTCTGCAACTGCAACCCTTATGAGTGACTATAAATAGAAATATCCCCGCTTTGTGTTTTTTCATTAAGGTTATGTTCCACGTTGTCCTTCACAGTGGAGAAAGACCTTGATAAACTTGATAAAACCCTAGCTACATCCTGCAGGTTTAAGCTCACTGATCGGAAATGAATCGGAAAACGATCGAAAGAGAACGGCGATCCAACATGAGAGATCTGTTTTCCAGGCTCTTCTCCCTCCTTCCTCCTCAACCCGCCCGAGTACGTCAACTTCTCTCGTTCTTTTTTTCTTGTATGTGAATGCCAGAATAGGAGAATCCGTGGTAGATCATATTTTATCGGTGACCGCGTGAACTAACTGAGTTAATTTCAAACACGAATAGATTAGGTTAAGTTGGAGTTTTTTTTTTTTTTGGCTGTAGAGGTCGTCGATTCCTGACAGATTGGAGCAAGCCACGGAACACATAAACCAGCTTAGATCACGTTTGGAGGGACTTGAACAAAGGAGGTCTCAGCTGGAAGAGGCTCATAGAGCGACAAGAACATCGCTGACGTCCCCGGTTATAAATATATCAGAATATTCAAATATTTCTGGCATGGAAATAAATCTGATTACGGGATCCGAGTTGAACCTTTCATTGAGTCAGATTATCAGAATCATTGGAGAAGAAGGTGCTCAAGTTATAAGCCTTACACTTAGCAAATCAGGCAATATGAACATCCTTTCCATTCATTGTCAACAGGTAAATGATAAGACTTCATTTTATTGAATAAGATCTTTTTATATGTGAACTTAGGGTTTTCACTTTTTAGCACTAAAATTTTAAATAACGAACAAGTTTACTAAATATTATAATTTGAATTCGAATTTATTAAATATTATGTTTCTAAAACTAATTCTACAACTTGAATTTTAGACTTATGAACTACATTATTCCCATGAAAAATAGTTATTAATAGAAAATATGGTCGTCCCTATTGTTAATTTAAATAATAACAATAATTATGGAATGGAAAGCATATTCAACTAGAGGTAGCAAACATATCATTCGGATCGGTTCAATTTGAGACTAGATTATATTTGATTTAATTTTATTTGGGTCGGACAGGGTGTGGTTCGATTTTAGTTTAGGTGTATGATGAATCGGGTCGGATCAATTTTTGGGTGGGTTAGTTTCCGGGTCAAGTAATTATCGGATCAATTGTTTTTCGGTTCGGATCAATATCGGATCAGTTGACTTTTGGGTCGGATTAATATCGGATCAATTAGATTTTGGTTCGGGTCAATATCGAATCTGTTGATTTTCGATTTGGGTTAACCTTTGGATCAGGTCAATATGGGTTGAATTTGTTATGAGTCTAATCGAATATATAAATTTATTGATATATTCTTGTAAAAATATGTCTTTTTGTTTGTTAATCTTATCATTTAGGCTTAATTCGGTTATAAATATAATCAAGTATATATATAGATTTTCAGTTTGGATTAATTTCGGTTTGAGTTACTTAAGGATCAGGTTAAATTCAATTTAGGTTACTTTCGATTCGGGTTGCTTTCGGTTCAGGTTGTTTTTCGGTTCGGATCAAATTGGATATGGGCTAATATTGAGTTAGCTAAATTTTGGATCGAGTATGGTTCAGGTTTCGGATCAAATTTAATCATCATGTTTGGATTACTATCATGTATTGAGTCTGGTAAATCAGTTCAAGTAATCGGGTTTGGATTAAGTTTGCAAAATCTATATTCAACCACATTTTAGCCAGTAAAGTTACAGTGATAATGAATTAGATTCATTTGATGCATAAATTACAGTCATGTACATGAATTTTATTCATTAATTGTTTAATCAAACATAAATTATTTAATTCATATTTTACATGCGTTTTAGCTACTGCTAAAAACTTGGCATTATTGATTTTTGTACAGGCTGCAATCAGTTATATAAATGGAATTGATCGCTCAAGATTGTTTCAAAGATTGATCACTCTGGTTCAAGAATAAAGCTCTAGCTAAAATGGTTATTTCCTGCGAGGAATTAAACATATCTGTTTCTATATTTCCTTTTTTGGAGGCAAAATTCTAGGGTTATATATATATATATATATATATAATAGTGTTAACCTTGATATATTAGCACAAGTACTTGAATAAATCTTCAATTTTATTTAAAAAGTTTTAAGTGTGATGAGATATCATATGTTTATGATTTATTAGATTTAAATTTATGATTTTGTTTAAATTTGACTTTAAAAATCAAGTCAACCGAGTTATTCTTTATTCAAATTTTAGCATATCAAACTATCTAAGTTTCCTTTAAATACTGAAATTAATTTTCTCTTTAACAAAAAAAGGCATTTTTTAACAAGAAGGCATGATAATTATATAAGATACGCCTGTTCAAAGTAAGCTCGGTCATTATTATTATTTTTAACTCGGGATACTATTAATCATTTAAATTAACATTAAGAAATTAAATACAATAAATCAACGTTTAGATATTATTTTGTATGCAGATATGGTAATTATTTAACTGTATTTTTTTATCAAATACTTTATATTGTTTACTAAATTAATCATAAATATATTGATTTTATAAAAACACGTTAAATTTAAAATTTTTAGAAAATTTTGTGGGGACAAAAAAAATCACCTTCTTTTATATTAATCATAATAAAAGTTATAAAAACTTAAAGAGACTAAATGGAAATTCAACAAAGTTTAGGGGGGCGGGCCCTGCTAGCCCCATAGGGTGTCTTGAATCAGTGTATGACGGTTCTCTGGTTTCAGTCCCAATCCCATGGCCGTCGCCCTATTAATAACCGCTGGATCAACACTAGTTCAGACTCGAAGAACTGCACCTTAAACTATAGTACACATGCTAAAAATGATGGACGCGGATTTTAGGAAACAGTTTTTGATAGCACCCGCCCCCGCCGGAGTGTAGAAAAGAGGTAAACGGCGGATTCACACTCTGTTTTCGGAACAAATAATAATGATGATGATGCCTAAAATAGCTGCCGTTAATGACCGAACAATTCCTTAAATTCTTTGTGATTATATTCGGCGTTTTTCCCGAAAAATCACAGGTGATCGGTATATTTATCGATCTAACACCGGTCAAATTATATTTTCTGATCTAACACCCGTAACAGTAAAGCGCGCTTCTTGTCCCGCGCTATATGTTGATTTGGCGTCACGTGGGGTATAGCACGCCCCCTGTATCGCGCTATACGCTGACAGGACTTACACGTGGGTATAGCGCGGCCTCTGATCCGCGCTATATCTGTTTATCTGACACGCGGGATATAGTATAGTACAGGGGGCGCTATACCTTTAATTACCCCCCAATCCTCCCTATAAATACCCCCATTCTCTATTACTTTCATCACACCATATTCTCTCAAATTCTCTCTCTATTTAAGGTAGATTTTATAATATTTTTAATATTATGTATTTAATTTATTTAAGCATTTTACTTTATTGCAGACATATAATGGAAGGCGGTCTACTTCGCTTGGATGTAAATCATATATCTCGACACTTTGTTGATACAATAACATTTTAACGTTTTAATTTAATTTAAATTATTTGTAATAATTTGTTGATTTATTTAATGCATGATTATTAGATTAAGAATTAATTTGTGTAATTATTTAATTTTAGGAGAAGGATCGTGTATTAGATCCTTTTATTAGGAATCTTAAGTTAGTGATACCTAGTCGTGTCTTGCCGTATTTAGTAGAGGATGGATTTAGTTACATAGGTAGATATCAGGGTCACTGTAAGATAGAACCAGACCTTATTTCTGCCTTAGTAGAGCGGTGGAGGCCGGAGACCCACACATTTTATCTTCCGTGCGGAGAGTGCACGATTACACTTGAGGGTGTTGCTATGCACCTAGGGCTTTCGGTGGATGGAGATGTGATATCAGGGATCTCGCAGGGTTCCTGGACTACTTTGTGCCGGGATAATCTAGGAAGTGTCCCGGAAAGTTTTATCGGAGGTATGATACCGTTAAATTGGTTAGATGCCAATTTTCGGGAGTTGAGCGCAGACGCCTCTGAGGATGAAGTTAAGATGTATGCACGGGCATGCATACTGCAGTTGATAGGAGGGTTGCTGATGCCGGACAAATCGCGCAACCTAGTTCACTGCATGTGGTTGCGATATCTTAGCGACTTTCATCTGGCCGGATCATTCAGTTGGGGCTCGGCAGTTTTGGCTTTGCTGTACAGGGAGATGTGTGGAGCCACTGACTACAGGCGTAATGCTATCGGCGGATGTCTCCTGCTGCTGCAGTCTTGGGCATGGTATCGATTACCCTTTTTATGTCCCGTTGTGAAGAACCCATTCGTATTTCCACTACTTCTGAGGTAATTATAAAACTGATTTTGTATATTAATAAATTTATACAGCGTATAATAATTTTTTTTCTTGAATAGGTGGTCTACTGATAGGAAAAATCATCAGGAGCTACCTGATGATTTAGAAAAAATTAGGGTGCTAATCGATCAGAAGGTTGGCACACAGGTATGAATTTTAATGTTTAAAAATCGATTTTAGATTATAGTTATATAATTAGATTATTATTTTGATAAAAAATTATATAATATTTTTTTTAGTTTGAATGGGTGCCATATTGTACTGATGATGTGAGGGCGGTGATCCCATCTGAGTTGAGGGGCCCATCAGATGTTTAGATGACGATGGTCCCTCTGATCTGTTATGCGACTGTCGAGTGGCACTCTACTGATCGCGTGCTCCGACAGCTTGGTTGTTTTCAACCAATTCTGGAAGCACCTCGCAATATGGACGAGTTGCATAGCTTAGATAGACGCGACAAGACAGATACAGATTGGCTGGTGAGGCATCATGAGTGGGTCGTGTTGTGGGAGGATCGACATCGACGTCTTCCTAGTAGAGAGCCCATTTTACTTGACCTCTTGAGTGTTGCTGACGGTTATTATGAGTGGTTCAACAGTAACGGGAAACCATTTCTGCTTCCCAAGGATGCACGAGGGCAGACCTTTCCACGACGTCGACAGAGACGTTCACCGACACAGCACCATCGTCCCTCGACTCGTGGACGGAGAACAGGTGCTTCCGGTTCATCCTCAGCTGCACCAGCAGGACCTTCACAGCAGCCACCGCAGCTATTTATGATGCCGCAGCCATATATGATGCCGCCGCCTTTCTATTACCAGATGCCGCCGCTTTACCTGGTTTTATGACCTCGTCGCCGCTTTCACCTAATTTTATGACCCCGCCTCCGCCACCGTCACAGATGACCCCTCCTGGAGGCTATTATGGGTCTATGTTTGCAGACCTGACTTGGGGTTCATATACTGGATATCTGGTGGGTTCAGCCTCATCACCCATGGCCGCAGCACAGACACCTCCTGTACAGTTTTCATACTCAGCGATGTCTGGGTTTTATGAGTTTTCCCAGTTTTTGCAGGCCGGTGGGATAGTCAGTCATACACCTCCAGGGTCCTTATTCTATGGAGGTGCTTCATCGTCATCAACTCCTCATCAACCTAATGTACATGCTCAGGACGAAGACGACGACTATGATGACGACGACGATGACGGTGATGATGATGACAGCGAGGAGTCAGAACCAGTGATAAGAAGAAATCCTCATCGAGACCGACAACCACTGCTCTGCGGAACACATTCACGTCACAGACATCGATAGATTTTTTATTATTTTATTTGTATTTACTTTATTTTGTTAAATTTGTTGGACTTTTTTTAATGTATTTCAATTAATTTTGTTTATTACCATTTAATATCAGTTATTGTAATTTGGTTATCATTTACCATTTAATTCTTATTGTAAGTTTGTTGTATTTAAAATTATATTCAAATACCAAATTGTTATTAGTTTGATAAAATTTAATGATTGTGTTCGTTTTTTAATCTTCATCAGCGATTATCGAATGACATTAACTTGAAGTAAATGCAAATCAAAGTACAAGAATTATTATTTGATAAACAAGTACATCATTTCCTCATCAATTGTTACTTGAAGGCAATAGAAGCGGACATGTTTTTCTAGTGTGTCATGGGTTTCTACAATGCCCACATCTTCTGTCTTGTCTAGATCTTTCTCGAATATCCATATCGCAATGGATTCGATTGGATTTTGGACGACCACGCTCCCTCAATAGACTCGGATTTGGTACAATCGGAAGCCAATCTTGAACCTCATCAGGGTCTTTGTCATTACCTATGGGGAGAAACTCAAATTCGCATACCTTAAAAACTTCAGATAGTAGGTATATGGGATCCACAAAATGGTTATAGTCTTGACGTGTATGCGAGCAAACTGCTATCACATGAGAGCATGGATACTTCAGAGCTTGAAAAAACCCGCAGTCGCACGTTCTGTCCCTTAGATTTACTCCTAACGACACAACTTCAATCCCTTGAAGAGGTCGTGACAACTTTGTGACACACATTTCATGCCTTCTAGAGAAGCTTGTTACAGACATTCCATTTGATGCAACAATTTTTTTTCTGTAGATTTGCAACTAATCTAGGGTGATAGACATGACCGCCTTGCATCCAGGTTTGAGATTGTCCCCCGAGCTTCGCAAAAAGTGCACCAAACGAAAATATGTAGTCTTTACCAAAGCCGCTACTGGTAAGTGACGTGCACCCTTTAAAGTTGAATTGATTGCCTCTACCAAGTTGGTCGTCATGTGTCCATATCGATATCCACCATCATATGCGTTCGTCCATATTTCTTTATCGATGAGGCTGATGTAATCGTATCATTCCTTGTTCTTTGCCCGCAAATCTTGAAGCATTGATTCAAACGTTTGAGGAAGTAGTTCGTAACCTGATCAAAAAATGTATAACTTACTAACTTGCTTTCTTTGCAAAATTAAAACGATTGAAAGAAAACAAACTGCATCAGTTTCACTTACCCATGCACACAATTAATTGACGCTCATTATTCTTCTTGTACCTTCCATGATAGTTTGCAGCAATGTGTCGGAGACAATACCTATGTTAGACAAAGGGTGGTTGCCACATTGGACCCAAAGACTCCATTGTTTCTTTGATCCCAGCTCCGCGATATGAAATGACACATATGTTTTCCCTCGTGATAATATGTGCACGTAAATTTCAGAGGAAAAAAGCCCAAGAATCTGTATCTTCTCCTTCGACAAGAGCAAAAGCAACTGGAAGAATGTTGCGATTGCCATATTGGACAACTGCCAATAATAAAACTTGCTTGTATTTTCCATACAAGAAAGTCCCGTCGATCTGGACCACAGGCTTGCAGTATTTGGCAGCATTAACGCACTGTAGGTAACTCCAAAAAACCCAGTAGAATTGGCTTCGATCGCGGAGAACTCGATCATTATGGTATGCATAGGAGGTTTCGAAGTCCACAATTGTCCTAGGATTCAACGTCCGCACCAGCCTAAACCAACCTGGAAGTTCGTTGTAAGATGCATCCCATTCGCCATGAAGTTTGACAATGTCATTTTGTTTCGCCAACCAAGCTTTTTTATAGGAGACAGTGTACCCATACTGCGATTGTATAGCTGAAATCAACACTACAACAGCTATATGGGAGCTTGTTTTTACCATGGGCATGATGGCTTGGCATATCATTTCAGAGTCCAAGTTGGGATGATCTTGGTTGACCCCTCCAGCACAATATGTGTGAGGACCGTTGTATACTGTTAGTTCCCATATGTTGTTTTTCCTCTTCATTTTCGATATGCGAACCATCCAATTGCATCTGTTTTTACGTCGGGCACAATAGCATACATATTTTTCGGTCGTCGATCGATTGACTATAGACTGAATAGAATTATGAAATTGTAATTTTTTATAGCCATCACCATTTCTTCTTTACTTGAAAACTCCATGCCTAAATATAACTCACCATTATTTATTGATGAGTAATATCCATAGTCACCGAGATGAGGCATATCCGAAAATTCTGGCCTGTACATTGCACCATAATCAGCTTCATACATGTGTGTAGGAGGGTCAGTTTGTGCCACATTTCCTGGAACTTCATCATCATCGGAGTTGAATTACGGTGATTCTGGGTGAATGAATAGTCCAGTCTCAGTACCATCCGCACCAGGCTCACGAAGCGGTTCTTCAGGTGGAGATGATGGTTCCTCCATGCTCTCCACATTTAGGTCGAAGAACCTACTACTTGTACGCCTTCCCCTTGAACTGGAAGGCATATCGACATTGAGATCAAAAAAGCTCGCAGTCCAATGCCTCCCCCTGGAGCTTGAAGCCATCGTGTCAAATGGAAACTGCATAGATGGTTGCGTCGATGGCATCTCCATATGGCCAAAGAAATTTGCAGATGAATGCCTTCCCCTTGAACTGGACGCGGTGTTACCATACAGATTGTTCATGGAGCCACCTCGGTACATATCGTAAGGAGTTGCGGATGAATGTCTCCCCATTATGGCATTAAAATCATTACACATTACTGTAGTCGGGCTATCAACTTGATCAACTTGTTCAGCCGGCCCATAGTGGGAGCTTAAAGATTGACCCCGAACAGCACGCACTTGAACAAAATGTGCATACATCTCAATAGTGGCGTCTGAATAATTACTTTGAGCTTCAACCATCATTTGAACATCATCATTGTTCGAAAGTTCAAACGATGTATAAGTTAATGGCAACAATGATGTTAGAAATCTGTACTGTAACGACAACATTCTTCTACTACTTCCAACATGAATCTTCCTCGAAATCTTCGTTATCAGCTCCTCAAGAGTTATGTTTTTCTTGAATGATATTTTAACACGCTCATTTGATACGAAAACAACGTCGGTTTCATCTTCTCGAATTTCACCATAATAATAAACAATAGTTGAAAGTCACACCATTCTTTGAGTTTAAAAGTGCGGCAATATTATATCTGCAAAAAAAAATAACTGAAACAAACCTGATTAAATAAATTATATATGAACGAAAATATAACACAATAAATTTTTTACACATCAACGTAAATAATTTAAATAATATAATTTTATATTATTACTTGTACCACAAAACTATTTTGACGTATTCTCCTGCTTTTCAATTTTACAAACACAAAAATTAATTGAAAATAATTAGTATAATATTTTTCAAATAATCCTAATAAACAATAAGTATAATAAAAAAATTTATAACAAAATTTATAACGAAAAATTACACGAACTTCTAAATCAAATATGAGAAAATTACCAGAATTATTACTCGTTGACGGAGTTATTGTATTAATTTATAAGTTAGAGGAGAGAGATGTGAGAAACTTAACGGGGAGTGAAGGGTATTTATAACCATATAAGGCGCGGTACCTGCACCGTGCTATATGTAATTATTCAGATAAAGGTATAGCGCGGCCGCGCTAAATATAATTCATACCCAAGTATAACGCTGAGCAGGGGCAGCGCTATACCCCTATATGGCGTATAGAGCGGATCAGGGGCTGCGCTATACCCACGTATAAGCCATGTCAGCGTATAGCGCGGTACAGGGGGCGCGCTATACCCCACGTGGCGCCAAATCAACATATAGCGCGGGGCAGGGAGCGCGCTTTACTGCTATGAGTGTTAGATCGGGAAATATAATTTGACCGGTGTTAGATCGATAAATATACCGGTCACCGGTGATTTTTTGGGAAAACACCTTTATATTCTGCATGAAATCATACTTTTATGATTCATTTTATTTTTCTAAGAATATAAATTGGAATTCAAATATTATAACATAGTAATTCTATGGGGTTTGAAAATAGTTAATAATTCAATTAAGATTATTAAAAACATTGACAATAAAATAATATTCTTAGTTTAATTAATAAAATATTATTACATGATCAACTTATTCATTTCTTAATTTTTTTTAAAGATAATACATGTATCGATTTGAATACTCCCACAAAACATTTACTTTAATAACATTCCCTCTAAAATGTCCAAATGACTATATTTAAATTCATGATAATATCAATTTTTAATAGGTTTTAGTTTTAGTTTTTAAAATAAACATTTATTTGAGTTCAAATGGTTATGTCTATAATGTATATATGTTTCTAATAATCAATAAATATTACGAACAAATACAAACATATAATTCACCCCACGCTATTAAAAAATTTCACAAATGCTCAATTCATATAAATATGTAGTGTAACACCCTAGAGCAGTATGATACATAGTCGACCGATTTAAGATGCTACACGGAACCACCGAAGTGGCTGACCAACGTTTTTCTTACTTTCTTTAAATATAAAACAACTGTAAAATAAACTGAAGAATTAAATAAAACCTTGACAATGAGAAGCTCCAAATTAAAATATTTACTTTACAAAAATAATACATACCGCTCCACTGAAACTGCAACTCAACTGGACAATAAAGTTTACAAATATACATGCCCTTTTAAAAATGATGAGGCGTACTCTGAATCTGCACTGGTCTGAACTGGGTTTTTGTCTATCTACTGCTCCTCACCTGTTAGATCTACTAACCTACCCACGAAAACAATCCGAAGGCTGAAATAATTAGCTCAGCGACACATTAACAACTATAACATACTAAAAGTTTGTCACTAAAATGCTCAAGCTATCAAGTCTATTGTTATCTGGTCTACTGGTTTGTTCTGTTATGTTTTAGTGAGTATACTCGTATACTCACTGTCTATTCTATTGTAGACATCATGGTGTGGTTGAGAGTTATGCATCTAGGAGCTCACACACCCCTCTAGTCTACTGAGAATGTGGCCCCTGAAATCTTTGCATCGGACACCACACTCTCGACTAGCCCATTCCTTGAGTGTCAGACCTTACGTCCAAACTAGTCCGTTTAAAGTGCCTTGCGCACTTCCTTAGGATATTCAGACTGAATCTATACTTTCAAATTTGCTATATTTTCTAAAGGAACTCGGGTATCCTGGTCATTTTCTCGAGCATTCAAATAAGGCTAGTCTTATTTCAACCTAATTTATTATCATTTCTATGTTTGAATTAAACAACATTAATGTTCTCACTTGAAGTCTTATGTGAGGAAATACTGAAGTGTTGGGGTACTTTGAGTCTAATCCCTTAAAAACTGACCTTTTTGCCCAAAATAAAATGAAAGTACCGATACTAGCCCAAGAGTATCGATACTCTTGCCCAGAAACTCACGAATTTACCCAAAACGAAGAACAAGTATCGATATTATCCCTATAATATCGATAATTTACCTGCAGAAATCATAAAACACAAAAAAACGCAAACACCTAAGAGGTTCCCAAACATTCTTGAAAGTCTTATGTGATTATAAGGAGCATAAATAAGGCTTTATATCATGTTTATAACATAAACCATGTAATATACCATTAACATATAACACTAAGCTTTATAACTTACTCTCATGCTAGAACTTATTTCTAATGAGCACTAGTAGTATGAAAGAGTTCATAGTATGTTACTTTGCTTCTTGATTACTAGAAACTTTCTCAAGTTAACCAAGGGGAAACTTCTCTTTCCCTCTTGATTTAGAGTTTTCTCACACCTCTCTTACTAAACAAAGATAAGAAAATAGTTTACTAAACTAACTAAGCTATTGTATTAAAGCTTAAGATGCCCTAGGTAACTTGAATACATTATAACTAAGCTTGGATTCATGGAACCCCTTAACTTTCATAAAACCCAATTCTGAAAACAAATTCTAAAACTTACAAAAATAAAGCTTAAAACAAAGCTTGAAGGATGCAGGAAAACATTCTTACCTTGGCTACAAAAAATTAAGCTTAGAATACTTGAAACTTGGCTCTTAAAAGGAAGAAGAAATGGAAACTAATGGAAGGAAGAAGAATAGTGGGTGAGATATTATGGGGAGTGTGGTTATGTGAAATGATATAAAAAGAAGGGGAGTTTTCAGCTTCAACAAAAAGGGTAAACTACACTTTAGGTCATTATCAAATTTAATTACTTTTAAAATCACCACTTTCATATAAATATTGGGCCAACCTAAGCCCAATACTCTTAAGAATTGGTCTAAAATTGGCCTGGAAAATCTATTGGACTATACTGACGGGTTTCGAGTTGACTGAAACTACTAACTCAGAATTCGGGGAATTACAACTCTCTCACCCTAATAGGAAATTTCATCCTAAAAATTTCGACAAGGTATATACGACAAATCTCAACCACTAGAACATCTAATTCTAAAGGTTGAATACTAGTTTGACGAGGGTAGTTACTGGAATAGGGAATAATGTATGTTACATAAGATCTCATCAGTTGTATCATCCTCTTCTCTAGCTTTAATCACAAACTGATGGGCTTCAACTCTAGGCTCTCCACTAGCTTTGAGTTGTACGACACCTCTACCAGTCTAACCAGAAGAACTCACTCCTCTCTGGAATCCTCTACATCTCTGAAATGTAGGAGTTGACTGCTGAGTCAAAACTGGAGATACATTCTGAGCTTCTAGCTAATCTCGAAGAAAATGATATAGGATCTACAATGGTAACAACCTCTAGACCTAAGCCTACATACTCCTGGGTGTCTCCTACCACAAAGGGAACAACTAGGATGAGAATATGCTTTCGATAATCCTCTAACACTAGCTACCAATGCGGTATACAAAGATGACCTGCATTAACTGGTCCTACTCCCTCATTCACTCACGCTCTGAACTGTTCGACTAAATTGGCCTGTCGAGGCTCTCATAGACTCTTGAAATTTTCTCGACCTCTTAGATCATTGGGATAGTTTCGTTGACTCAACCACTTCTCTACCCTGACCTGAAGTGGCACCCTCTTCTGCTGCTATCATTCCCACAACTATTTCTACCGTCTTTGCATGATGAACTAACTAAGCAAAAACTTTCATTGGATTAGTGGCTAAATGAGTGAGGATATTTATTCAAAGACCCTGTTTGAACTTACTGCAGCCCTGATACTTTGAGGAAACCAACTCTAGGGCATATATACTCAGCCAGAGAAATTCTACTTCATATTCGAACACAAATATGTTCCCTTGAACAAACTGAGCAAACTGGTCTTTCATCGCATCCATATGAGCTTCCCTGATATACTTATGATGAAACTCCTCTAAGAACTGATCCCAAGTAGGTCGTTCAGGCTCTAACGATATCTCCATTGTCTCCCACCAGTCTATCGTGTCACCTTTTAGTAGAGAGATAATGCACTCTAGCATACTCTATGGAGTGAGATGTAACTGACGAAGATTCATAGGGTTTCTCTTAACCATTGGTCAGCTACTACAGGATCATCATCCCTTGACCTAAAGAACTCAGTGGTCAGGTACCTCCGGAACCTTTCTACTAGTGTTTCCTCAAATGCTATAACTAGAGGAATAGGTTGGGTTGGCTGAACATGCATTTTATCATGAAGTGATTTCAAAACTTTGCGTACGGTTGAAGACAATCCTGATTTACTGAAAAGCGGCTGGCTTGGTGGCCTTTCCATTTGGAGTTAGAGAAGCATAAATCCTTAAGTACACCATCATAAGTCACATTGTCTGCTTCCTTCTCGAATGCAACATGTTGATCAACGACATCATGCAAACAGAAATAACAGTTAATCCTCATTGATGTAAATCGAATATATTGACCTCTAACATAGATTGCATGTTGGTTGAGCTTTGAAATGTTTTCATAAAACTCTTTAACCAAAGATGTATTAACGATCCTAGCAACGACGCCAAAAACTTGTTGCGTGTTGTGAGTACTATAAAAGTATACGTAATTGACGTGCAAGTGTACATAATCGTAATATTAATTCAAGGATAAGTAAGTATCATCATCAGGGATTGGTAGAGTTTATGAGTTTGGTCATAGCAATACACTAATTTATTTAAGTATAGTGATGATATTTACAATGATGATGCCTAGGCAAAGGAATTGTGAATGTGGGTAGAATGATGGTGAGAAAATATGGATGAATGAACAAGTGTGATGTCGTGGCAATGAAGATGTTTATAGTCTGAATAGGTGAAAATGTCAAGGCAATGCAGAATGGTAAAAACACAAAATAAATGAAATAATCCAATAATCCTCACACAGAAAGCTTTTACGGGAATAAATGGTGATGAGTCACCTAGGAAATTTTAAACTTATCTCTTAAGTTGATCTAGTCTTCTAGTGCCTTACTTGTTCGACAAAGTTTGCTAAAGATGTTCTATTATATCTCTAGTATAAAAAACTAATATGCCATGACATCTCCTCTTGGCCTGAGCAGTGACACACTAAACCATTGATTACAATTTACCCCTCTTAGTTGTTGAAATCCTAGCTTAGTTTCTCTCGAATACTAAGGGACTAGGTTCTAGTAATTAACTACAACCCATTGCTTATGCTAATTGTTAGGATTTTCGGAAGCTCGAAACGACAATCGGAACGATTTGCAAAGAGGGGTCGGAACGGTTTTGTGTTTAGGGAATAAAGAGATTGAAAGATAGAGAATTGCACAGCGATTTATAGTGGTTCGACTTTCTCAATTAAAGTCTACGTCCACTACCTTAGCTCCTCACCAAGGATTTTCCAACAAATTCACTAATTTGTTCTTTCTTTTGAGGACAAAGAGATAACCTTACAACTCCCTAGTTTTTCCGGGCTAAACTAGAACCTTTCCCTAGCTTTTACACGGGCTAAGCTAGAACCTTTCCCCTTTACAAAAGGATAATAAGTGTAAACAAGAAAACCTCTCTAAGGTATGTGTTTACAAGATTGAGCTCACAAGAACAAAATATTTACAAGAGAAAGATGAAATAAGATTGAAAAACTATTCTCTTGTGTTTGATTGCTTGGATAGTTGTTCTCTTTCTTCTTCAAGTGTCCTCAGCTTGTATTTATAGCTTGGAATGAGTTTGAAGTCGTATATAGCCGTTAGGGATGTTTTGGAGCCGTTTGGGGATGATTTTTATGCTCAAAAAGGTTACTCAAAATAGAGGGAATCGGTACCCCTTCATAGGGAATCGATACCCCTTCATAATATTCAAATATTATGACCGTTGGGCTGTTGAACAGGGGGGGAATCGGTACCCCCTGGGGGGGAATCGGTACCCCATGGACATTCTGTTTTTCTCGGAGGCAAAAACCTGCAGGGGGTATCTGTACCCCCCTGGGAGGGGTATCTGTACCCGGGGTATCTGTAACGCCTGGGGGGGAATCTATACCCCCTGGGCAATCTTGAAACCCCTTAAAATATTTTTGGCTCAAATCCGAATTTTAATTGATTTTGAATTATTTTTGAAACCTTTTAAAAACTTTGAATAAATTCAATTAAGTCCAAAAACATTTTGTAAATTCAATTCAAGTCCAAAAACCATTTTGCCTTAAATTGTTATATCGAAACATAGTTCAACACTAATCTTACTTTAATTTCTCTCGAATACTAAAGAATTAGTGACTAAGTTTCTCTCAAACACCTAGTCTTCTACTCAAGAAATGGACACTCTTATGCCTCCTAAAATCTTAAAAGATTAAGAACTCATAAGAAAAACAATTAATAAGCAAAATAAAACATTAATCAACCATTACAAAACAAAGTTTAAAGCATCCATAAATGAACCCCACAAAATATAGTCTAGTTCATGGTAGGGTTCAAATAAACCATGGAAAATCCCAATTTTTTCATTATTTCCTTACAACCCAGTCGAAGATCAATCATAAAATGGAGAAAAGCTCGGAGAAGAAAACATTAGATATGCACGGTTGACATTTCCTTCGAACAACTACGAACGACTACAGTGACTCGCCCCTCTCGGATGTAAGTGCCACTCCCTCGAGCTTCACCAATGGAGGAACACCACTAAAAACAGATGGGAAAAAGAAAAAGAAATAAGTTGAGCTTGTCAATAGAGGAAGAGAGGGTTGGAGAAAATGATGAATGAGAGATATCCTCCTAAATGATGTCATTTTCTTTATAAATCTAAGGGCAATTTTCCCAAAATTCCTATCATACCCCAAGTACACTCCAAATGCATGAATATTGATTCCATAGGTGGTAGTGGGTCCTATTCAGGTGGTTACCAGCCCTATTCACGTGCTAATAATAGCTGTCATTTGTGAAAAATATATTTTTTTCCTTTATTGCTCTAGAAAGGCCAAGGCATTGCAGTCTACTTCAACAACTTATGATACCACGACATTCTTCTCTGCTCGTCTTATGCTCATTGTTTTATGCACATCACCAAATAGCCTCATCTTTCCCATCATATAACACATTCATAAAGTAAAATATAATTGAAAAACACAACCACCAAAATGAAACTATATGAAACTACATGCACCTAAAATGATCTATATGAGCCTTTAGACAATCAATAACTTAAATGAAAAATGCCTTAAAGTAGCCTTTTTACGGAGTTATCATTGACTTTTGACTATTGACAGTTGACTTTAGTTTTGACCCATTGACTTTTTTGAAGACCTCTATCCTAACATTTTTCAATGTCCTCAGTCCGTTTCTGTAATTTTTTTCCAAATTCTGAATTGAAAGTCATATTTTTACATTTTTGGTGTTTTACAGTATAATTATATTGTAACACCCCAACCCATAACCAACCCGAATACGAGTCTGGGATGTCACATTAACCTTTTAAACCATTTCTTATATAAAAAGAGGAAAATTCATATTTAATTTAAATATACGAAATAATTTACATATATTACTCTAAAAGTTTACAAAAAATGTTCAGAGCTTCTACCATTTAATTCTTTTAAATACATGACAACACTAAAATACAACAAAAAAACCTATTGATAATTTTTTTGATATGATCTTTGTAGAAGTTACGCTATCTCCTCTGCCTATCTTCTCTTTGGAACTTCTCGGATCCTACGTGTGAAACACTCACACGCTAAGTCATAGATTTAGTGAGACATGTAAATAAATAATGAAAACTATAACTACTTAACAAATGCATGTACGTTTCATACAACATGAAGCTTATATGCACACATATTATTATTATCATTCATTTATTTTATTATATCATCATGTACTTATCATATTTATATATGTCATAAAACACACATATCATTTTGAAAAAGAAACACACATAGCATCATACTAGGCTTGTTTATTTATTCTTTTTAAAACCCATGTATACATTTGAGAACTAAAGATATGTGAGTACATAGAGGATGTGCACATATGTTGTCACCATAGCTCGTATAAATTCCCACTAGGGGTACATATAATTTGTCCCGAATGACCACATAGAAATGTTCCGAATGACCTCAAAGATGTCCCGAAGGACCATATATAACACATATGTCCCGAAAGACCACTCCTTAAGGACCACTCGTTAAGGACCACATACATATTCTAATGGATCAAATAAGTGTACTGAAATTCTGCATATATGTTCCAAAAGATTACATATATGTCCCAAAGACTCTTGGTATGTAAACTACACCCCTATATCTCATATCAAATAACATGGGCATTATCTTTTATGTTTGTCACATAAATACATTCATATCACATAGTCATATAAGTTCATAGTTTCATATCACATATATCATGTAACATTCTCGTGGAGTCTCATATCCTATTATCACATATATATTATGTCACATTTTCTTGTATTCATATAGACATGTAATCACATATATCACTTTCACATATCTTTTATCATATATCTTATCTCTTATGATCATATAACTTATTATCACCCATGGATCATATTCACATAATTTATCACACATACATACATTCACATAGATCACATATGGATATGCACTTAACATCTAGACATATGCATATACTCAGGTACACATAAGTATCATATCATTACATGCTTGTACTCTAGTACTCACGAAATTAGACTCATCGCAAGTCTTAATTCCCTAACATAACTTATACTTAATATCATGTACTCACCTTGGTCTCGATAGTCAATATCAATCTCTGATCGCTCTTTCGAAAATTCCTACGTTGGCGACTTGTCGGGACTTTGTTTTCAATCGATATCTATACAAATATACATTGGGATACTCACATGAGCATTCTAAATATCATAATTCGATCCTTAATAATTCAAACTAAAAGAAAGGCTTTATACAAATTTCCACTTTGAGTAGTATCAGTACCCTATGTATGGTATCGATACTTCTATAGCTATGGTATGTATACCAAGCTTGGGTATCGATACCCATTTTTGATTTTGTGATCCTTATTTCCAAAATGGTATTGATACTAGCCAAATGGTATCGGTACCCATAGTATTGATACTACCCCCTTACGTATTGATACCCCTTGAATGACTTGTCAAAATTTAGCTTATGGTATCGATATTGATTAATAGAGTATCGATACCATCTTTTAAATTTTAACCATTTTCCTCATTGAAGTATCGGTATTGGATGAACATTATCGATACCCCATGCCCAGAATTCATATTTTTAGCTAAAAAATTCATTCATACTTACATATACCTTTCATTTTTAACTCCTTTCATACTACTAAACTTAAATACACGTTCTCTAATCAATTAATATTAATATAACACGTCATTATCTTCAAAATCTCATCCTATATCTTGAAATCAAGAATCCTACCAATTTTATAACATGTTATAATTTCAATTCTAACACTTCATACTTCTTAATTTGACTGATGATAAGTCAATTTTAGTCTTAAATTCTACTTACTAACTCTCTTTCAATATTTCACTTATAAACCTCTTATCTTTAATCCTTCCTAACTCCTTCATCTTTTAATTTTAAGACCATTTAAGCTTTCTTTAAGCTTAAATAGCACTCAAAGAACAAAACCCAACTTAAAATCCAAGAAATAAATAGCTAAATATTAACTTACCTTTACGCTGGAGCTAACGGGAAAAAGAAGAAAGCAAAAAGAAATGAGCTTCCAGATTTCTCTCTCAAATCCCACGTGTTTATCTCTTAATAAAGGAGATAAAATATCCTTTAAGCTGAAAATACCATAATGCCCTTCACTCTTTCCATATTTATTATTTAATCCAATACCATAATATTCATATTTAAGTCCCTAAACTTTTCCATTTTTCTTAAATTGGTCACTAAATTTCAAAAACTTTCATTTCAGTCACTAGTCTGATTGTTTTTGGGATGTTACATATGTTAAGTAAATTATGGAAATTATGATCTTACTCTTCGATATTATATTCTAAAGGTGATCGCGTGTCTCCGCACCACTCTCCAGTGGGTCCAAATCACCTCTATTCAACTCAACTTAACTCTTCACTTTCAATTTGAGATACCCGTGAGTATTATTAATTGAATTACTAGTTAATTTTTTTATTTATGTATTACTTCAGTTATTATACAATAATACATTATCATTAGGTTTTCGATACGTAGGACCTAGTATTATCATTCATAGAAAGCGTAAAGCTTAGTCGATATAGATAAGTTGGTATATGTGTCCCATTGACCCGTATGATGCATTTAATATTTTTATACTTTTATGTTCTATGATATATTATCTGTACGGATGTTCATATTTTGATTTTTTCTATCTGTAATATGCATTATTTATTATTGTTATTGTATCATTTTTTATCTAAGTATTGATATATTTCTGTCATCTGCATGAGTTCTTCTATAGAGGATAACATCCTCGTCTTGTTTCAGCATCGGATTCTCTACGAAGGGTAACATCCCTATCTTATTTCTATTTGGGATCCTCTTTGGAGGGTTATGTTCTCATCCTAATTTCTGTTTTTGATTGGGATCCTTTTCGGAGGAAATTATCCCCATTCTGATTTATGTTGAGTACCTCCTCGAAGGTCAACTAAGACTCCTCTTCAGAGGGTAATGTACTCATCTTGATTTCTGTTTTTTGTTCTGTATCCACCTTTGGAGGTCTCAGGTTCCTTTCAACATATAATGTTATCCATTTTTTTCAACTATAACGAAAGGTAAGGCTATAGAAAACTCTGTATGGTTTCCTGATGATAGATACAAATTTTTAGTGTTGCTTGATTATTGTATTATTTTATCATATATGAACCATTTGTATTTTTATTTGTATTTAGTGGGCACACTAAGCTTTTACCTCACACTGTTTCTATTTACATTAACAGATTAATCAAAGGTATAACAGGTTTGGCTATTAGATGTACTGTCTTGATTTCGTACTATGGGAGGTTAAATATTTGTTTTTACCTCATATAAATGTGACATGAGTTATTATTGATTTTATAATTAGTAAATTTATTTAAAATAATTTATTAAACTAATTTTGTTCATAAGTCATTTATGTGATTAGCGAGACTATCCTCATTCAATTATAACTCTTATGTCAGGTTTAAGGGGTTACATTTAGTGGTGTCAGAGCACAAGTTTAAATTCTTAGACTACATAGCCTGGTATAATTATGAAAATTTGTGTATAATAAATTTGTAAAATGATTTTCAGATCAGTATGAAAAAATATTTTTGAAAAACCATGCCACAAGATTTTTAAGTATTTTTTTTGAAATTATCGAGACTCTAGTGTTGGGTTTCTGCCTAGGTTACCTCAACCCATACAAATTTCAGAGTGGGTATTAAGTGAGTAATTGTGGACCTTATTGGTGAATTATCTTTATCTTTGTTCAAGAAAGAATCAGTTTAGGTTAATGTTGATTGTCTCCTCAAATTTGGCCACTTAATTCTGATTGAGCTTGGTATATTCTTGATAAATTTGCTAGACAGTGTATTTTAAGATTGTTTGTTGTCATGAGGTCTCTGTATCTATTATTTCTAATTGGGACTTGAGATTTACATCACGATTCTGGAAGACTCTATATGGGGCTCTAAGCACTCGATTAAACTTTAGTACATCTTATCGTCCGTACTCTGATTGTAAGTTAAGTAAGCTATTCAAATTTTGAAAGATGTATTGAGATGATGTATTATAGGTTTAGAGGCAGTTGTGAGGATCATTTACTGTTGGCTAAGGTTTATTAGACCTTATCGAATTGTGACAAATAGGATTATTTTCATATCAGCTTGAGTTACTGCTAGAGCTTAATCGTATTATTAATGTCGTTTGCATCTTTATGATAAGGTATTACTATTCCGATCCATCATATATGTCTCTGTTGAGAATTGAGTTAAGATCTGATTTAACTTAAGAGGAAAAGCCTATAGATTATTTCATATGAGGATCAAATTTTGGGAAGCAAATGGCCTTGGGAAGGCCACATGGGAGATAGAAGTCTAGGAGGATGTTGTTCCTTTATCTTTTTGTGTCATGTAAAATTATGAGGTCAAAATTTTCTTGAGGGGAGAGTTATCACACCCCAAATTTGGGGTTAAATGAAATTATTAAGAAATTTCAATTATTTTTGTAAACTTTTAAAAGTGTGGGGACTCCTTATATTATTAGCCCACATGTTTTCATTCAAATGCCTATTTTAGTTTCTCCCTTCTTTTTCCCCCATTTTTGTTTGAAAGCTCAATTGTCCCTCTCTCTTATTCACTTTATTTAGCTGGTTTGTCTTTCATATTTTTTGATTCAGTGACATAAAAAACTATCACGGAGTGCACCATTGCTACCGATGTTTTTCCATCATCATGTCGATTCTGTTAAACCTTGCATTGTCACTTAGGTCAGCGTCGTTTTTGAGATATGCAAGAGGAAACTTACAAGTTTTGTAAAAACATCATCTCAGTCATTTTTTTACTGAGAAACAATGTCGGTAATGAACTCCCTAGCCCTTAAAAAATTAAATATACAATTTTGGTATTTTTAGGTAACTGAAGGGCATCGTATGCGTCACATAGACCGATGTTATGTGTGTATCAAAGCTTTTTAGCAGATTGATCAAATCGATTTTAACAAGTCTGATCTAAACTAGACATGAACTGAACCATTTGTGACTTGTTAACTTGACTCGTTAACTCAATTCTTTAACATAACCCGTTGATCGTTGACTTTGATTGTTAACTATTGACCGTTGACCGTTGACCATTGACCATTAACCTTGACCATTGGTTGTTGACTTTGATCTATTGACTTTTTAAGACCTCTATTGTAACACCCTAATTTAGTCCAACCTAAAGATAAAAGGATAAAAGAGTCACATGGAACCACCGAGGTGGCTAACCCAAAAATTTTCTTTTAAATCAATTGTAAAACTTCATATAAAAACTATCCATAACAATATGAAATAAAAACATAATAATCATAATTTAAAAATTTGGGTGGAGCTCCCAATACATCCAAAACATTAATATTGTGTTTAAAAATACAATAGAATTATGACATAATTAAAAAGGTGTCTATGAACAATAAATGCCATCCAAATACAAATCAAGACATACTCAGGCACCTCAGCTGATCTGGAATTTATGACGATGACAACACTCCATGAACGAACTTTTAAGAACCTAAGTATGAAAACACATTTCGAATGTTGAGATTACGAGCTCAATGATATATTAATAACTGTATTGTATTACATGTATTCACGACATAGACATGCTAGTGGCATAGATATGTATACATAAGGATGTTGACTTGAAATGTTAAGGTAGGTAACATGGTGTGACTGAGGGTTCTATATCTCAAAACACACACCCCTCTAGCCTACCTAGAATAGCCTTGGGTATATGGGATGAGATCCGGAATTGCATTGGAAATGTACACTCGACCAACTTACTCCGTCGAGTCCCGAGGCATCTGTGCCCAATCAATAACTAAAGTGCCTTGGCATTGACTGGTATATATCCAAACAAGACGATCATCATCTGCTAAAGTTTCTTGTGTGTCTTGAGTATTTCCCTAGTATCGATTAGTTTTATGTTATCCTAGTTGTTATTATTTCTACTTGTGTTATGTTTATTATTATTATCACTCGTAGTTTTATTTCATGGTATTCTGATGTTATTGGGCCCCTCAAGTCTAACCCTTTAACCATTTGATTCCTTATCCAAAATTGTACACTGATACCGATATTGAATCCTTCAATATCAGTACTGACCCTTGATTATCCATACTCATCCTTTGATATCGATACTGATATGACTATTATAAGTTGAGAATGAAGGGTAATATCGATACTCTTAGACCGGGTATCGATACTTCTGAACTACGGTATCTATACTATCCTGAGTATCGATAATAGATTTTGTGTCAATGTTTAGAAAAATAACTCATTATTGAGACTTCCATGAGTATCGATACCAAAATTGGCTATTGGAATTTACAAAGTAAACTCTATATCGATACTCCTATTGCAAGTATCGATATCCAACCAGTAATATCGATACTTTATGAATTAATATCGATGCTACTAACCCAAAACTTCCTTATTTTAACTCATCTGACGAACAATATCAGTATTGTTCTTTCAGTATCGATACTTAAACCCCAAAAATACCATGTTTAGGATTTCATCCAAAAGCCCTACTGAGGTTCTCAAATATTATTAGAGTTTTGTGTATGATAAGAGGGATCATAATAGGTCTATAAACATACTGAGAAACACCAAATACTAAAATCTACCATGAACATACTTCATATCTCATACAAGCTAACAAATGCACCTATTGATCTACACATGGTAGAGTTGAGCTACAAGTGTATTACTTGGACTACTAAGTTGTTGTAAATTCTCAAAGCTCAACCAAGATTCAATTTTTCCTTCATTTTGCTCTTGGAGCTTTATCCAACTTCTCTCATTAAAAAAATCATATGCATAAGTTATTAACTGATTTATGAAGCTAAATGGGAGTTAAAAAGACTTTCTAAGGTTGAAATCAATAAAAAAATGAGCTGGATAGCTAAGGTTTTCTTAAACCCCCACTAAACCCACATTTGGCTTCCATAACCAGAACTTACAAGGGAAGGCTTGAAATTAAGCTTGGAAAGAGTAGATTAAGGTTCTTACCTTATGTTGTTGGGCAGGGTTTGAAATGGAATAAAGCTCCCACATTTTCTTGGAATTTTTGGCAACAAAATAAGTTTGAATAGATGAAGAAGAATGAGACAAAATGGTTAGGGAAAATAAGATATCAAGATTTCCTCCATTGACATCATCCCTCATTAAAAGGATTCAGCCCATAAATTGCTCACATGGTCCTTCTAACTTTGACACAACCTAAAAATACTCATATTATCATATATTGGGCCCAAACCAATGTTCACTTGGTCCAAGCTTCCCTACAAGGCTAATGGGCCTATCCAAACACTTTTGGTTTAACCTAAAACTATCAACCTGAGATTCGGGGTGTTACGTCTATCCTGAAATTTTTTAACATCCTAAGTCCATTTTACCGAATTCTAACGTGTAATCATTGTTTTGCATCTTTTAATGCTTTACAATACATTTATGTTGAGTAAATTCTTGAAACTATGATCTTACTCTTCGGCATTATATTCTGAAGGTTTTCGCATCTTTCTGCACCGTTTTCTAGTGGGTTCGAATAACCTTTGTTCAACTTAGCTTGACTCTGCACGTTCGACTTGAAATACGCACGAGTGTTATTAATTGAATTACTAGTTAATTTCGGTTAATTATGTATTACTTCATTTTTTATAGTAATACATTATCATGAAGTTTATGTTCCACAAGACCTAGTACTATTCTTCGTGGGAAGTTTAAAGCTTAGTCGGTATAGATTAGTTGGTATAGGTTTGTCCCCCTGACTCGTATGATGGATTTAATAATTTTATACTTTTATTTGTGATATGTCTGATTTCTTATTGGAATTATATCACTTTTTATATTGAGTATTGATATAATTTTTTCATCTACGTGGGTTTTTCTATATATGGTAGTATCCCCTTCATGTTTATACATGAGATCCTCTACGGAGGGCAATATCCTCATCTTGTTTTAGTTTGGGATCCTTTTCGGAGAGCTATATCACCATTATGATTTTTGTTTCTAACTAAAATCCACTTCGAATGACATTATCCCCATCCTAATTTCTGTAGAGTTCCTCCTTGGAGGTTAACTCTGGCTCATCTTCGAATGGAAACATCATCATCTTGATTTATATTTTCTGCTCTAGATCCATCTTCGGAGGTCTCAGGTTCCTTTCAACAGGTAATATTCTCCATTATGTTCGTCTATAACGAAAGGTAAGCTATAAAAAACTCTGTATGGTTTCCTGATGATATATATATATTTTTACTATTACTTGATTACTATATTGTTATATCATGTTTGAATGATCTGAATTTTTATTTGTATTTAGAGGGCATACTGAGCTTTTAGCTCACACTGTTTTTGTTTACATTTAAAGATTAATCAGAGGTATAATGGGTTAGGCTATCGGAGGAGCAGTCTCAATTTCGTATTGTTTGAGGTTAAATATTTGTCTTTACCTCATATAAATATGGCATGAGTTAGTACTGATTTTATAATTAGTAAATATTTTTAAAATTATTTATTAGACTAATTTCGTTCATAAGTCGTTTCTATGATCAACGAAACTATCCTGGTTCAGTTGTAACTCATAAGTTGGGTTTCAGGGGTTACAAAAAACCATTCTTTTAACCACTGAGGTTGCTTGGTTCGTGCAGAAATATTAATACACTACTAATAAGTAGTAATATTACAATACTCTAAAGAGTAAAGTACACAAATGGTCTCCTATTATAGTACACAAATGCTATTCATGTATTCCAAATTTGTCCTTTTTCGTTAAAAAAATTTATGGTCGTCTGAGTTAGACGTTAATCTATTGAGTGAGATATGATAAAATCTAATCCTAGAACCATTTGATATGTATTTTGTGGGTTGACAAGTGTTTGAAACATTATGTTTTTTATCCAGTTCTTAAAAACAACAATAGTCTGCAGACATCATTAAAATATGATTTTATCATATCCTAGTCAACAAGTTAACGTTCAACTCAAGTATCCGTCAATTTTTTAACAAAAAAGGACGAGTTTGGAACATATGAATAATCGAGTGATCATTTAATTACTTTTAATAGTCAGGAGGCTTAATAAAGCATCACCCTATAATTAGGGGATCATTTGTATACTTTAAACTACTTTAAAAGTAGTAATACAAGAACCTAATAAAAGACATCAATGATAAAAATAAATGTTGATATCCCTAGAGGTATTGGTTCAAGAACTGGCGTCTGCAAAGCGTCTGTATATTGTCAATAAGTTAAGAAATTTTAAAAAATTATCATTTTGTAATCACCCCAAACTATTAAAAAAGTAAAAATATAATTATGCTGTGAACTTACTTATTATTGTATCAGTGATTTTCATAATGAATTTTGATAACATTAACAATTTGACTTGAATTTTTAAATTTAAAAAATAGGAACTAAGTTATCATAAATAAAAATAGAATGACTAAATTCTAAATATAAAAATAGTATAATGATTTTGATCATATTTTAACCTAAATTAAATTATGAATTTTTATTTGATACCCCAATAATCAAAAAAAAATATGAATTATTATTTTAGTATTCATTAGGTGATCGTAATAGTAAAAGTGAATCTTGTTCATTTTAAAGAAGTGTTGTTAATCATCCCAAAAGTAAATTTAAAATCATAATTGGTAAAGTGATTTTTAGCGTAATCTCTCAAGCTCAAATTTCTAGTTTTTGCTTTGGAAAATCACTTTTGAGTGAAATTATATTTTTATCCTCAAATACTAGATTTTCAGTTTACAATGTAATATTTAAAATGAACATATTTTCTTTTTTAATCTCAAACAATTAAATTTAAATTGCATTTTTCAAAAATACTTTCAAAACAATTTTTCAAAGTAATAGAAAACTAACTATGAACAAATAAAATTTGTAATCACACCGAACTAAAAATAATAACCATAATTAGAGATACATAATTGTCTAATAAAGTCGCTAAATAGGGCTGTAAATGAGACGAGACAACTCACGAGCTATTCAAGATCGACTCGATCAAAGCTCGATAAATACTCAACTCGAATGGACTCGAGCTCAACACGAGTTCTTAACGAGCCTAAACGAGCTATATGATACTCGACTCGAAAAGCTCGTGAGCAGTTCAAAAATATAATGTATTAAAATTTTATTTAAAAAAATAAATTATTAATAATATTAATATTTATGTGTTGATTTTTTAAATATAGTATAAGATTTCTATGCATTTAAGGTTCATATTTGAGTTTGAGGCTTCGATCGAGTTAATTTTAAGATTTTTTTTTTTCATTTTGAGCCTTTTCGAGCTTTTATAAGTTTCAATTCATGATTTTGAGTTTGAGTCGAGCTTGACAATTTTAGGCTCTCAAGTTTTCGAGTCGAGTCGAGCTTCATTTCAGAATTTTCGAATTGAGTCAAGCTCAGTAATACTCGAGCTCGACTCGGCTCGTTTACAGCCCTACCGCTGAATATAGAGCTAGGCTGTGAATATAGGGCTAGGCTGTGAATATAGGGCTGGTGGAATGGAGCGATCCACCTGATTCTATAAGAAACCTTCTCCAAGTGGATAAGCAAGCTTGGATAAGAAGCCAAGCCAACTGCTAAACTCCCTTTATACTTGTAACGGGGGGGGGGGGGGGAAGCCGCTTAGAGGAAAAACTCCACGAGTATATTAGATTAGAATCCATAAATTATAAGAAATACTTTCATTGGCTTCTTTTAATAGGTTTTTTTTCCTCTCTCCATCTTTTTTTAAACCAAAATCAAGGAGTGTTGGAGAAATTTTGTTTAGATATATGCTTTTTATAATTTTAATTGATAATCTAATTTTATATTTAAATTGTATAAATTCATACTAATTAATTTTTAGTATAACTTTATAAAAGTTCACACTTATAAGTTTTAACACATCTTGTGCTTATCCAACTATCCATGAGGAAATAGGAATAGAATTCTCCTGCCATTGATGGGGTATTTACAGGGGCATAAAATAGGGGTAGGAGAAATAAAATAGGGGCAGGAGAATTCTATTCATGCATGAGTGGCTATTAAATAGAAGTATCCCCGCTTTGTGTTTTTTCAATAAGGTTTATGTTCCACGTTGTCCTTCACAGTGAAGAAAAAACTTGATAAAACCCTATTTACATCCTGCAGTTTTAATCGGAAATGAATCGGAATTTGATCTAAAGAGAACGGCGATCCAACATGAGAGATCTGTTTTACAGGCTCTTCTCTCTCCTTCCTCCACAACCCCCCGAGTATGCCAATTTCTCTTTCTTTTTTTCTTGTATGTCAATGCCAGAATAGGAGAGACTAACTGAGTTAAAGATTAGGTTAAGTCGGAGTTCATAATGTATTTTGTGTTTCATGGTTGTAGAGGTCGTCGATTCCTGACTGATTGGACCAAGCCACAGAGCACATAAACCAGCTTCGAACACGTTTGGAGGGACTTGAACAAAGGATATCTCAACGGGAAGAGGCTCATAGAGCGACAAGAACAACGATGATGTCCCCAGTTATAAATATATCAGTATTGAAAAGTCGGCCAACAGCCAACAAGTTGGCCACATTATTTTCAAGAATTAATGCACCGAAAGGTGCATGGAAATTTTTTGTTTAAATATTAAATGGGATAATTCAATTTAGTCCTAAACTTTAGGGTATTTATAAGATTAGTCATCAAGCTTCAACTATAAATACTCTATTCCATTTAGTTTTAAAATCATCTCAAAGCATTCTAGCTTTCTTCCAATACTAGAGAATTTAGAGAGTTTCTTGAGAGTTGTTTTCTCTTTTTTATCAAGAGAGAATTATCATTGTTTTCTCCTTGGTAGATTGAGAGAAGTTTTAATTCCTATTTTCTCATAGTGAAATTCTTCTACCGTTGCTCGTGGTTTTTACCCTTATTATTTAGAGGTTTTTCATGTAAATTTTGTGTCTCTTTTATCTTCAATATTATTTTCTCAAATTATTAGTTGTGATTTTGCTCTATTCGATAGCCGTCTTCCGCAACAATTGGTATCCGAGCCAGATTAGAGTGTGTAATATCTACTTATTGTCTTTGTGGTCGCCACCAAAAGGTGGATCCTCCAACATAAGAAAGTAAGAAGGTATTACCCATTCTTTGAAGGTTTCAAAGAACTATTCACGATAGTGAAATAGTGGGAGCTATCCGTAATAGAAGTTATGGCAACAAAATTTGATATTGAAAAATTCAATAGGAGAAATTTCTCATTGTGGAAAATGAAGATGAATGTCATCCTGAGGAAAGACAGGTGTCTAGCAGTTATTATCAGTGAAAGGTCGGTAGATTTCACAGATGACAAATGGATCGAAATGGACGGGAATACTATGGCAAACTTTCATCTAGCATTAGCTAATGAAGTATTGTCAAGCATCGAGAAGAAGAAGATAACTAAGGAGATATGAGATCATCTCACCAAATTGTACGAGGCCACATCGTTGCACAATAAAATTTTCCTTAAGAGGAAATTGTACACTCTCCGAATGCCAGAATCTACTTCAATGATGGAGCACTTAAACACACTGAACAATTTATTTTCTCAGCTTACATCATTACGATGTACAATTGGAGAACAAGAACGTGATAAACTTCTACTTCAAAGTCTACATGATTCGTATGATCAACTCATCATCAACTTGACAAACAGTAATGTCACCAGTCTAGTCTTCGATAATGTTGCAGCTACTGTTCTACAAGAAAAAAATCGGCGTAAGAACAAGGAAGACATACAAGTAAATCTGCAATAATCAGAAACGTTGACAACGATGAGAGGAAGATCAACAGAACGTGGCCAAAGCAGCATTCACAAACATGGTAGATCGAAGTCAAGAAGAAAGAAGAATTTAAAGTGCTTCAAATGTGGAAAGAAGGGTCACTTGAAGAGGATTATTGGAGTCTAAATAAAAACTCCAATCCATAAGGCAATACCGCAAACACTTCAGATGATGGAGATTCTTTATACTGTGAAGCATCAACCACCGTGGAAGGCATAAAAAGATTTGCAGATATATGGCTCATTGATTCGGGAGCAACATATCATATGACCTCAAGAAGAGAATGGTTCCATCATTATGAACATGTCTCAGGAGGATCTGTGTATAGTTGCAATGATCATGCCTTAGAGATCATTGATGTAGGAACCACTAAATTGAAGATGTATGATGGAACAATTAAAGTTGTTCGAGATGTGCGGCACGTGAAAGGCCTGAAGAAAAATTTATTATCCTACGGATTGTTGGATAATAATGCAAGCAAGATTGAGACACGGAAAGGAATCATAAAGGTGTTCTGTGGAGCGCTTGTGTTGCTGAAAGACGGAAAAGATAGCAGCAAACTTGTACATGCTGAAGGGAGAGACTGTGCTAGAAGCATAAGCCTCTGTTGCCTCATGTAGTTCAGATTCTGCAATGTTATGGCATCAGAAACTTGGACACATGTCAAAACAAGAAATAAAAGTCCTTGTGGAGCAAAAGCTACTTCCAGGCTTAACAAAGGTATTACTGCCTTTGTGTGAGCATTGCATAACAAGTAAGATGCACCAGTTAAAATTCAACAAATCAAATTCTAGAGGCAAAAGTGTTCTAGAATTGGTTCACTGGATATAAGATCAAGTGTTTCAGAATAGATAATAGAGGAGAATACACAAATGAAGAATTTGATGACTTTTGCAAGAAAGAAGGCATCAAAAGATAGTTCATAGTGGAGAGCACTCCTCAACAAAATGGAGTGGTAGAGCGGATGAACATAACCTTGTTAGAAAGAACAAGAGCAATGTTGAGGGATGCAGGCCTAGAAAAATCATTCTGGGCAGAAGCAGTCAATACCACCTATTATTTGGTGAATCGAGCTCCATCAACTGCAATAGAGCTGAAGACACCAATTGAGATGTGGACTGGTAAACCAGCTGATTATTCAAACCTCCATGTATTTGGAAGTATAGTGTATGTGATGTACAACTCCCAAGAAATTTCAAAGCTGGATCTAAAATCCAGGAAATGCAAATTCTTGGGGTATACTGATGGTGTAAAGGGGTATCGCTTGTGGGATCCCACTGCCCGCAAAGTGATCATCAGCAGAGATGTTATCTTTGTAGAGGATACACTACAAAGAAACGAAGACAACGATAGCACTGAAAACTCAGAGACTACACAGATACATGTGGAAAAGGAGTTTGAGCAAGGAGATTCTTCTGAAGCAGAACCAACACATGATGAAAAAGAACCAGAGAGTTCTGAATCTCCAACAACTCATCAATCAGATTGTGTGAGAAGACGTCCCAATTGGCACTCAGATTATGTTATAGAAGGAATATTACATACTGACTTTTAACAGAGGACGGTAAGCCATCAACATACCAGGAGATAATAAACATCTCAGATTCTTCACTGTGGATGATTGCGATACAAGAAGAAATCGAATCTCTTCATAAAATAATACATGGGACCTTGTGCCACTACCACAAGGAAGGAAGCCAATTGGTAACAAATGGGTCTTCAAAATCAAGCGAAATGGTGACGATCAAGTTGAGAGGTATCGTGCAAGACTGGTGGTCAAAGGATATGCTCAAAAAGAAGGTATTAATTTCAATGAAATCTTTTCTCCTGTGGTTCGACTAACAATAGTTCGAGTAGTTTTGGCAATGTGTGCTACATTGAACTTACATCTAGAGCAGCTAGATGTTAAAACAACTTTTTCCATGGAAATCTTCAAGAAGAGATTTACATGCTCCAGCCTGAAGGTTTTGAAGAAGACGAAAAGAAGAACTTGGTTTGCAGGTTAAACAAATCTCTGTACGGTCTAAAGCAGGCACCGAGGTATTGGTATAAGAGATTTGATTCTTTCATTATGTGCCTTGGATATAATAGACTTAATACAGACCCTTGTGCTTATTTCCAGAGGTCTGGTGATAACGATTTTGTTATATTGCTGTTGTATGTGGATGACATGTTGGTTGCAGGACCCAACAAAGATCATATTGAAGAATTGAAGGCACAACTGGATATGGAATTTGAAATGAAGGACTTGGGATCAGCAAACAAGATTCTAGGGATGCAAATTCACCAAGATAGAAGTGATATGAAGATTTGGCTTTCACAAAAGAATTATTTGAAGAAGATCTTGTCACGATTTAACATGCAATATTGTAAGCCAATTTCTACCCCTATTCCTATTAACTTCAAATTATCCTCCAGTATGAGTCCTAGCAATGAAGAAGAGAGGATGGAGATGTCTCGAGTGCCGTATGCATCGACAGTGGGAAGTTTAATATTCGCTATGATATGCACAAGACCAGACATTGCACAAGCAGTGGGAGTGGTTAGTCGGTACATGGTGAATCCAGGCAAAGAGCATTGGAATACAGTGAAGAGGATCCTGAGATATATCAAAAGGACCTCAAATGTTGCATTATATTACGGAGGATCAAACTTACTAATCAATGGGTATGTAGATTCTGACTATGCATGGGATTTGGATAAAAGCAAATCTACTACAGGATATGTGTTCAAAGTCGCTGGTGGAACTGTAAGATGGGTTTCAAAATTGCAGTCAGTTGTGGCTACATCCACAACAGAAGCAGAATATGTAGCAGCTACACAAGCCAGTAAAGAATTAACTTGGTTGAAGATGTTTTGGAGGAGCTTAGGCACAATCAAGAGTATATCTCTCTATTTTGTGACAGTCAAAGCGCCTTGCATCTAGTAAGGAATCTAGCATTTCATTCAAGAACAAAACACATACGAGTTCAGTACCACTTCCTTCATGAAAAGGTGGAAGAAGGGATGGTAGATATGCAGAAGATCCATACCAAAGACAACATAGCAGATTTCATGACAAAGGCAATCAATGTTGATAAATTTACTTGGTGTCGATCCTCTTGTGGCCTGGCAGAGATGTAAGAAACATGATGGTACAAGGTAGAAAGAATGGTGTGAAGATATGATTGTTTCAATCAAATCTTCAAGTGGGAGATTATTGAAAAGTCGGCCAACAGCCAATAAGTGACCAAGTTGGCCACATTATTTTCAAGAATTAATGCACCGAAAGGTGCATGGAATTTTTTTTTATAAATATTAAATAGGATAATTCAATTTAGTACTAAACTTTAGGGTATTTACAAGATTAGTCATCAAGCTTCAACTATAAATACTCTATCTCATTTAGCTTCAAAATCATCCCAAAACATTCTAGCTTTCTTTCAATACTAGAGAATTTGCAGAGTTTCTTGAGAGTTGTTTTCTCCTTTTTATCAAGAGAGAATTATCATTGTTTTCTCCTTGGTAGATTGAGATAAGTTGTCATTCTAATTTTCTCATAGTGAAATTCTTTTACTGTTGCCCGTGGTTTTTACCCTATATTATTTAGGGATTTTCCACGTAAATTTTGTGTCTCTTTTATCTTCAATTTTATTTTCTCAAATTATCATTGTGATTTTGCTCTATTCGATAGTCGTCTTCCTCAACAATTGTTATACTAGCCAGATTAGAGTGTGTACTATCTACTTATTATCTTTGTGGTTGCCACCAAAAGGTGGATCCTCCAACATAAGAAAGTAAGAAGGTATTACCCATTCTTTGAAAGTTCCAGAGAACTATTCACGATACTGAAATAGTGGGAGCTATCCGTAATAGAAGCTATGACAACAAAATTTGATATTGAAAAATTCAATGGGAGAAAATTTTCATTGTGGAAATTAAAGACGAAGGCCATCATGAGGAAAGACGGGTGTCTAGCAGCTATCAGTGAAAGACCGGTAGATTTCACAGATGACAACAAATGGATCGAAATGGAAATGAATGCTAGATCAAACTTTCATATAGCATTAGCTGATGAAGTATTGTCAAGCATCGAGGAGAAGAAGAAAACTAAGGAGATATGGGATCATCTCACCAAATTGTACGAGGTCATATCGTTGCACAATAAAATTTTCCTTAAGAGGAAATTTTACACTCTCCGAATACCAGAATCTACTTCAGTGATGGAGCACTTAAACACGTTGAACACTTTATTTTCTCAGCTTACATCATTATGATGTACAATATGATAACAAGAACGTGCTGAACTTCTACTTCAAAGTCTACATGATTCGTATGATCAACTTGATAAACAGTAATGTCACCAGTCTAGTCTTCGATAATGTTGCAGCTGTTGTTCTACAAGAAGAAAATCGGCGTAAGAACAAGGAAGACAGACAAGTAAATCTGCAAAAAGCAGAAGCGTTGACAACGATGAGAGGGAGATCAACAAAACGTGGCCAAAGAAGCAGTCACAAACATGGAAGATCGAAATCAAGAAGCAAAAAGAATTTAAAGTGCTACAACTGTGGAAAGAATGGTCACTTGAAGAAGGATTTTTGGAGCCTAAATAAAAACTCCAATCCACAAGGCAATACCGTAAATACTTCAAATGATGGAGATGCTCTATGCTGTGAAGCATCAACCACCGTGGAAGGCAGAAAAAGATTTGCAGATATAGCTCATTGATTCAGGAGCAACATATCACATAACCTCAAGAAGAGAATAGTTCCATCATTATGAACCTGTCTTAGGAGGATCTGTGTATAGTTGCAATGATCATGCCTTAGAGATCATTGGTGTGGGAACCATCAAATTGAAGATGTATGATGGAACAATTAAAGTTGTTCGAGATGTGCGGCACGTGAAAGGCCTAAAGAAAAATTTATTATCCTACGAATTATTGGATAATAATGCAAGCAAGATTGAAACACGGAAAGGAATCATGAAGGTGTTTCGTAGAGCGCTTGTGGTACTGAAAGGCGAAAAGATAGCAGCAAACTTGTACATGCTGAAGGGAGAGACTGTGCTAGAAGCAGAAGCCTCTGTTAGCTCATGTAGTTCAGATTCTGTAATGTTATGGCATCAGAAACTTAGACACATGTCAGAACAAGGAATGAAAGTCCTTGTGGAGTAAAAGCTACTTCCAGGCTTAACAAAGGTATCACTGCCTTTGTGTGAGCATTGCATAACAAGTAAGCAGCACCAATTGAAATTCAAAAAATCAAATTCTAGAGGCAAAAGTGTTCTAGAATTGGTTCACTCTGACGTATGGCAAGCACCAGTTACATCCCTAGGCGGAGAAAAATACTTTCTCATTTATTGATGACTACTCCATGAGATGTTGGGTGTACCCTATTAAGAAGAAGTCAGACGTGTTTTCAACTTTCAAAACCTTCAAGGCACAGGTGGAACTTGATTATGGAAATAAGATCAATTGTTTTAGAATATATAATGGATGAGAATACACAAGTGAAGAATTTGATGACTTTTGCAGAAAAGAAGGCATCAAAAGACAGTTCACAATGGCGAACACTCCTCAATAAAATAGAGTGTCAGAGAGGATGAACAGAACCTTGTTAGAAAGAACAAGAGCAATGTTGAGGGATGTAGGCCTAGAAAAATCATTCTGGACAGAAGCAGTCAATGCCACCTATTATTTGGTGAATTGAGCTCCATCAACTGCAATAGAGCTGAAGACACCAATGGAGATGTGGACTGGTAAACCAACTGATTATTCAAACTTCCATGTATTTAGAAGTATATTGTATGTGATGTATAACTCCCAAGAAATTTCAAAGCTAGATCTAAAATCCAAGAAATGCAAATTCTTGGGGTATGCTGATGGTGTAAAGGGGTATCGCTTGTGGGATTTCACTGCCCGTAAAGTGATCATCAGCAGGGATGTTATCTTTGTAGAGGTTAAACTACAAAGAAACGAAGACGATGATAGCGCTGAAAAGTCAGAGACTACACAGATATATGTTGAAAAGGAGTTTGAACAAGGAGATTTTTCTGAAGCAGAACCAGCACATGATGAACAAGAACCAGAGAGTTCTAAAGCTCCAATAACTCGTCAATCAGATCGTGTGAGAAGACATCCCAATTGGCACTCAGATTATGTTATAGAAGATAATATTTCATACTGCTTTTTAACAAGGGACGGTGAGCCATCAACATACCAGGAGGCAATAAACAACTTAGATGCTTCACTGTGGATGATGGCGATGCAAGAAGAAATCGAAGCCCTTCATAAAAATAATACATGGGACCTTGTGCCACTACCACAAAGAAGGAAGCCAATTGGTAACAAATGGGTCTTCAAAATCAATCGAAATGGTAACGATCAAGTTGAGAGGTATCGTGCAAGACTGGTGGTCAAAGGATATGCTCAAAAAGAAGGTATTGATTTCAATGAAATCTTTTCTCCTGTGATTCGATTAACAATAGTTCGAGTAGTTTTTACAAAGTGTGCTACATTGAACTTACATCTAGTGCAGCTAGATGTTAAAACAACTTTTCTTCATGGAAATCTTGAAAAAGAGATTTACATGCTCCAGCCTGAAGGTTTTAAAGAAGACGAAAAGGAAGAACTTGGTTTGCAGGTTAAACAAATCTATGTACGGTCTAAAGCAGGCGCCGAGGTGTTGGTATAAGAGATTTGATTCCTTCATTATGTGCCTTGGATACAACAGACTTAATGCAGACCCTTGTGCTTATTTCAAGAGGTCTGGTGATAACGATTTTGTTATATTGCTGTTGTATGTGGATGACATGTTGGTTACAGGATCCAATAAAGATCATATTGAAGAATTGAAGGTACAACTGGCTAGGGAATTTAAAATGAAGGACTTGGGATCAGCAAACAAGATTCTAGGGATACAAATTTACCGAGACAGAAGTAATAGGAAGATTTGGCTTTCATAAAAGAATTATTTGAAGAAGATCTTGTCTTGATTCAACATGCAAGATTGTTAGCCAATTTCTACCCCTCTTCCTATTAACTTCAAATTATCCTCCAGTATGAGTCCTAGCAGTGAAAAAGAGAGGATGGAGATGTCTCGAGTGTTGTATGCATCGGCAGTGGGAAGTTTAATGTTCGCTATGATATGCACAAGACTAGACATTGCACAAGCAGTGGGAGTGGTTAGTCGGTACAAGGTGAATCTAGGAAAAGAGCATTGGAATACAGTGAAGAGGATCCTGAGATATATCAAAGGGACCTCAAATGTTACATTATATTACGGAGGATCAAACTTACTAATCAATGGGTATGTAGATTCTGACTATGCAGGGGATTTGGATAAAAGCAAATCTACTACATGAAATGTGTTCAAAGTCGCTGGTGGAATTTGTAAGCTTCAAAATTGCAGTCATTTGTGGCTACATCCACAACAGAAGCAGAATATGTAGCAGCTACACAAGCCAGTAAAGAAGTAATTTGGTTGAAGATGCTTTTGGAGGAGCTTGGGCACAATCAAGAGTATGTCTCTCTGTTTTGTGACAGTCAAAGCGCCTTGCATCTAGCAAGGAATCCATCATTTCATTCAAGAACAAAACACATACGAGTTCAGTACCACTTCATTCGTGAAAAGGTGGAAGAAGGGATGGTAGATATTTAGAAGATCCATACCAAAGATAGTATAGCAGATTTCATGACAAAGGCAATCAATGTTGATAAATTTACTTGGTGTCGATCCTCTTGTGGCCTAGCATGATGGTACAAGGTAGAAAGAATGGTGTGAAGATATGATTGTTCCAATCAAATCTTCAAGTGGGAGATTATTGAAAAGTCGGCCAACAGCCAACAAGTGGCCAAGTTGGCTACATTATTTTCAAGAATTAATGCACCGAAAGGTGCATGGAAATTTTTTGTTTAAATATTAAATGGGATAATTCAATTTAGTCCTAAACTTTAGGGTATTTACAAGATTAGTCATCAAGCTTCAATTGTAAATATTCTATCCCATTTAGTTTCAAAATCATCCCAAAGCATTCTAGCTTTCTTCCAATACTAGAGAATTTAGAGAGTTTCTTGAGAGTTGTTTTCTCCTTTTTATCAAGAGAGAATTATCATTGTTATCTCCTTGGTAGATTGAGATAAGTTGTAATTCCTATTTTCTCATAGTGAAATTCTTCTACCATTGCCCGTGGTTTTTACCCTATATTATTTAGGGGTTTTCCACGTAAATTTTGCGTCTCTTTTATCTTCATTTTTATTTTCTCAAATTATCAAATGTTATTTTGCTCTATTCGATAGCTGTGTCTTCCGCAAACAATCAGAATATTGAAATATTTCTGGCATGGAAGTACATCTGATTACGAGATCCGAGTAAACCTTTCATTGAGTGAGATTATCACAATCATTCAAGAAGCAGGTGCTCAACTTCTAAGCCTTACACTTAGCAAAGCAGGCAACATGAACATCCTTTCCATCCTCTTTCACCGGGTAATCATTTTTTATATGTGAAATTAGGGTTTTCACTTTTTTGCACTATAGTTGGAATTAACGAGATATATTGCAAATTATTAAAAATTAAAATCCAATTTATTAAATATTATGCTTTGAAAGGTGATTATGTAACTCGAATTGTAGATTTATGAACGACATCACCCCCATGAAAAAATAGTTATAAAGAGGAAATCTTGTTGTACGTCCCTAATGTTAATTTAAGTAATAACAATAGTTTTGAAAAAAGAGCATTTTAAACCATATTTTAGCCTGTAAAATTGCATTGATGATGATTTAAATTCATCTGATGCATAAATTACAGTCATGTACATGAATTTTATTCATAAATTGTTTCATCAGATGTAAATGAATTAATTCATACACCAGATGCGTTTTAGCTACTGCTAAAAACTTGGCATTGTTGATTTCTGTACAGGCTGCAATCAGTTATATAAATGGAATTGATCGCTTAAGATTGCTTCAAAGGTTGAGCACTCTGATTGAAGAATAAAGCTCTCTAGCTGAGATAGTTATTTCCTGCTAAGAGAACCGATGGTGACGATCGACAGGAAGTGGTTCTCGAACTTGCTAGACTGGACCGGTTGTAAAAGTTTATAGCGGTGGTTCGTTGGTGGTGTCGGTATTGTGGTCATCGAGTATGATTCAATGTCATTGAAGGAGCTGTCTTAATGTCAAAAAGATGTGTATGTTGATTTCCGTTTTAGCAATCTCTAATGTTTTGGGATCGTGTTGTAATGATAATGTGTTTGTTATAACCTTACTTTTCAAGGTTGGACAATGTTCTTGATGATTTTTAAGGAATTGATGTATGGTTTTTCGTCATAGTATTTGGGTGACAAATTATTCTTGTTTTAAGCACTCTTTTGTAGTGCACTTTATGTGTAGTCTTAACTTTCTAAGTGTTCTTTTGTTACGTGAGGCGTTTGAACCTAATGTTATGATTTTCTCATGTATCATCATTATGATTTATGACATTATCTTGTCAAATAAATATTTTTATCTCTTTGTTTTTTGGATAAAATTTTAGAGGGTTTTTTTATATTTCACAATATTAAATTCGATGCATTAGTATAAATATTTAAGTAAATATTCAATTTTGTTTGAAAATTTTTAAGTGCCACAAGAATCATGTGCTTATAATTTACTAGATTCATATATATAATCTTATTTAAATTTAATTTAAAATCCGTTGAATTCAATTATTGTTTATCTAAAATTCAGCATGTCACACTATCAAAGTTTTATACCCTTTAAATATTGAAATTAGTTTACTCTAGAAGTAAAAAAATATGGTATTCTTTACCCAAAAGGCAAGATAATTATATAAGAGATACATGTTCAAAGTAGGCTAGTTTATTTTTTTAGGCTGGGATACTATTAATCATTTAAATTGAGATTAAAAAAATAAATTAAATACTTAATTTTCATCAAATACCATAATTATTAACTTTGTTTTTTAATCAAAAACTAGTTTATGTTAGTTTAATAAATTTAGTATAAAAAATTAGATTTTACAAAAATATCAGATTTAGACTAGTTTGGAGGTGTGGGCCCCACTTATCTCGTCTTCCTTACAAAGGAAATTTGAAGGACTACATCTTAAACTATAGGGAAAAATACAGGTTTATTCTCTATATTATTACTTTTATTTTGTTTTACTATCTAAACTTTTAATTTTTTTTTAAATCATCATATTTAATGTTTAGTTTATATTTTAATTTGGTACTCCACCATTTAAAACTTAACAGTGATGTAGACATATTATTATAAGATAATTCCATATTAACATTGAAAAAAATACTATCACATTAGCAATTCTGTTAATTTTTTAACGGTAGATATCTAATTAAAATTTAAACTAAACATTAAGTATGATTTTAAAAAATAAATTTTGAATGAATATCAAAACTGAATAAAAGTAAAATTCAAGCACTAAATACATAGTTTACCCTAGACTATAATACACATGTTACAAATGATGGACACTGTACAGAGTGGGAAACAGAAAGAATCCGAGTGCAACGCGGACAGCGCCCCTTTTGGGAGTTTGTGAAAAGCCTGAGCGTATAAAAGAGGTAAACGGCGGATTCACAGTCCTTTTATGCTGCATAAAATCAGATTTTTATGTTTAATTTATTTTTCTAACCGAATATATTTGGAATTAAAATATTATAGGATCCACATAAAATTCAAGATGGACGTACCTATTGTGAAATTTAAATTTTCTTTAGTTATTTTTTTATTTTACTAATGATGTTTATATAAACTTTTATTTGTGCACACTCTAAAATTTTAATTGTGCCTACTCATTCAAAAATTTTGTGTTATTAGTTTATTTATGTCCAACTTCTAAAATATTTCTAGATTTATCACTAATAATAAAATATTTTACTGGGGTTTAAAATAATTAATAATTCTTAAATAGAATACGTGTATCAGATTTTTAATCTTATATTTTAATTCCAAATGATAATATCAATATTCCAAATGATAATTAATAATTTAATTGATCAAATTATTTATTCACAATTTTGTCATATTTATTTAGATCGTGAGTATAAACAATCTCCTTATTTCTTTTAGAATCTCATTAAAATTTAAATTTAAAAAACATAACCAAATTTATTTCATATGTTATTGTTAAGAGTAATCTTGTTTTTTTCCCTTATCTTCTTGAATGTCGTGCAGGACATGGTTTATTTCGAAAATTTTTAAACTTAAATACAAATAATGATTTGGTCAACACGTCAATAATTTGAAAGTCAGGTGAAATATAATTAACCTGAAAATTTTATGATTTAAGCTTCTCTCAAACAAAATAAAAAATTAAATCTACGTGCCTAGTCTTTGCCGGGAGAACTGAATTGGCAACCATAATCGTATTACTTATTACCACACCACTATAAGGACTTTTTACTAATCTCATGTCTGACAAAAGAACTTTTATCCACATAACTTCACACGTAACGTTTACAACGCTCTTATACTCAGCTTCAATGGTTGATCCGGAGACGAGACATTTTTTTTAAAGGTTTAAATGTATAAAAGGTGCCCAATGTATGTTATTTTTTTAGTTTAGTGTCTAACGTTTAATTTATTCTAGTTTGGTGTCTAACGTTTCATTCCGTTACTCATTTAGGTGCCCATGTCGTCAACGACGTTAATGTCCCCTTAAGTGACATGTGTCACAACTCTATAATTTTAATTTTTTTATTTAAAATTAAAATATTATATATATTTAAAAAAGGAAACACAACTTTTGAAATAAATCCAAAACTTTGAAAACCTTCATTCCAACTCCTAAACTCACACTGACCACCACCTTTTGTAGTCTACGAAGCTCCGTCCGAACTTCCCTCCCCTTGGTGACCAAAACCCCCATGAAATTGTGAACAAATCAATGTTTTATACTCCACGAACCCTAGGATGAAAATTGATATTTCGATGGTCGATCAATCGTCGATCTATAACGATTTCATGGGGGTTTTGATCGTCGAGGGGAGGGGAGGTCGGGTAGAGCTTTGTCGACGGCAAAAGACTACGGTCGGTGTGGGTTTAGGAGTTGAAATGAAGTTTTCAAAGTTTTGGGTTTATTTCAAAATTTGTGTTTTCTTTTAAAAAAAATTTATTTATAATTTTAATTTTTAAATTTTAAATAAAAATTTTAAAATGAACAGGTTGTAACATGTTTCACTTAACGGTTCATCACAACCTAACCCATTTTGAGATACGAAATAAAACGTTAGACATCAAACTAAAACAAAATAAACATTAGACAATAAATTAAAAAAATGACACGCGTTTGACACTTTTTATATATTTAAGCTTTTTTTTTACCGATGATAATAGATAATGGCGCCGATATATACACAATACCCATAAATTAACCTTCGACCATTAGTGTCACTTCCTCAATCAACATCAGAAGAGACTGTTATATTTTAAACTTTGTTATATTGAAGGTCAAACCAAAGTGTATATTCAATTGTATTCCAGTAGTACTTGAGGATTCTTTTTAATGTCGACCAATAAGCATGCTTAGATATTATATATATTGAGCAACCTTGTCAATAGAGAAGATAATATCCGATTTAGTATGACATGTTGACAATGTTGAATTTGTAACTCTCTTTTAAATGATTTCTAATTTTATTTTTAATAGAATTAAATTGTGTTTTAGAAGTGATGATTTCGCTCTTACTATTTAGCCTCTAAATAGTGAACAATATCTTTCATTTAGAAACATCCACAAGCAAATGTTTGCTTTAAAATGCTCTCTGGAAATTTTGTTTGAGTATTGTTTTGAGTTGAGAGAAGAGTAATATCATCAAGTCCACTCCATCTTTCGGGTGTACGGAATTTGGAGAGTCGTGCTAATCTCGGAGGGGGGCATTTGTCCATTATAGTGATTACCCATATTGGGACGAGTTCGCTTGTAGTTAATACCACGACACGGTTAATCTGTTATTTATTTATATTATTTATTTAAAATTTTTCAGTTAGTGTTAACGCCTCATTTTACAACAGTCAATTTTCCAACAATTTAGAATCGAATTCAAGTATACTATTGTTAAACACGATTAAGACTATGACTACTACAATTCGTACGGTAAAACATCATAGTCGAAATTTGCTGGAAGTAATGATCCGTTTGGTTCTAGAAAATAAGATATTTTCATTTTCTTAGAAATGAAAAACGTTGAAGAAAACATGTTTGGTTGTAAAATTAGAAAATGATTTCTGAAAAAATAAAGCATAAGAAAGATTTTTTTAGTATTTTCATTAAAGTTGTTTTAAAAGTTTGAAAAATAGGAAAACACAAGATATAAATTTTTAACTTAACTTGCATTGATTTAAATTATTTTAACAATAATTTTTTGACTTAATGATATCTAAAACCCTCAAACTTTTGCAAAAAATCAATATGTCTAAACGTTTTTTACACTCAATTTGGTTCTTAAACTAATATTTTTAATAATATTTTTTTATATTTAATGTATTAAATATCTTAATAGTTATTTATATTTTATATTTTAAATTTAAATAATTTTTAAAATTTTCAAAACAAATTAATTAAGTCTTTAAACTTTATAAAAGAATCAATTAGGTCCTCGAATAATCTCATCTACCACATCAGCATCCATTACGTACTACCACAACAGGATCGTGAATTATCACATTAATATTGTGTATTTCCATGTAAGCATCGTGATGGTCAATGTTTGATTCAATTAGTCAAAGGGTTAGATTGATTTCTCTCTCTCTCTCTCAATTTAAGGGTTACATTGAGTGTAAAAAAAGTTCAAGGGCTACACTAGTTTTTTCCCAAAAGTTTGAGGGCCTTAAATACCACTAAACATATTTTTTATTTTAACAACACTTCTCTATGCCCTTGTTTATAACAATATTTTTTTATGTATTTTTTAATTTAATTAATGTCCAATATGCATTAACATTATACTCTTATTATAAACTAAAATAATTTGCGTTGTAAAATTTCTTATCAACTTTATTGTTTTATATTTGCATAACTCACATATTAAATTTATGTAAAAATATATTTTAATATAATTATTTGATAACTATTTGTTCATCTATATTTTAAAAATACATATAAAATGTATTTTTATTATTTTTATTTCTAAAATCAAGTTTTCGTTTATATTAACCAAACATGTTTTCTAATTTTTAAAAAACTGAAACTGAAAACTATTTTCTAAAAATAAAAGCAAAAATATTTTTTTTAGAACCAAACGGACCCTAAATTTTCCTTCCGTTATTGTTGTTGTTGTGATTTTCATTTAGAATATAATTAGAGTTTGGATAAAGGAAAATTTACTATTGCGAAATAAAGAAAGAAATGGTTGTTTATGACGGTAATAACGAATTAAAATTTCGTTCTTATGCCTACTAATTTTTAAGGTTAGAATGTATAAGTTATAATTTTGCACTCATTGACCATGACCATTACATAGGCATTGAAATATATATCCCATTACATAAGCATTGAAAATTATAGCTATGTTGTTTAAAGCATAATCATGGATAATTATTATCTTTTATATTGATTATTGATAATTGTTTTATGAATTTAAAGCATAAGAATTTTTTTGAAATGTTTACCATTACATAGGCATTGAAATATATATCCCATTACATAAGCATTGAAAATTATAGCTATGTTGTTTAAAGCATAATCATGGATAATTATTATAGCATTTATATATTATGATTATTGATAATTGTTTTATGAATTTAAAGCATAAGAATTTTTTTGAAATGTTTTATGAAGTTTAAGACATATGAACGGTTTCTAGAGCTATGAGCTTAATAATAATTATTAATGATAATAATTTGTATCTAGGGTTAGGGATGGCAATGGGTCGAGCTCGGGCCAGGCATTGGTCTCCCGTCCCTGTCCCCGTTTAAAAACACGTACCCGTCTCAGCTTAAAAAACTGCGGGGATTTAAACGGGGATCCCCATCGGATAATCGGGGAAAACTGAGAGAAAACGAGTATCCCTTTTTAGCATAAACGGTTATTTAAACAGGTATCGGGTCGGGTATATATATTTAAATTAAATATATAAATATTATATATATATTTTTAATTTAAATTAAATTTATTAATATTATATATATATATATATAATAATAATAATTATTTTTAATATTTATCGGGTCGGGTATCGGGCCGAGTATTCGAGTAATCGAGGCGGGGATTACCAAACTCATCCCCGTCCCCGTTTAAAACATTCGGTTTTTCTCCGTCCCCGTTTATCATCCCCGAACCCGACCCGTTTAATTCGGTTTTCGGTTTTTCCCGTCGGGTTCGATTTTTTTTGCCATCCCTATCTAGAGTATGCTTGTTTCACGTAAAACATTTTCCTTATTTTTCAGTATTTGGTTGGAGGAAAATTGGTTGGTCAATGTAAAATATTTTCTTGGTCAACAAAATTTCCTTTGTCTTTTCTAGAAAATGATTTACGGTCTAACTTTCTGTAAGTCATTTTCTGAACTTTTACTTCAAAGAATAAATACTCAAAATAATTTTATTTTATGAATTTAATATTAATAAAATATTTTAATATCATTTTAATCAAAATATTAATTATTAAAATATTTAAAATATATTTATTAATATTTTTAATAATATTATATTATATTTTTTAATCTTATAATAAAATACTCAATTTAAATTACAATAATATAATATATTATATTTTTATTTTAATAATATACAATAAATTATTAATAAAACTTATATTGTTTATTAATTTCATGGAAATAATAATATTAAATTATTAATAATGAGTAATATTATTTATGTATTTAATATTAATCTAATAATCTAATAATATTTTAATAAAGATATTTAAAATATATTAATTAATAATTTTTAAAATGTACTAATCTTAAAATTTTTATTAATAAAATTATATTTAATAATATTAAATAAATTATTCTAATATTTTAAAAATAATAATATTAAGTTTTATGATAAATAATATTATTTATTTTATTTAATATTTTTAATATAAATAATTTTTAAAAAATTCATCAACTAGTGGAAAATGATTTACACAATCTCTTCCAAACACCGTAAAAAGTTTTCCAAAAAATGTAATTCATTTTAGGAAAACCATTTTTCGAAAAATATTTTCAGTGAAACAAGCTAACCCTTAAGCTTTTTAAGATTTTGGTTTTTTATTGTGGAAAGGAAGGTTTTATTCTTTATATTCAATCCATGATTAATAGTAATGAGTATAAAATGAAACAATAACCTTTAAAATTTGTGAAACGGTTACTTTACATTAAATGTGTATCAAATGCATCTTGTCATGTGATCTGAGAAGTTAATTATGTGAATTGGTATTTGATCTAACTTATAATTTCTCTTTTGTATGAATATATCATGGTGAAACACGATACGGATGATGATGTCATACAACGAATTTTCGAGAAATTTGGATGACATTTACGGCAGTTGTAATTTTAGAGAAGTATGGAAGCGGTGAAGCTGAAATGAAAAAAAATCTCCAAATCAAACGTTCTAATCCAGTGGTTGTTTTGATTATCGGAAGCTACTAAAGATAAGAACTATATTACTATCAGTTAATTATCTTAAATTTTACTATTAGTAAATTATTTATGAGACTAACCATGTGCAGTCTTCATTTGAGTTCAGAAGATTCAAAAGAAGATTTGATGTTGTGACTGTCACGATAGATTTTTTGGTCATGCTGATTAAAAATGATGATGCAAAGATTGAAGTTGCACGCATGGTGAGAATGAACAAGTTTGTTTGGGAGTTATAATTCTACATGCAAGGTTATATTATTTAGACTTATTAATTCATGCTTAGAATGATACATGAATTAGTTTAATTGAGCCTTTAAGTTAGTTTTTTAATTCTTAGTGGAAATGATATAAACCATTGGTTAAGACTAAGGTAGTTAAAAACTACTAAATGCTAAGGCAATAGGGAGGCCAAAATGTGTATGCTTAATAAGATATTATTGTGAGTAAAAATTTCAAGTATAATTATTCAAGAGGCCTTAATAAAGAGAAAATTCATAAATAATTTATTGGAAAGTAGTGTGATGAGTATGAAAGTGCATGTCTAAGATTGTTTCTATGAAAGACCTGGTATTTAAGCGTGCTAAGCGCACCACCTCTCTTTCTTAGAAACCTACATGGTCCATTGTTCATTACTATGCTCATTATTCCAATTTTATAAAATACCATGACAAGTTAAGCTCTCTTTAAACTTAGTATTGAATGTAAAAGAGTAGAGATTAAATTGGTAGAGTAGAATACCAAATTTAGTCATAGTAAATAAAATATGTGATGATTTCTTTAAGGCTAATATATTGAATATTATGAATGAAAAAGTAATAGACATTAGTGCTACTAAAAGGATGATTTTTAGCCATTGAATATACTCTTACATAGAGAAAATGAAAGGAGTTGTCTATCCTAAGGAGTTGTTGAAATCTCTTTGTGAAAATACTTGAAATGATATTCTTGTTGCTAGGAAAAGTTGAAAACTTGCAATAAACATTGTCATAATATTCATAATTTCCTAAACATTTCTTATGAAGAGTTAGGAAAATCAAAATTCCTTTTGAATGAGAAAAAGTTCTAGAGGACTAAAATGAGATATAAAGGAATTTCATAATTATTTGAGAATATAATCATGTGTAAACAAATCTGAGTTTGTTAAAACATAGTTTATGGTTAAAACAAATAACAAACTTTAATCAAGTATGAATGAGTAAATGTGCAAGAGAAATTGTTAACACATTATCCAAAACACTTATGGATTTATTTTTATCTTAAATTTTTAGAAATGTGGGTTGTCTTAAAATGATGATTAGAGTCATAGAAGAACTTAGTTAATCCACTTATTAAAAGTTAAAGTCAAAAAATGGTTCTTGATTTTTAACACCCCCAACCCGTATCCGAGTTCGAGGTGTCACATTGACTTTTCAAAACTATGTTCTTTAAAAATCCACTAAAATCTTAATTTCATCCTTTAAGAAAATGAGTATTTTACATTAATAATTACAATCAAATTGTTTCTTTAAAACCATCAGAGCATATTCAATTTAAAATCTTATAACTACATGCCAACTAACTCTATAAACAAAATACATATGTTCAATATGTTTCTGATCTGATCATCGTAAGGAAAATACTGACATGTCTTGCTTCTCGTTATTCCCCTCTCGTTTCTCATACCTACGTGTGAAACAATCACATGCTAAGTCGTTGACTTAGTGAGGCATAAAACATATAATAAAACTCTAACTCGTAATCATGCTTGAACAATTTCTACTAACATATCACATACAAGCATCATACCCACATATACATATACTAATTCCTACTACGCACATTTCATATATTCATCTATAAAATAATTATCCATATACTCACATATCATCCCTCACTTCATAACTTTATCATCTTATTATCATACTTTCATATACATACATATCATTTTACCAAACAAACATATAGTATCACATAACATTTTTCTCATATTATATCATTTATTTTAGCCCATTCATACATACATGCGAGAACTGTAGATATGTGAGTTTATTGAGGTTGTACACTATCCTGTCACCACAGCTCGTATGTGGTCCCACTAGGGGCTATGAATTTGTCCCAAAGGACCACTATGAAATATCCTGAAGGACCATTGTATGTCCCGAAGGACCTATGAACCCTCGACTCTTGGCATGCCAACTATACCTCTAGCTCTCTTTACACATAACATGGCCATTAGTAATCTATCATGTCACATATTCACATGTACATATCACTGTTCATATGATTTCATATTCATATGTCACTTATCTTATAACACTTCTCATGTGTTAATATAACATGTATATCATTTTTATCTCTTGTTCACATATGTTCTTGTATATAATATATATCACATATGCACATAGATCATTTTCATATTCACATAGCATATACAAAAACAAATCAATTCATATAAACAAGCATACACACACTCATATTAAACACAAGTTACTATTCATAAATTCATACGCAACACTATAGGAAATAGACTTGGCCTCACTAAGTTTCGGTCCCCTTTTTTTTATTTCCTTTCTTTCGATCGAATCTTAACTTGATGATCATACCGGAACTTGTTCGTGTTCAATATCTACATAATCATACATTGATACATATTAGTATTCAATTAATATACTCTAATTTATCATTTCTTAGACCAAAAGAAAGGTTTATTTCTATTTCCCCTTGAAGTGCATCGATGCATTCTACAGTGCATCGATGCATTCTATAGTGCATCGATGCATTCTTTAACATGTGCATCGATGCACTACCCATGCATCGATACACAAATCACCTTCGATGTTTTCATTTTAAGGGGATGCATCGATGCACTCCTTATGCATCGATGCACCAATTGCATTTGATGTTTCTTCTTTAAAGAGTGCAAATGTGCATCGATACACCTTGCCCAGAATTTGCATTTTAAGCCCGAAAATCATCAATTCTTCATTCAATTCTTCTATTTTAATACCCTATTATGTCATTAAATTCAACTACCATTACTTAAACCAACTTATATCCATGTAAAACATCTTTATCTTCCATATCTCATCATGATTCTTAAAATTTAAGAATCTTACTAAACTTTCAACTTTGTTATTAATCCTTTCTAACTTCATATATCTCTTATTTTTAGTGATGACAAGTCAAATTCCTTCTCAAATTTCACTTATTAACTCTTTTCCAGAAATTCATCTAAAAACTCATTTTCTTTAATCTCTTCTATATCTTTCATCTTGTTGTTTTAGAACAAATTAAGCTTTCCTTAAGCTTAATTATCATCTAATGATCATAACCCAACCTTAAAATCAATAATTAATAAACAAACAAAGAAGCTCATCTTTGAGTCAAGCCTTCACGTATGAAGAAGGAAGAAGAGAAGAGAAGAGAACTCTGGAACCTTTCCTCTCTTCCCACGTGATTTCCTTATCTTATAAAGAAAATAAAAATCGTCCTTGTCAAATGACCCTTTTGCCCTTCAATTCATCTTATAATTACTAACAACTTTTATGATTTATTTCTAAATAAATCATTGAACTAATCCATGGTTCTACTCTAGTCACCAAATTCTAAAACTTTATAATTTGATCACTAAACCGGTATTGAGGATGTTACATGATTCGTCGAGGGGGAAGGGTCTAAAGCCCATTGGTTGAGGAATTCAGGTGGAGACCCAACTAAGTTATTAAGTTCAATGTGGTCAAACGAATCGATGAAATGACTTATAGTGTACATTTCTACCTACCTATCCATATGACGAATGATGTACTTGCACATGATGAGCTCAATTGCTCTTAATAAATTCATAGCCCAGGATTTGGGTGGTCTTAGTGAGAAATACTTGATGAATTTACCAGTTTTGGTTGAATATATATTCTTAATAAGTTCATAACCCAGTGTTGAGTGGGTTGTCCTAATCGCAAAAGACTAAATGAACTTACTGCCAGAGAGGTTGAGTTTTATTAAAACTCTTAATGAATTCAAACCCAAGAGTTTGGGAGTTCCTAGTGGGAAGGATATATTTAATTCACCGAGTAATGAGGTCGAATATTTATTCTTAATGATTTCTTATCCAAGAGTTTGGGTTGTTCATTTAATATGAAGTTGAAGAAATTTACCTTACCAATTCTGAGGATGAGCTATTGTAAAAGCTCTTAATTATTTCATAGCCTGATTTGGGTGGTTTATGTTGAGATAAACATGATGAAATTACCTACATAAGTGAGAAGGATTAGCCACTTTATATGAAAAATGTTAGGCCATTTTTCTAGTACACTTATTAGAATCCTGAGGAAAGAGGGCTAAACATATATATACTCTTGTATATACTCTTTGTAGACACATCGAGGACTTCGGTGGATGAAGGGGTTAGTTGTGTGTTATGAGTTCACCCTAATCTTAGAAGGTTCAAGATCCGTTCACTTATCTAAGAGAATAATTACTCATCGTCACTATATACTAGTTCAAGATAAGTTCACTAGTGCTTAAGCAACTATTCTTGCTATTGCTCTTCTCGTGTTTTAACTTCATTGCTCTTATTTTTACGAAAGAATTCTTTCGCATTAGTGGGAAAATGTTGATAATGTTCAATTTGTAACTATATTTTAAATGTCTTTTAATTCTATGTTTAATATAATTAAATTATGCTTTGGAAGTGACAATTTTACCCTCACTATTTACCCTCTAAATAGTGGATAATTTCATTCATTTAGAGACATCCACAAGAAAATGTTTGCTTTAAAACACTCTTTGGAAATTTTCCTTAGGTATTGCTTTTAGTTGAGAGAAGAGCAGTACCACCAAGTTCACTCCATCTTTTGGGTGTACGGAATTTGGAGAGTCGTGTTAACCTCGGGGAGGGGGGCATTCGTCCATTGTAGTGAATACACACATCGGAGCGAATTCACTTCTAAGGCAGTGGTTAATACCATGACACGGTTAATCATTTCTTTGCTTATATTATTTATTTAATATTTTCAATCATTTCTAACACCTCGTTTTGTAGCAGTCAATTTTTACAACATGACAAATGTATTAAAGATCACCTACAAGACTTTTATATATCTTTTAAAGCATTTCTATCATCTATACTACGTTTTGATGTCATAATTATTATGTATCTAGTGCCTTCGTATCACTCGTGTTAGTTCTATATAGTAATTTCTTAATTTAGTCTGTTTTCCGTGTAATACCAAAAAAATTCGATTAGTGACTAAAATGTAATTTTTGAAAGTTTAGTAACCAAAGTATAAACTTGGAAAATTTAAGGACTAAGGAGATAATTTTCCTAAAAAGAAATTTAATCCTATAAATAAATAGTTCATATTTAATAATAGATTCTCTATGGAATTCATATTTCGATCTAGAATCTATGTAAAGAGCTAGTAAGCGATAAAATTCGATAAAGTATTCGGTTAATCGGATCGAATAAGAAGTTTATAAAAATTTAAAGGATGGTAGTATTGGGTTATAAATATTATATTTATAATTTTAATCAGTAGAATTTAACATGGAACAGTGGAATTAAGTGGATGTTTTCATGTTGAAGTTGAATAGTAGAAATTAAGTGGCTAACACTACAACAAATTTGTTTATTTGTGGAATCTAAAATATTGTCATTGAAACTTAGATTTGTGTCACTATTTGTATTTTGTGACGTAAATATTGACGTCATGTAGAACGTCACGCTAGGTGTGTCACTAAATGTCAAATGTGACGATGTATATATTTTTGTCACGTATTGTTAAACATGTAGTGACGTTAATGTATACCGTCATCTTATAATTTATATTCAGTGATAATTAATTAAGTCATCAAATGATATAAAATTTTGTCATTAATTATTTGTATCGTCATTAATAATATTATAATTTTATTGTAATAATGACAAAAAAATATCGTCACAATTTTTATTAATAAATAAAAAACATGCAATTATAATAAAGGTCTAAACTATTTAGAAATTACATTAAAAGAAAAAACTTTTTGACAATTAAAGTGAAGGACAAAAGGTTTTATAAATTATAATGAAGTGCAAAATTGTTTATAAATTATAATAAAGTGTAAAACTTTTTATAAAATAAAGTATTTTTTATAAATTATAATAAAGGACAATTTTTTATGAATACAATAAAAGGACAACTTCTCGTAAATTACAATAATACTATCATTTTTTTACGAATTACAAGAACAACCCATGTTTTTACAATTTACAATGAAGTCCCAAATAGAGGTAGAAGAGGTAGAGGTGTGGATGCATGTTGTTCAGTGCCGTGGGGTTGAGCAGCTGGGCAAGCATGGCGTACGGATGGTGGAAGAAGGATGCACGAATGCTGGAAGTAGGTTGCACGAATGCTGGAAGCGGGCTGCACAGGTGCTGATCCGAGTAACATAGGCATCACCTAACATATTTCAACAAATATCCGAAGTCAATGAAGGCAAAACAAGCCTTGTACCTGGTTCTTCCCATTGAAAGGAATAAGGAATTCTAATCCTTCACATTCCTAATTTTTGTAAGAAGTTATAACTATTTCATTATTGACAGACGATATCACAGTATGGTAAAAAGATATCTTAAGTTCGATATCAAACATGAGTCCAAAAGATTCAATTTATACTACTGTTTAACCTATGAAGCAAACCCAAGACCAAAATTGTTTCACACTTCTAAACCAATTAAAAATTAATATTTCATAGAATGCAGGTAAGCTTAGATTTACTACATCCAAAACTTTATCGAACCTGTACCGAGATAGTTAAAAAGTAGAATTTTCCTCAAGATGAAACACATATATACTGGTCTTGTAAATCAGTTTGCACATAATTTCAAATGGGTGAATTTAATCATTCAATTGTTAGTGTAGCCCTATGATTTAAGAAAACTAAGATAATATCCAGTAGGTGGAGCTAAGAGCTGTGTTACAACGTTATCAGTAACTAAGAGTAATGATGCATATTTTTTTAGGGAAACCAAACTCAAATGGAGAAACCCAAACAATGATGACTAAAATAACCGGAAAAGGTTCTCATATCCTGCAGGTTCCTCACCAGGGCTAGTAGACGCTTACCAGACGGTGGTTGGTCGAGCGGTGGATGACGATTGCTCTGGATAAGTGGAGCACGAGATATGAACGACAACAAGGCAAACGGTAGCTGCTCTTTCTAGTTAATGGAGGTGCGCAGTGTAATGGGATAAAGATGAGGTTGACTTCTAGGGTTTTTTCTTTGAAAAAATAGTCAGTTGCTACAATATATATATAAATAGGTTTGTTAACTAATACACTTATTTAACTAAGATTGTGAAGCATTTAAAGTAAAATAAAATTGATGGCTAGATGGTTGGGCACACAACGTTTTATCCTTGTTATGCAGTTTCGAGTTTCGCCAGGCACAATATTTAAATTTTTTGAAATATTAACGAAAATGGAAAATTTTGAGCTTTAGTCCTTGAGTAGTCTACAACAAACTAATGGCATGATTCTTCTAAAAATTATGAATTGATCACATAAATTTACAAATTATGAATTGAACATTGAAACTTTATAAAATTTATAATTTAATCCAAATTTTATAATTAATACATTAGAAAATAAAATTTAAACCCCAAATAATATTTTAATCCCAATTTTGGGGCACAACATATATGATTATCTTGTTAGTACTAAACTTTGACATGATCAACTAGGAATTCATATTTCTAATGGTAAAAGACTCTTAAATATACATATACATATAAATATATACACTACAGCAAAACTGGCTTTTTGTGGCGTTTTTTACCTATAGCGGCATTTTTAAGCGCCGCTAAAATCACATGCGGCGTTATGAAAAACACCGCAAAATGCACCGCTGAAAATAGTGCCGCTAAAGTTCGCGGCGTTTGTTAACCAAAAACGTCGCAATAGGTAACGATATATAGCGCCGTTTGTTTAACAAACGCCGCAATAGGTACTGATATTTAGCGGCGTTTATCTTAAAAATGCCGCAATAGGTGTCAATATTTAGCGGCATTTTTATCACAAACGCCGCAATAAATGTTGATATTTCGTGGTATATTTTTATGAAAATGCCGTAATAGGTATGGTATTTAGCGGCGTTTTTAGGATGCAAATGTCGCAATAAGACTGGTATATAGCGGCGTTTTTAGGATACAAACGCCGCGATAGGCCTGGTATATAGCGGCGTTTTTAGGATACAAATGCCGCTAAAAGTTGGTACATAGCGGCGTTTTTTGATACAAACGGCACTAAATATGTGACATATTGCGGCATTTTTGTTACAAACGTCGCTAAATAACACATAATTTAACCAATTAAAAAATTATTGTCGATTAAACCTAAACCGTTTTTTCAACCTGTTTCATTATCCAACAAACATAGCAACAATAACATCAAGCTCTATATCAATAACAAACAACATCAAATCTAATATAATAAATAAAAATTTTCATTAACGTAATATAAGTTCAGTTAAACACGGTTCAGTAACATTAACAGAATGCTGATAACATAAATGAGACTATGATGATGGATTTTGAGGTTGAGTTTTTTGTAGCATCTGCATCATATCATTGAGTCGGTTTTCAAATTCTTCACATCTCTGCTGATATGTTGCTTCTCTCTGTGTTGCTGCTGCTTCCCTTGCTTCATTTTCCGCTTTCATGTTAGCCATTTGTTGATCCATATCAGCCAACTTTTGTTTTAAACGACTAACTTCTAATTGGGAAGATTGAGATTGTGATGACGTGTACTGTGATGAACTGGATCCAAAATATTTGGTGGGAGTAACAAATAATCCTTGATAGCGCACCCGGCCATATCTTTCAAAACCCAAAACGTCATTAATAGCTCGGTTTTCAATGTCATTATCATTAACAAGACTTTGACTTGAACTAGTAGCGTGATACTCCGCCCTTTTCTCCCTCAATTTTTCCTAATAATAAGGTGAATAAATAATTAAATGGCAAAAATGTTATGATATAAATATAAATAAAGTGAGGTAAATTTAAAACATCTACCCAATAAACGGACCATAATTTCTACAGCTTGTGTAGTCATGGGAGTGTCATCCTTCTTCGTATGTGTCATGTCAAATAGTTAGATTCAGCCAACTTTAGAACCGGATGTATTTTCATACAATGCACCATAATATAATTACTATGAGTTAGTATGTACATGAAATACAAAAAACAATGTCAATAATCTATAATATCTCCTCATTAGCTATACAAGCAAAGCTCTTCGATCCAGTCGTGTGCGTAAACTTTTGTTGTTGCCTGCTAGCAACACCAACATGCTCTCGGTTCTACAATGTCAAACAAACACTTTTAATGATGATTTATAATTCGTTACAATTATTAATGAAAAATACATCATACATGTCCTTTTTGTGAACTCCAAAATCTGACTGCATCTTCCCATTGGTACTTGAGCATTCCAGGTGGGACTGTTTGCAGCTTTTCTTCTAGGCTGAGATCATTCTTGAAGTATTTCTTCTTTAAGGAGCTCTTGCGGTCCCTCCATCTCTTCCCTAACGCTTGCTTCACATAATTTTCAAAGACCTCTAAAGAAAACTTCTCCTATACAACAAATAAGTGTGCACTATAAGTATACATTAGTATTGAATTTCTATAGAGTATATAATAATAATGACATTATTACCTTAACAAAATCCAACACCTGAATTTTGTTACTATTAGGCATTTCGCACCACGACTCATAATTGATCGGTAACAGATTCACATTACGTCCAACTATGCCTAAGTAACCTGCTAGAAGACGTGCTTCTGGGCCAATAGGTTGACCGACATCGTTTCTTGAAACTTTGACACGATGCCCAGGAGAAAGTTGATATAATTCCTTTAAAGTTGTACGTCCTCGAGTCTTGCGTGTTCCAGCATTTTCAATTATATAAGAAATTATTAAATGTAAGTTTTGAAAATGAAGTAGTAAATAAAGTTTCGAAGATTACCTTGAATTTCTACTTCTTCTTCAACAGTTTCAGGAACTTCGGAAGACTCAGGTGCATTCGATTCCTCGTTATTTCTTTCTTCATGGTCTTCAGAAGCTTGAACAACCTGTAAATCAGTAATTTTTCTCCTCGGTATGATATCTGTAATAAACAAACTTGTGTAATAAAAAAAAACTCATTAATTAATGAATATATTGAAAGACAACATGTTAAAGGTTATAACATTATAAATAAATAAATGAAGATATAAAATCGTACAACATTCTTATGTAATGTCAGCCCTCATAAATATCTTCATCAACGTCCTCTCGAACCCATTGAAATTGTGTTGTATATATGATAGTTTCATCTAAGTTTTGTGGTAGTAGAGGTAAACATTATGATCTTGTTTCAATGTCATCTCTACTTCCATCCCCGATGTCTAACAAGTCTCTGGAGTATTTCGGAGCACAACATACCAACCGTCATCCATTGGATCGTGACAATAAAATACTTGTTTCACTTGCGAAGAAAATACATATGGTTCATCCATCAAACGTTGACCCGTGTGAATTAATCGAGAGAAATTCACCATTGTAAACCCGAATTTATCTCTTTTTATGCATCTGTTTACATCAACCCAGTCACACTGAAACAGCACAACCTTTCGTTTTCCATAATAATCTAACTAGATACTCGTACACAACTTCACAAATGTGCCAATTAATGTTCACACAATTCTTACAAGGGCAAAGAATCATATTTTCTTGGCTTGCATTTAGAAAAGCTAAATTTAGAAAGTTTTCGACTCCATTTCGATATTCGACGCTTACCCTTGAGAAATCCATCCAACTCTTATCCATTTCGTATTTCTTGAGTTTCAATTTCAAATGTTAATTGCTAATATTATAGATAAATTTAGAACCTAAACGAATGTGCATGCTATTTTTAATATTACATTTATTATTAATGATAATAACTACTCTGATTGAATTAGATTAATGAATGTTCTTCTAACATTAGATATATATATATATTGACCGAAATATAATTTAGGCAACTAATTAAGAAAATGTATAGTTTGAATTCTTAATCTTATATTAAGCCTTTGATTTATAAATTATATTAAGTCCGAACAATGAGCATCCCTACGAACCTTAACCTATTCTAGATCGAGCAATGTCTACCCTTGTCGTTGTTCTGCAATGTTCTGTGCTACAATTTTCCTATCAATTGTAAAAAAAATATATATATATTGAATAACTCATCATCCTGAATCATGAATTTAGCTTAAAACAATATAAGTAATCCCAAAAAGCTTCAGTTCATCTAACTGAAGATAATAACTTAAAGTAGTCTTGTTTAAGCAACTTTGGGGTATGGCAAAAATTGAATTATCTAATGCCAGAGCACAACAATCAATGGAGCTTTAAATAATAGTTGAGTTGAATTTTTTAAAATCACACAAGTAGTAAACATGCAGAAGTTCTAGTATGCATTTAGGTACTCTGGTATGGACTAAATAAGAGAATACATGAGGGGAATGCACCATAGTAGAGATGAAATCTTAAGCATTATACATAATCAAAGTAATGACTTTCCCATAGAAAACACTAGACTACAGGGTCCTTCCCAAACCAACAAAGAAAAATGGATATTGTCTCCTCCAGTCGTAGTGAAAGATAAACTACAATGCAAGCTTCAAATAGTCCAAGAGAAGTCGTGTTTAGGAGTATAGCAAGAAAGGAAGAAATGGAAATTGAGGCATGTAGAAACAACCTCACGAGTTTTAACAACTTTCGCAGCTAAAGCAATAGTTTCAAATCACGCCTTGCAAAGATCTTCTGCACTAGAGAAAAGCAAATAAATAAGGTGGGGCATTAGTTATTGTTGTTATTGTTAAGGTTAAAGAAAGCCATTGTTAGTTTAACAAGTCGGAATATCAGATCATCCCTGCATAAAAGATTCACAATTATGTAAATTCAATTGAGCAAAAGGGATGGATAACACTAAAATATATTATCTAAGGTGATTCATATAGAAACCTTAAACATTCAACAGTCGTTTGCTGTGAATCATTTGTATATTTTATATTTGCAAACATGGAACTCTCCATGATTTATACATCTCACTTCACCATTCATGGCGGCACAAAATATGCAGAATCTTTAAACGGGGAAAAGTTGTCATCAACTAACTAACATTACCTTGAGCAACTCTGTTCAGTCAATTTTTGCATACTTCTGGGCAGCTTTTTGTTGTTACTATAAATGTAGATTAGGGTCCTTGTAATCTTCGGGTGAGAGCCAAAGGAAAATGGCTTGTTTATAGCGATGGGAATTGATTGATTTGTATCTGGTTTGGATCCAAATAGGTCAAACATTATGGGAGATGATCAAATTAGAATAAGCCGATTAATTTTAAAATGAGATCAGTTGTTTGGACAAAATAATTAAATTTCAATATACGATACAGTATTTTTTTTATAAAAATTGCAAATTTCAATGGTATATTTTGATGAATTCCACAAAGGAAATGTAAACAAGTTGCTGAGGAGTTACATGGTAACCACGGGGTCAATGAGTACAAGTAACTCATAAATGTTTAATGAATCTTTCCTTCCTTTTAATTTCGTTCTCTTCGGGTTTTTTCCTTCCTTCTTCCTTTTAATTGACTTGTTCTTCCAGAGTAAACTACGAACAAGACTCATGGTCATGACACTATCATTTACGTTGAGTTTGAGTTTGAGTTACATACGTCATCAGGACGGGGTCTCCTCTACAAATTTTAAATTTTTTTATATTTTAATTTTTAAAATTTTCTATTAATAATCTATTTCACCCCTAAAATTTTATAAATTCTCTTTTTTTATATTTTAATTTTTAAAATTTTCTATTAATAATCTATTTCACCCCTAAAATTTTATAAATTCTCTTAACATAAAATTTTATGCGCATTCATATATATAATGTTGGTTGAGATTTTTGGAATGAACTAGCACCGGATCCTTCTTTTTTATTCTCCTAAGACGCGTCGAATCAGTATTCTTCCTTGTTAATTTCCTCCCAATAGCCATACATGTGAATATCTTTCTGTAATTTTTCCTAGTTTCATGGGATAGGGGCACTAGTCTGCCACTTCCTATTATCAAAGGATTTTTAATCATTCTCTTCCATATCTACACCTTTTACTAAATTCTAAAAAAAGACTTCAAGGCGAAATGTTGTGAAGAAATCAAACCAAAAGAGGAATAACGTAGAGAAATAAAGAAATAAGAGCCAAAAGGTCGATGGTGGAGGAAGATGTTCTTACCTTTTTTACTGTCACCGATGGTGGAGAACCGATGTGAGGGTTGATGGAGGAAACAAAGCAACTGACTGGGGAATAATACGATGAAGAGAATAGGGCTAGGGCTCAGTCGCAAAATTTGGGGGTTTTATAGAAAGTTGCGACGTTTGTAATCCAAACGCTGCTATAGTTGCACTATATTGTTGTGTTTACTTAAAAAACGCCACTACTGTCCATATGTTGCGAGACGTTTGTGTTTCAAAACGCCACTAACTTAAGCCTTTATAGCGGCGTTTTCATAAAAACTACGACATTTATTAAAAAACGCCACTAAATATTAAATCTATTGCCGCGTTTGTATAAAAATGCCACTAATGTCCAAATATTTAGCGGCGTTTTTGTTTAACAATGCCACTAAAGTAACCCTCTATAGCGGCGTTTTAATAACAATGCCATTAAAGTTCTATTATATTGCGACGTTTATATAAAAATGCCGTTAAATCATTATCCTTGAAACGACGTTTGTTGGAAAAACGCCACTATAGATGAACATATTGTGGTGTTTTTTTGATACAAACGCTGCAAAAGTTAGATCTATGACGGCATTTTTTGATACAAACGCCGCAAAAGTTAGGTCTATGGCTGCGTTTTTTATACAAATGCCACTAATTACCTTTATTTATATAAGATTACTTGATTTTAAATATTTCATTTCTTCTCTACATAAACTTAATTTACTATCATAACGCTTAATGTAATTAACAACAACCATATATTTTAATTAAGGACACGTTATGCATACAATTACTTAACAACAAAATACATTAAAATCCACTCCAACATTAAAGTTACGCATAAACAGTCTTAATAATATTGTTCACTAGAATTTAGTCTCCATTGCTCCTTCATGGGGAAAGGACGTAAAAAAGTTGTTTTCCTTGTTTGACGACACATCGTTAAGTTTTTCCTCCGTGAAAACTCTATATGGAGAAACTCTTCATCCATTTCACCAAATAAATCCCCTACCTCTGGTTCACCAAGAAGACTCCATGCGCTCTTCAGTGCTTCACTTGAAACAGATAACGACCTTCCACCTAAAATATGAAACTTGATTGGAGGTGGCTTGGAAACATAATCAAACATTAAAAAAATTAAATAGATGATACAAAGTTTTACTTGGAGTAACAGTAGAGGTAACGTCTTCTTCATTGAGGATAGATATTGCTTTTGTTATTGAAGATTCTTTCAACGCCACAGAGTTACCAAATTCGGTTCTAAATATCGGGTATTTATCAACTCCTCTATCATCGTTCTCAATAAGCTTTGAACATCCTAAATGCGTGCGATCTATGAAATTTTATAGTAAAAAAAATTTTAGCGCCACAAACTTTCAGCGATTAATTATTACCTTCATCTAGGAGATTGGACATGGAAGGGTGTTTTGCAATAGGAGGGCCTTTCGGGTCATCATCGAGTTTGGACAAAAAGTTCGAACTGATAGCCTCCCAACGATAATTTGATCCATCGTCAGAGCAAAGACGCCACGTGGACATTCCGACGATAATTTCTCTTACTGAATGCAACACCTGCTCTTTGTACCACAACCAGTTGTTCACGTTTTCAAAAGCAATTATTTTTCTATTCGAAAGCAAAAAAAACTTTTCCCAAGCAGTAAACCAGTAAAACAATATGTATAGATATTCTTTTCCTATTCAAAAGCTATTATATTTCTCCATTACGTTAGCTTTCTGGTTTTTCCCCATTTTCAGAATACCAACAAAAAAAATGAAAAAAGTTCAGTAGTGAGAGAAGGGATCAAACCATGCAATTGTGAGATAATTGTTCGCTACTGAGAGGGCAAATTTGGTCGTCGGGATATACAGAAGACGACGTCGGCTGTAATCGTGTGAGGGTTGTTGTTGTACCAGAGAAATCCCTTTTAGGGAAGTAGTGTTGAAATGATTTTAGGGATTAGGTAGGAAAGTATATATTGACCCTTTTACGGTATTTTTTTTAAACAAATGCCATAGTAGTGCATATTTTTGCGGCATTTTTATATAAACGCCACGATAAACAACATAATGAGGTGTTTGTAGGACAAATGCCGCTATATTATTACTCTATTGCGACGTTTTTTGCACAAACGCCACTATAAACAAAAATATTAAACGCCGCTAAATTACTTCTCTATAGCGTCGTTTATTGAACAAACGCCACTATAAACAACACTATCACGATGTTTGTGTAAAAACGCCGCTAAATTACCACTCTATTACGGCGTTTGTTGAAAAAACGCCACTATAAGCATATCTATTACGACGTTTTAGCTATAAACGCCGCAAAATTACCACTCTATTACGGCGTTTGTTTAAAAAATGCCGCTAAAGTATCGTTTTGTAGCGTTTGGATAGTAAACGCTACGAAATACTTAAAGTTTGTGGCGTTTGTCCTTAAAACGCCGCTACATAACACTTTTGTTGTAGTGATATTTGAAAAAATCACTAATAAGATTTTGAATAGTGGCCCATCTAAGATGTCAATAAAAATTTTCTCGTAATTTTTTATGTTATTTATTTGTGCTAAACATTAAGTAACACAAACTCATGATGCATTTTAAAATAATCATATAAAACATAAGTGATTATGACAAATAATTGTTTTCGTCACGTTAAACTTATTTTTGTGGCACGAATAATACATATTCTTTTATATATAATAAAATATGACGAATTAAATTGTCATGAATAAAACTTATTAATGACAAATTTAGAATGCCACTGATTCAAATGAGAATGTCATAGTAATAAATCGTCACTGATACTATCATTTCATTAAAGACGATTTTCTGCGTCACATTTTATCTAAACGTCATAGAAAAGTTTCCCACCAAATTTTTTGGAGGCAAATTTTGGCTCCAAACATAGAGTGACAAAAACTTATGACAATTTATAAAATTGTCATAAAATGTATAGCATAAATCACCAAATGTGACGAAAACAAAAGAACGTCACGATTATAGTATATTTTGTAATGTTATATGCAACGTTATATAGAAATTTCGTCATAAATTGATAAATTTGTTGTAGTGTAAATAAATTTTTTTGGAAAAGTGCAAAGGTCAAGATAAAAATTAATCAAATAAATGTTGATATTTATATGATGATGTAAGAATGGTTATGAAAGCATGGAAAAGTGGTTAATATCAAAATTTATTAAGGGTAGAAATGACTTTTGGACTAAAATAATTTTTAATTAGAATTTAACAAGTGTACATATCTCATGAATTGTTTAGAAAAAAATGATTTTCTCCCTTTAAATTGTCGTGGGGTTCATGGAGAAAAGAACAGGGTATGTTTTCTTTTATTTTCTTCATTATTATTAGTTATTGAATCATTTGTTTTCTTTTACCAATTTTTGTTTCTTATTTTTTTAGGCTTAAGAGTCACAGTTGCCTTTGTAGAAGATCAAATTTATCAATTTCGTCCCTATCGTATTTTCACATTAATTTTTCTCTCAAAGTTATTTAATTTTATCAATGTCTACATTTGACCGTCTTAACTAATAGAATCATTAGTTTATGTTGATGTGGATGCCAGCTGTTTCCACCTCATATAAGAGTGCTGATGTGTCTAGTTAATGATGTGATATTTATAGAAAAATAAATATTTTTATATTATCTAACCTATTACACGTAAATAAAAAAAGTAGTTTGACTTTTCTTCATCATCATCTCTCTGAAGTTCACTATCTTTTTTTTAAACCAAAAAAAAAATAATCAAATCTTGATCTCTCTTCTTTCTTTCTTTCTTTCTTTCTTTCTGGAAGCCATGAAAAAAGCTTTAGAATATAAACCCCGATAGAAGAAACCATCGACAAGACAAAAACCACCCATTGAATGTATCAAAAGATTCTCATTCTTCATTTTATCTAAAGAAACTGAAATAATCTTCAAATCGAAACTACCTATTTTTGCTAAACCCTTGAATTTCAAAAGAAACTTATGTTCTGAATCTTGGAAAGAACATCCTTGTTTGATGTTAAAGCACACAACTTATCTCAACAACATTTTTGGCCTTGATTTTCATCTTATTCCACTAAGCAAAATGGTTTTTTAGCGGCGTTTTTAAACAAATACCGGTAAATACTCATATTTTAGTGGCATTTTTATATAAATGCTGTTGAATATTGTAATTTAGTGTCTTTTTTATACAAACGCTGTTAAATACTCGTACTTTAATGGCGTTTTTATATAAACACCGCTAAAGACTCGTACTTTAATGGTGTTTTTGTACAAACGCTGCAATTTATAAGTACATTAGTGTCGTTTGTAAATACAAACGCCGCAATATTACAATTTCTAAATCCGGCGCCCCTTCAACCTTTTTTTCATTTTTTCCCCTTCACTTATTTTTTTGGTCGATGGAAAAAGTGAGAAAGCAAGTTGAAAGCAAAAAGTGTTAACAAAGACGGAGTTGAGAAGGAGGAACCGGTCGATGGAAAGAAGCAAGTTGAAGGTTCGAGATTTACAGATCTCGGAATTATCAGAGAGGTCGATTTCTAATTCGGATATAAGGGAGAATTGGCAGGCAGATGTAAAGGAGGCGGAGAAGACCTTGGCTTTTGGGGGGGGGGGAATTAGGGATTCACGTGCTAGGTGAAGAATCGCTTTAATTTCTCAAATGTCTTAACAGGTGAAGCGTTGTGGAGAAATGACAAGAAAGCTACGTTTTTTCAAAGATCAAATTATTAAAGCTGGTCTTTTATCCTCAATACACCCTGTTGTGGAGCCGAATGTTGAATTGGAGGAATTAGAGGCTCATTTTCTCTATTCCCATTACATAATTATTCCTTCACCACTTTGACTTGCTTTGTGTTTTGTTCTGTTATTCCAGCAATTACATAAAGCGATAATCTATTGAATACAATGATAGTTAATGTAAGTATTACTGGTCTTTTATGGAATAATGATTATCTAATTTGTTTTTGTTTCAATTTCAGACACAACTTGCCGAGCATGAACAGGAGCTAATTGAAATGAACTCCAAAAGTGAAAAAACTTCGACAAACATACAATGAGCTCCTGGAGTTCAAGATAGTTTTGCTAAAGGTGAATTTCTGGACTCATTTCTTATGTGTTTATATTTCTTTTGTTGTTATCAATTATTTATGTTACTCAGATTTGAGTGCGGGCGTCAGATTCCAGTACATTCTAAATTTTTCATGTATTTGGAGGATACTTAAAAGGTCATATCCCCATAACCATATCCATATATATGTCCAAAATGAGTTTTGAACACGGGTACTTCAACAAAAAACCAAGTGCCTGAGTAACATAGCATTATTGCATTGTTTAATGACTTTTATCCCATCTTCACAGCTTAGAGTCATTTGAGGGTTTTGCTTTACTTTTCTCCATTAAATGGTCTAATCTTAATTATTCCACCATTTGGTTGAATTCCTAAAGCCATCGCGTGTCAGTGCATAGTTGTAAGCTTTATAACATGTTTGTATTCAAGCCATTGTTTACAAGCAATTAAGCACTTTAATGATCCTACGCGTGCCTTAATCATTCAAACATAACAGTAAACTACTAGATGAACCAGAAGGGAAGAAATAGAAAGACAATAGTAAAGATAACAAGGGAAGTGTTATATGAAGTGAATACTATTATCCGAGGTATTGATATGTAACCTTGTCAAATATGTGCAAACTCTTTTCAGTTTTCATTTTGAATGCTACACTTATGGTAGGTTTAGGTAACCAAATTTTTTTGTTGACTATTGAATGCCTTCTGATATATATTTCTCAAATTCCAGGCATGTAGTTTTCTTGTGTCTAGTAATAACCATGCAGTTGCTGAGGAAAGGGAATTAAGTGAGAATGTGCACTTTGATCATAGTTATTTTGTCGCAACTCCATTTGATGTTGTATATTTCAAGTCGTTTTCTGCCTGGAGAATATGCGGATGTTTTCCTGATGTTTTGTATATGCTTTAGGACTGTGGGTTGCATTGCCATGCTTGTCTTTGAGTCATCTTCTTGGAATGATATTCCCTTGACAATGCTTCTTGGAATGATAGTGTAGATAGATGGATGGATAGATCATGCCACATTTTTAAATTAACAAGCCTTGTGATTAGCATGATATCATATTATGCATCTTTGGATCTTGTTCTTTGTTGCCCTTATTGTTGTGTATTTTCTATGTATTGTGCATTGTTCTAATAAAAGCATCCAACTAAATTGCAGAAAGCATTGTGTATAGAGCTACAATGTATTTGACTTTATGAGGGACATTGTTAGATGGGTTCCTGACTATGGTCATGGCCATTCTGAGGCTGTTGCTACTGATGATCGAACTATTTCCTGGAGAAGGTTAGAGAAACCCTGGCTCCCCCTTTGTTTCTTACTTTTGAATTTGTAAACGAGACACTTATTTGGTGATATTTTCCCATATCATTCTACCAGAAAAGCTGCCGGAGATGATGCCAATGACAGTGATGAAGAATCTAAGAGAAGCAGAATGGTAAGATGGTTTCTTACTTCAGGCTGCTTAAAGCTTTGGGGCTCTAAGGAATGCAAAGATATTCTTTAAAGCTATGAAAGTTTAGTTTGTTAGCTTTGAACTTAATATTCTTTAAAGATATCATGTACGATGAATGATAATAATTTCTTTCTTTAATAAATTACTTACCTTCATATTCTCTAGCTCCAAAAAGAATGTTGCTTGAGAGAACTAGGCTTTTGGTTACTGCAAAATAACAGCTGCCATTACCAACTCTTTAAACAATGTCATCAGACCCAAGGTTTAAACTCATTAGTAAAATAATATTATATTAGCATTAATGGAAGTTTAAGGATTAAGATAGTGATGATGAATAATTTAAGGGTCCAACGAAGAGCAACCCAATCAAACATGCATATGCGAACATTTTGCAAATAGCGGCGTTTGTGGTAAAAATGCCACTACAAATCATAATATATATCGACGTTTTTTATTACAAACGCCACTAAACACAGGAGAATTAGCAGCGTTTGTGGCCAAAAATGCCACTAAAGACAAGAGAATTAGTGGCGTTTGTAAAAAAATGTCACTATAAATCATAACATATAGTGGCGTTTGAAAGAACAAACGCCGCTATATAACTAAACCTTTTGTGGCATTTTAGGTTCACAAACTCCGCTACCTTCTGCAACGTTCGTTTTAGCGGCGCTTTTTGCTGCGCTCTTACTAGCGCCGGTAGCATTTTTAGCTATACTTAAAAACATCGATGTAGGACTAAAAAAAGGCCAATAAAAACATGTTTTGCTGTAGTGTTCTATCAATCTCCTTCCTCTAATCCCCTCCCTCAAGATCCATCTCGTCACTCTCTCCGTATTAACAACTGGGGCAGACCCGCTTGGGAAAAATGGGTCCTTCCTCCATCTGCTTCCGTTCTCAGGACGAAATCTCTATCTTCGTCACTGGAGCTATCTGTTTCGCCGACACCCAATTTTGTGTTATTTTGGGGGGGTTAGATTTGGAGTGTAGCTGATTGAAGTCTCCAGCTTCTAAAAATGCAGAATTCTGATCATGAAACATATGATCAAAGGTACATATAATTTGGGTATTTCTTAATTTCTTGATTTTTGATGATTTCAGTTAGTTTTTTTTTTTCTGTTTTGTTTTTGAAGGTGCGAGCTTCAGTTAGGAAGCCAAAATTTCAGACTTCTTTAGCTACCATGTTTGTGTTAATTTGGGAACTTCTGGGGCTTAAAAATTGTTCAACAAACACTAATAAGCCAAGCCCTAACCCTTTCGCTTCCTATAGAATTTATATGTAAATACCCTTCCCCCTTTTCTTGTTCATCGTTGTTCTTCCAAGTTTCCTTTTGACAAGAATTCGAAGTTTTGTAACTTAAAATAATATTTTAAGTCCCATCTATAAGAATTCAAAGTTTCACTGGATCTGATGGCGTTTAGTATTCATTTGAAATCCCCCTTTTCGATGTTTGATTGTTACGAGATTGAATGGAAGGAAAAAGGGTAAAATTTGGGTCTGTTTTTTAAGACATGTTTCTTGAAGAAGGGGAAAAGTCAGGAAGTTTTTGTATGGTTGATGAGAATTTTTTTTTAAATATTTATTTATTTAATAGGTTAGATAATATAAAAAATATTTATTTTTTCAATAAATGTCACATCATCACTCTTATATGAGGTGAGAACAACCGGCTTCCACATCAGCATAAACTAATGGTATTGTTAGTCAAGACGGTCAAAGGTAGAGATTTATGAAATTAAACAACCTATAGAATAAAATTGATGCGAAAATACGATAGAGACAAAATTGATAATTTGGTCTACTACAGGGACATTTGTGACCTTAAGCCTTTTTTTACTAATAGAATCGCTTCAAGCTTTAGATTTTTCATTTTAAGTGTTTGTTAACATCATAAGTTTATATTATTCTTTTAATTAATCATATTGACTATATTTATTAGTTTAGAAAATTAATATCATTTTTTAATGTCGGGAAGTAATTCAAATGAATATGGAATACATGAAATCTGACAATTGATCGGATGACGTTAGAGCTAAAATTATGAATATGTTTTGAACCAATTGATAACAAGGACATGCATGGCATGACGTAGGTTCCATCTTAGTTTTGCTTTCGAAAAAAAAAATATGAAGAAGCTGTGAACAAAAGAATCAAACAGTGGCTTTAATTTTGAGAAAAGAAAGAAAACAAAAGTATAGTTTCCAAAGGATTTGACAAGGCGACAGATTGCATAATTTTTTTTGGGAGAGATAATATTTATGGGATAATAAAGAAAAATAACTTGAAAAAAAAACAAACTTAGGAAGTACACTTTAAACAGAATTCTAAAACTGAAAACTTGAGGAAACTTGATTACTAGAAATAAATTGGTAAAACTACGAGATAAGCCAATGTAAGTTTTCTTCATTTTCTTCATTTTAGTCCTTTTTTCCTTTGATTTTAAGATTAAGTTATGAAATAGAAAAATAATCCATATCAAATTATCTTTCATCCGATGATAAAATTTCATTGTTTACATGCTTGAATCATTGGTTTGATTGTTAGAATGGATTAAAGAATGATTTTACATACTTTGAAATAAGTTTTGGACTATTTCGGAACATTGTAAAGTTATAGGGACCTTTTGCAAACTTTCAGGAATATATGGATTAAGATGTAAATGATTAAAAGTTGGTATACCATGATGGAATTTAGTATTAGTATGCTCAATTGGTTTAATTTGGAAGATTTTATAAGTTCAGGGATTAAATTGAAAAGTTTGGAAAGTTGAGAACCAAATGGTAATCAGGAAAAGTTAGTGTATTAAATTAGAAAATAATGCTAGAGTGGTTGAATAAGGTAGTTGAATTGAATTATAGTGAAAAGTAATGGGTTAATTTGAAAGGTCTAAAATGTGTACATGTTAGGAAAACTTAAAAGTATTAGGCCTAAAGGAAAGACAAGAGGAAAAATTTGGGAAAATTATATAACCTTTAGAAATGATGTATAAGTTATTTTATATGCTTTGAATGTGATTAGGACTAAGTTGGAAAATTTTGAGAAAGTATAAGGACTTACATGTATAAATTGAGAAATATGGACATTATTGTGCAATTGTTTAATAGTTGATGTGTTATGTTGAAATTGAATATTGGAATGATAAGTTAGAATGTCATCTTAGTTCTAAATTGGAAATTTATAAAAGTATAGGACTAATTTGTATATATTGGAAAATAGGAGGATTAAAATTTAAATGTTTAATAGTTGAAGTACTAAGCTGGAATTTAGATTTTAGAATGTTCAATTCGTCAATTCGATGTTAAAATGTGAGATTTTGAGTTCAATGAAAATTTTACAATCATTGAGGTATTGAGATTTAATTAAAATGTTGGAAATTTTGGTTATGTTAATTGAAGATAAGTTGTAAAATTTTTAAATATTGAGGATTAAATTATAAATTTGTATAAGTTGTGAGTCTAAAACAAAAATTGTCATTTGTTCAGGTATTATATTGAAGTTGAATATTGAAAAGTTGAATTAATGTTGGAATGTTGATTTTGAGTTAATTTGTAAATTATTAAAGCTGGAGATCAAAATTTAAATTGAATAAATTGAAGATTTCTGAATGAATATGAAAGTAATTGAAGTATACATAATAGAATGATGATTCTAATATTAAAATATTAAATTGTGACTGATATGGAAATATGTATAAATTAAAAAGCTAAACAGTAGGTATGGAGAAATTGTGGGTTAAAATGAAAATTTAGTATAGGGTAATGTATGAAAATTTAAAGTGAATATTAAGGAACTAATTTGAATATTTTCAAAATGTTAGGATATATTAAAAGAAAAGTTTATTCGTAGCTAAATGTGATATGTTGAAAAGTTAAGTGGGTTATAATTATTTAAGGGATTTGGATGGTTAATTTAATAGAGCTAAAGTTAGTTATCGAATGGGTGGAAGAAAATAAAATTAAATATACATAAATAATATTTTAAATATATTTATATGAATATGAATTTATTATGTTAGTTAAATGTACTAATATATGATTGAAACAATATATGAAAGGTGATAATTTTTCTATGAATATTTTTATATATGAAAAGGGATATAAGATTTAAATAAAAGCTTAGTGTATAAGATTTGAGAGTCATTGGTACATGAGGTGGAGTGATTTTGTATCTGTTTCTGTACATTTGTATACATCTATTATGGACTATATGTGTATTCTGGCACTTTATATGTGATTTGGCACCATGTGTGCATTATCTGGCACTTTATGTTTGTTTTAGCACTATATATGCATTACAAGTTTCACGATGTTTTGACGTTATGAGATACCATATCTAATTCTAATTCTAATTTAGTATAGTGATGTTGTATTCTACAATACCTATATTTTTGTTTAACACTAAAAGTGCTATCTGTTACAAGCGGTGTTTATGCTACATACATGGTACCCATGGTGTATATAGGGCACTAAATGTGCCATACTGATCTGGTAGTTATACTGCATATTGTGCAAACACACTCGTTTTCTTATTAGTGTACCATGTATTCCCATGATTATACATTGTATTATAAAATGAAACTAAAAAATACAATACAACAAAAGAATAGTAATTGAAAAAGAATAGTACAGTGAAAATATTAGTACAAGAAAAAGAGCAATTATAGGAAAATATACGGTATAAGTTTAATTATTAAATTTGACAGTAAAATTTTATAAATTTAGTGTAAATTACATTGAATTGTTTATAGATAAGGAGTTATATTGGTTTGAATTGACATATAAACAATATGTATATCTATGTAATGATGATAATATAATAAAAAATATTGTCAGTGGGTGGTTGTGTGGTGGTAGACGACAACCAAAAGATTTTGTTTTTAAATACAAATGTTTTACCTATGATGAGATAAAGGATATTACAAGAATTATATTAAAATGTGAAATACAAATAGTATAAGAAAATGTAATGGAGAGGCGTGAAAATATAATAAGTTTGACAAACAGTTATGAATGAGCGTGGTAACAAATCAGGTAAAATAATAATAAGTATAATAATAATAATAATAATCGGTTGAAGTTTTGAATTAGGTAGTTATAATTATAATATGAAATAGTATTAAATTACCTAGTTACATCATGAAATTAGGTGAAACTAAGAAGTTAAATTATTTTGTTATAATTTTATGTGATTAAATAACTTGATTATGCGAGTTAATTTGATTGTATTCGGGTACAAATGTGGCTTAAGGGTGTTACATTATGAAAATCATCATTTGGGATGAATTGAAAAGGGTAGAGATATAAACAAATTGACCCGACTTGTAAAACTGGCTGGAATCATCTTGAATCAAAACATGGTTTAAAATCATCGTTGAAAAAATGATTTTCAGCTTAACTTCGAAGCTCAAATTTTTAGCTTTTGTTGTGAAAAAATAACTTTTGGTGTGAGATTATATTTTTATAATTAATTATTTAATTTTAAGGATAAAGTACACAAATGGTCTCTGACTACAAGATATTACTTTATTAAGTCCCTAGACTATTAAAAGTTAAAAATGCTCATTCGAACTATAGAATGTTGCTTTGTTAAGTCCCTCGACTATTAAAAGTTACAAAATGGTCATTCAACTATTCATTGTGTTTCAAACCCGTCTTTTTTTCGTTAAAATATTGGTGATTGTCTAAGATGGATGTTAACATGATATCTATGATATGATAATCGTTTGAGATTCTGAGATCAAAATTTATCATATCAAAATCAGTAGGTTGACTTTCAGATAAAAATACCATCAATTTTTTATCGAAAAATGATGAGTTTATGACATAAAGAATAATCAGGTGACCATTTTGTGACTTTTAATAGTCGATGGATTCAACAAAGCTACACTCTATAGTTAAAGGACCATTTTATAACTTTTATTAGTCAATGGACTTAATAAAGCATTACCATATAGTTGGGGGACCATTTGTATACTTTACCCTAATTTTAATTGGTTTTTAAATTAATACACATACATGATACATGTATAATTATTTATTAATTATTTTTATTAATGTTCAAATTAATTGTTAGACATAAATTGATAGAACTTAAAACATTTTTTCACTTTAAGTATATATATTATTTTTTTTGTTAAAATAAATATTTAAATTATTATTTCGTAATAATTTTAAGCTATTGTGTTAAAAAGTATTGATTAAAATATTTTTCTTAATAAAATATTTCATATATAATATATTATTAATGAGTTCTAATAATTATTTTATATTTTAAGTTGATATATTTCAAATATCATAATTAATAAGTGTAAATAAAATTCAAATATTATATTTTTAATTTAAAACATAATGTCTAAAATTGACATTTTATCCTTTCAAAATCAGTTTTTGAATGCAATTCCAAATAATTAAAATTTAAATTATACATTAAAAAACTTTTTATCATATTTTTACCGCACTTTTAAAAGGTAATAATTAGATAATTTTTTGATTAAATTAAGGTGATTACAAAGTAGTATCTGTTCTAAATACTCTCAATCATTTGACAACAAACGCTCAATCTTTTAAAAAGTAATAATTAGATAATTTTTTTATTAAATTAAGGTGATTACAAAGTAGTATCTGTTCTAAATACTCAATCATTTGACAATAAACGCTCAATCACCCTACTGTAATTGCTAGTGCTTGAACCCATGACTTCTAGGAATAATAATGATTCATTTAACCACTCAGGTAAGTTGTTCTTGCAATAATTAGATAATTTAATCAAGCCTATATTTTATTTTTGTTGGGTTCGGTTTATATTTTGAGTTTAATTGGGTTGGATTTTACATGTGTATTGGGTATGTATTGGGCTGGGTATGGTTATGCGTTCAGAACTTATTTATGGTTTATTATACAAATTGGTACTTGGTATTTGAATTTTTTTGGTTTCAAATTTATATTTGTAACTGATTTTTCTTTTCACAAATTGATACGTGTATTGATTTAACATATCAATAATTAATTATATTGTTAATGTGACAATGATGATCAAAACAATAATGTTATTGGGTATCATATGTAATAAATAAATTGATTGAAATATTAGATCGGAAGGATCATCTCCATAATAATCATTGATAAAACTCGATTCAAAATAATTGATTAATAAATAGAAACAAATGATTAAATTTTTTTTAATTAATCATCCATCATTCAAATAATAATAACATTAATGCAACTAATAAATGAATTTTAGAGTATTGTTCTCCCTTAAAGATTTAAGTTCAAACAACTGCATTTGTACAGTGTCCATCTATAATCAACCATTAAAAAAATATGAACAAATACTACGTTAAATTGCATTGGATTATTAAAAAAAAAGTAGATGTATTAAAAAAAATAATATCCTATCCACTTCCACCTTTTATTGGCTCTTCCCAAAAGGCAGTATCGAAATCACTTGGCCCGAAACAACCCTCTTTTTATTGTTTTTCGTTAGCAATAGTCACTGTCGTGGCCGTGGCAGAGTGCTTTTTTCGTTTTTTCTGGTGCTGGTTGGATACCCGGCAATGTTGTCCCTCCGGCCGAGCTCCGACAAGCCTCTGCTTTTATCGTTTGGTTCGTCAATCGAAGCGACCCACGACACTGGCAATATCCTGGTTTTCTGGGTGGTGGGTCTCTTCGATTAATGCTTCTATGGCTATCTTTTTCTCCTGCTTTCGTTGTTTGTCGGGAGAAATTTTTCTTTCAATTTCTTTGGTTCCGTATTTGAGAATTCAGAGATCTCAACAAATCGTGATTCGCTTTTAAGATTTCGTTGGAAAATATCTTTTTGCTTTTCACCTGCTTTTTTTGTTGGTGTGGTTTTAGAATCAAATTTATGATGAAATTGTATCATAGATTCAGATCATATCACTGGACCAAAGTCGTTGTTGTTTAGGTTATCTTGCATTGATTTAAAGTCATGAAAAGCAGGGTATAAAAGAGAGATAAATGATCGCAGTATCCCATGATTTGGTTCAAGAAAAAATAATTTTAATCAGCACGCAATTAGTTCAAGGGTGAATTACAAATGGCGTCTCCCCTCCGGTAAGGGCGACGGTTTGTTGAATTCATTTACTATGAAAAGTTATAAAATAATTCTTTAATTATATATCGATGTTTTATTGAATCTTCTAACTATTAAAAGTTATAAAATGATTATCCGAATATTTCTAAATTCATCTTTTTACTTAAAAAATTTAACAGTCATCTAAAATGGATGTGAACATGTTGGTTAATATATGATAAAATTTTATTTTAATGATGTCTACTGATACTGTTGTTGTTTTTAAAAATTGACTCGACGATGTAATGTTTTAATCATTGGTTCAACGGTATAATATGAACGGAGAGTCAACCCACAAAGTACAACTTAAACGGTTATGATATTAGAGTTTATCATATCTCAGTCTACAAGTTAACATCAAACTCAAATGATTGTTAATTTTTAATAAAAACAACAAGTTTGAAATATATAAATAATTGTTTGAGCTGGGGCAGCGAATTTTTTATACTCCCTAGTTCAGTCATTTTATGACGGGGCTTATCGGGTATTATGGGTTTCTGTTAACCAACAGAATAATAATTGTGTCACTGGTTTGCCACCTTTGCTATGATTTTTTACATGGCTATCATTGAGATGCATTTTTGTTCAAGGGCAGTAGGGACCATGGTTAAGTGGGAGCATGTTGCTTTTTCCGATGAAGCGTTGTCTGATACTTGAAGATACTAGTTTTTTTTTCATCCATTTATTTTTATTTATATTTTTATTTATGTTATTTTATTATATTATTATTAATAAATATGATTATTATTACAAATAGGCCCATGTATGGATCCAGTCCAGATGACCCATTTACAAACCCGACTCGTTTACAAGCCCAACCCGGATCCAGCATAACCCTAACAGACTAGGGTTTTTTTCTTCCCAGTCAGCCGCCCAGCATCACAGCCGTTGGATCTGGCTATGATCCAACGGTCCAGATGGTTCCAGCAAGAAACCCTAGGGTGATGATACCCTAAGGACACGTCCCAGCCGCCGCTGCTGCTTCTAGAAGACTCCACCGCTACACCAACGTTCCAGCTTCAGCCACGCCCCGTTGAAGACTCCAGAAGTGCCTCGTTAATGCCCCATGTCGAAGCCCTATGGTGAGTCACCACCATAGTCCGGTGACTCACCAAAGGTCACCCCTTTGTGACCAGTCCGAGACGAACCTCATGGTGGCTATAAAAGCCACTGGTTCCCTGCAAACAAAAGGGACTAGAGGGAAGCAACCAAGATACAGAGACGAGAGAAGAGATACACAGAGAGGAGACGAACAGAGAGACCATCGACAATAATAACAGAGAACAAGACACAACAACAACAACGATATCAACCACATCAAACAACAACCGAAAGCAAGTAAAATCAACCAACCAATAAAAGAGAAGAAGCCAAAAGACTTACCAGTCGCCGGAGTCTCCACTCGTCACTGGAGAACCAAAACGCCGAAGGTGAAAATCCTGGATTTACAACGTAGTATGGGGTTTTAGGTTAAAATAACCTTAGATCGAGTTTTAGGACTTCTAGATCTACATTTGGGGTGTAAGATTGTAAGTTCCGGCCACCACTCACGGTGGCCGGTGGCGGCGATCGGCACCGGAAACGGTGGTCGGCCAGAAATTTTAGAAAGAAGACAGAGAGAAAATATTTTCTCTCGTCTGGAGAGAGAAAAAAAAAGAAAGGAAAGGTTTGGCTCTTTAGAGCCGGTTTTGAACCTTTTATAACCTCATCAAAACGGTGCCGTTTTGATGAGGGATCTGTGTGTAATTAAGGGAATGGGTAAACCGTTTTCGCAGTCCTTCTGGGTTCTGTAAGTTTGCAATTTGATCACCGAAATCAATTCTTATACGTTTTAATTTAGTCTCGTAATTTTATTTTATTACATTTTAGTCCTAGCCCGTATGTTTATACATTTAGGATAAATGCTTGATTTAGTCCCTCATAATTTAATTAGTGTTTATTTTAATCATGTATTAACATTTAGGTTAAATCACGCTATTCATACCTATATTACATAATATTATTAATTATGTCCATTAATGGTTTATATTTTATAATTTGATCATTAATATTTATATAATAACCATAAATTTTATTATTTTTACATTTTAAGCTCATATATTTATGAATATGATCCTATAGTTTTTAATACTATCACTTTTAATTTCTTTAATTTTAATTATTATTATTATTTTTTATATATGTTTAAATTATTATTTTCATGATTATTTTATATTATTTATTTATTTATTCTATTTGTTCATTAAATAAAAAATCTTATTTATAAATTTAATTTTATAAACTACTTTTAAGAAAAAATATTCATATTTTTGATGTGTATTTATTTTTTAATATCGAAAAAAGCTGTCTTAAAGCACCTAGAATTCCTTTTCTGATATTCTTAAATAAATCAATATCCTATTTTTATAAATCATATATTAATTTATTTTAATTATTTTTAGATAAATGTTTTAATATTTATTTATTTTTTAATATCGAAGAAAAGAGCTGTCTTAAGACACCTAGAAGCTCTTTTTTGATATTTCTAAATAAGTAAATATCTTATTTATATATATTAATATATTTTCTTAAAATTATAAATTTGAAATAATAGGATTATAAATTAAATATATTTTAAATTTTTTATTTCTAATAATAGAGACAATTTATAATTAATAAAGTACCAATTTTGGGCGTTGTAGGGGTGCTAATCCTTCCCTAAACGTAACCGACCACGAATCCTTTTTTATTAATAAAAAGAATGAATTTTTGGTTATAAACGCAGATCAGTTTATCTTTCAATTGATGTTTTCTTAAAAACTCTTTTAAAAAATATTTTTTAGGTATTCGACCTACCTGACCCAAAAGGCCGATGGCGACTCCCAAATTATTTTCAAAACCATTTACTCACATCACTTTTCCCGCCGAGTAATAATTTCGTGCCCGGGCGAAAACCGGTTACGACAGCTTGGCGACTCTGCTGGGGAAGCAGTCAAACTTTTAAAATCAATTGAAAATTGTCTCTATCAGTTAGAAATTAAAAATTCATATATTTAATTTTTAATTCTTTTCTTTCAAAATTTTTTATTAATTATTATTTTTATTACTTATTATTTTTTATTTTATTTTATTTATTTATTATATTCAAGAATTAATTATTTTATTTGTTTATTTTTCTGTTAGAAGTTTGAACATTTCTCCTCACAAACAACACTTGTATTGCATAACATAAAGCTCTATAATTGAGTTTATCCCTTTTTAAGTGGGAGTGAAAGCGACGTCTTCGTGAGAATATATTCTCTGTGTCAGACCTAGCAAGTAACTTTCGGGGTTCATATGCTCTATGTCTTCGTGAGAATTTATTCTCCGTGTCAGACATAGAGAAGTGTATCCCCTCGAATTGAACTCAATCCACTTTAGTCTGTAGTGGACTAGGATTGAGGGTTGGTAGCCTAAGGGGGCACTAACAAGGACAATTCGAGTACCTTTACTCCTAGAACTAAAACCCTGCATATAATAAACCTTAGAACTTCTCCTGATCTAAGACAGTACTGAACCTCTGTCCTTAGGTGTACACAAATGAGAAATAAGATTTAGCTTTTAATTTTTTAATTTATTACTTTTTCCTGAATAAATTCACGCGAACTAATAATCATGCGTTTAGGTTAAATTTTCCAAACAATGCATGGAACTAGAAAGCATGAGGTTAAGATTTATACCTTGATAGATAGATTTTTTTAGTTGGTACTAACTATTCTATTTTTTTATTTTTTCATGCATGTTATATTGCTCTAATCTGTTCATATTGATTTCTTTTGTTTGCATTGCATGATTATGGCATAACCAAAAGGTGTTGACTTGAAAGACTGTTCATTAAATTGGAAAGAAATCGTAAATGGACAAAAAGTTTTGTGATCAAACAAAATATGATGCGACTAAGGAAAGACATCCTGAAGAAACTCTGAAGATAGAAATGAGCAATGCACACAGAGATCCTGTTATATTAATACCAAAAGTATTACACAAAGATCCTACCAGATTGATACCAAAAGCAGTCTATGGTAAGAGCATCAGTCAGGGCATTCAGAGTAGTGGAGGTTTTTATGAAGCTCAAGCATGTTATTTGAAGGACTTGAAGGATCAAAACAAGAAATTGAGCACAAAAATGGAAGCCATGCATGAAGATTTCCAGAAGATCAGTCAAGCCTTTCGAAATGCTGGCATAGGAAACACCCCAGAAGAGTGGATCATAGGGGTCACCAAGCTGAAAAAGAACTGCAACATATATGAAGATCTTGTTCAAGAACTTCTTGGACAGAAAGGTTCTCTTACAAGGGAAAATGAGCAACTCCGAGAAATGACACAGAAGATGAAAGAGAATGTCATGGAAGAAGTTGCAGTCCAGACAAATAATATGGTTCTTAAGTAATAGATTTAACTGATTTTACAAGGAGATAAAGCAGACTGAAGACTCAACTTTTTGAGCATGAATGGAAACTAACTGGGCTTTAGAGAAGTTAGGAGTGAAAGATATCCTTATATGTAAAGTTTTGTTTAATGTACCGAAACTTTTGTGTTCAATGAAATCTGTTCTAAGATGATCACTCTTGAGTAAACACCTTTTCATACATGCATTTGCATTTTATATCTTTGCATTTTTCATTGTGCATTTATACTTTTATATTTGCTTTTGTACTATACAATTTGCATTTTTATTGTTACATTCACATATTTACATTTACATTTGCATTTGCATTTTTTACGTTTGTATTTACATTTTCATTTTTACATAATTACATTTGGTTTTAAACTATTTTACATACATTTAAACATGAAAACATGATAGTAATTCGGGGAGGATTCCATGACATAATTTCTGAAATCAAAGTGGAGCTAACTTGGTCTTCCTAAACAAGGATAAGAACCATGAATGAGATTTTAGCAAGGGTTGGTAGAATTGAGAAACTACAAGAGCAACTTATCAAGACTCAACAAGAGATGATTGAACAAGCAAAAAAATTCCAAGATGATTCAAAAGAACAAATGACCAAACTGCTGGACATGATGAATGATATGATCCATGGAGAGAAACCAGAAGATCCTGCTACGAAGTCTATGAATGAGGTTTTGAATGATAATGACGAGTTCGACATGATAGTGTCTGATGATCAAGAACCTATTAGTGAGTATGGTAATTCAAGACAGCCTCAAGATTTGGTCCCAAGAGACATTGATGAATTAATGGTGAATGAAGAATCAATGAAAGAAAGAAGTTATGTTGTAAGACATAAGCTATACCCAAAGAAGAGGAGCATAAAAAAGGGTCAAAGGCTGATCAATGAGAAAAAGAATGTTCAGGATTTTCAATTTCCTCCCTTCCACTTTTCGGGTGAAAAATTACATTCAAAAATGCTCTCAGCTGTATTAACTACTCCACGCTATGTTCAGCCACAGTGGCTTCCAAATGAAAAGTGGACCTATAAGGAGGTTCCGTGGATATACGACATTGAAACTCCAAATTGTTCAGCTAAGGTTCCTAGTAACCTTGAAGGAAATTTCCAAGATCCCTTAGAGCAAACAATTCAAAAATATAAGGTAAAAGACGGGGTGAAGGTTCAATGTTCAGAAATTGTTGCTTCAACAGAGACTAATGTGACCAAATCCTGCAAAGAAAATGGGAAAAGAAATCAAAAGGCTCCCATGGATGTAATTCGAGATTGGCCTATAGGTCTAAGAAAGAATGAGGCAGATATAACCCAGAAGACACCTAAAATACATGTATCAGATTTTCCGAAAACCAGTAAGACAAAGGACAACTTAAGAAATCTGGTTAATATTACCCCAGTTATAGCTGAAATGAGCATTCAGAACCCCCCTCGATAACATGATAGCATTCATTCGTTCAGAACGATCAAAGAAAGTGATAGCCTCGCGAGCGAGAAAAACTCTGAAGGTGTTTCAAGAATCTATCTCAGACCTGTACCCTCATTTGGTTAAAAGTCAATACATTACACCAAGATTGGTGAAGATGTCACCAAAGCCTTATGCCCATTGCTATGATCAAAATAGCTTCTGTAATTTTCACTTGGGAATATTTGGACATTCAACAGGGAATTGTTTGTCACTGTTAAAGGAAATAGAGACGCTTGTCGACAAGGGAGTCTTGACACAAGAAACGATCAAGGAATGGGGGCAAATAAGGATAAAAATCCTGGGCCAAGTACACACTCAATAATAGATGAGTAATGATGCATAAACAAATGGAAGTGTTATCTACCACTGTAGTACTTTCTATTTTCAACATCTTGTTTGAATATGTTTTTGTTCATTTCCTTTTGGCAATAAATAAATATGTGTTTCTTTTATGGTTATGAGCAAGGAGTCAAATTTTAATCTTGAGATTATTGAGTATCAAGTAGATTAAATATTCTTTTAATTTTTCAAGAGTTATAGAACTATTGGCAAGTGGTAAAATTATATCTTCAATATTCCACCCAATGCCAATTACTCGACCCTTACCAAAACCAAATCTTGACACTACATTTATCTGAGACTATGAAAAAATGTCTCTACCTATTTTTGAGACACCAACTCTAGATGTTTACCTTATCGGATAGAGTTGTTTGATGATATTACCCCTTCCACCATATACATGACTTTAAGAGTCACACATTTATCCTTCCAAACACAAAACCATCATAAACCAAAAGACCTCAAAAGAACCAAACTTTCAATTATCCGTGAATTTTACTGCAAGAAGAGACGAGATGAGGCATCATGGACCAACTCATTGATGATAATTTCGAGTGATTAGGGCATACTCAAAGAAGAAGGGGAAAGTGATTGATTGAATAAATATATCATGCATTAATTATATTTTTCATGTAAGTAAAATTAATCTTGAATATTCATCCCCCTGGAGATACCTCTTTTTACAAAGGTTTCTGTGTATGAGATGACGAACGGCATTGTTTCATTTATCCTTTAATATATATATATATATATATATATCCTTTGTTGTCCCTACTTGAGCCTAAATGATTTTTCTTCTGATTCAACCCTAACCAAGGATCACCCTCTACATTAGGGGGCAAGGTGAAGGATATTTGCTCACAAGAATAAAGATTGTCAATACATTTTTATTACGAAGACAAGTTTCCATGAAGTCATGAAAGTTTTGAACTACAAAGTATGTCAAATACAGAGTGCTTGAAGATCAATCCAATCAAGAATAATGGAAAATATCCAAAATGCAAAAGGAAAAGGAGGTGCTCAAAGCAATTGAAGTATTAGACTCATCCAGCAAAGAAAGAAAAAAGAAAAAAGAGGAAAAAAGAAAAAAAAGGGAAAAAAATAGAAAAAAAAACAGAAAAGAAAAAGAAAAAAAAAGAAAAAAATTGAATCAAGATGGGTGAATTATTGAGCCTCAAGTTACAAGGTTGATCAAGTACAAACAAGAAGAGCAAGAAATGCTGAAGATATGAGAAAATGGAAATGAATTCAAAATTTGGCAGTCTAGAGGGATCCAGATGATGGAAAAATCTCCAACAAAGCAGATCCAAGTTAAGCAAGGCAAGATTGATGGCATCAAAATGAATTGATCATTGGTTTGATTACCCTTAAACACTTATTTGGGCCTTTTTATCCATTTCTTTCGTAACCATAAGTCATGACCTACGTTACGTACCTGAAAAGTCCATTTTAATCATACATGGATTTCTAAGTAAAAGAGAATATCTTCAGAATTCATTCCGCCTCTCAAGATTGATTTTTATTTGTAAAAATTGGTTTTTAAAATCTTTAATGCATGATATGAAAAATGATAAAAGGGGGGTTCAAGATGTAAATTTTTAAATAACATCTTAGAACCAAAGGAGGATTCGAGTTGAAAACCTGAAAAGGCAGCTCGAATATTGAATGGTGCAACAACGACATAAGAGACAATTTTAAGCTCTTAAAAGAAGCACCGCACATCCCAAAGACGTTCCTGAGATTTTGGAAACGAGAAGCATCTTTACAAGATGAGCATAACAACCTTTTCTTCAAGATAGTGGAAGCCGAAGCGACATACTGAACCAACTTGAAAGAACCTACTTTACCAAAATCAACCTACACCTCAAATCAGTCAATAATTTTGACACTTGCCATAAAACTATGATTTTTGAATGATTTAAAAGTTTAGTTGATTTATTGGATATTCATTAAACTTATTGTTTATGGTTTGATTATATTGTGAACCTGAAAGGGGTAATACTTTGCAAAATTCTTTCATTCTTCATTAAAGAAATGAGAAAAAACATTTTCAAACAGGACATCCTCAAATGAGGAAGGTCCTTGAAGCAATTGTTGCTTATTCTACATCTGTTGTAAAAAAAATGAACGAGGCCATAATAATGAAGCACTTCACATTTTTGAAGGCAAGTGGTCCAAGAAGCCAGAAAGTCTGGAGAATTGAACTTGTAACACTCTCCTATGACATTATTAGCAGCTCATCAAGAAAGATTATCGTTTATCTCATGCTGAGGGCGATAAGCATCACCAGACAGATTATTTTCCCCAACCATCAATTCATGTTCTCTAGAAGATTACATCATAGAGCCATGAACAAGTCACTACCTGCACTCTGGTTATACCGTGATGCTGGCTCAAGTCTTGATACATTATTGCTACTTCTTCTATGCCGATCATTTTCTTTGTTAAGATGATATCCATTATGTTCTTCAGAAGATTTCTGAATTTGAATTTGAGGACTTATGGCACAGAATAAGACATTGGAACAGAATCTATCCTTATAGGCCTTTTATATAGGGTAACATTGGTTACAGGATTCCAAAAGTTGAGATGACCAGTTTTACTGTCAACTAAACCGTTCCATGATTCGAAAAGAGTGGGATATATTGGATCAATAGAAGAGACAGTTGTCGTATCAGTCATTACAAGAAAATGCACCAACAAAAATCTTCTAGTTCATCCTGATGATGTTTATTTCGTCCAGTAAGGTTGTTACGCTGGATGCCACCGACAACAAGGTCGAATTCGACATATCTACTCATCAATTGCTCCAACCGATCATCATTCAGTTCTTGCACATTTGTTTTCAAAAGTATACTAAGACAGTAGAAGGTAACCTCTGCATCACTGATTCCAGAGAAAACAGACAGGACATTGATATCACTGGGGAACATGTCTCTATACAAATCCTCGTGTATGGTTTTTAGGGAAACCTAGAAGCATTTACACCTCATCAGGTTCAAGTGGAACAATTTTATTTCTTCCAACCCATACCAGATTTCCATTTTCAACACTCATCAAGAACATACTTCTGGACATTCGAAGGTGACTCATCGTCATAAGCTTCAAGAGCCTTACGGATCTTTTATGTCAATTTGGCACTTCCTGTACATGTTTGTAAACAGTTCAACTTTATCCCAGGAAGGTCATCAGTTTGTTGTCAATGGAAAAGCATCATGTATAGTGCGTGGAGAAAACAAGATAAGAGGAAATATGTTCTCAATTGGCAGATTATGAATATAGTCCCTTTTCAGTATAGCAGCATGAAAATGCTTCGAATCTACAAATTCTGGCTCTACATCGAATAATTACTGTGATATTCCGGTCCAAATATTAACTGGAGCAAGTTCCCCATTCTCGTAGTAGAAATAAGAAGACCCAATAGCATCTTCTGGAAGTGTTCTTTGAGTTATCTGATCTGGTTTGGTATAAACCCCAGAACCAATCATTGTAATTGAAAGGTGAACTGCATGATCGTCTTCATTAAGAAGCTTCTTTTCAAGCTTCCTCTGCTTCTTCCTTTTCAAAAATCATAGCCCAAGTTTCGCCTTTGCTTGTAATTGGGGTAATTGCATAATGAATTCCTATCTTCTACTGAAAGAAGTACGTCAGCAGCCTTAGCCATTTGAGCAGCACATATAAAATCTGTCAACTCTGTAATTGATGAATTCGGACCACATCTCTCCGTGGCTATTGAAGCCTCAACCTCTGAATATCCTATTTTTGTCAAGTATAACAATTTACTCTCCTCATCAGAATCAAAATTCATGATTTCCTCGATATCAGAAGAACTATCAATATTTGTGAAATCATCCTGAAAGATCGCTTCATAATCAGATGAGTTGTTATCAGAATCAACATGTTGCATGGGTGCGGATTTTTGATGAGCTTGTACCATTGTATATGTAGTCGTGTCATTGCATCAGAGTACTGTTCGCGTAAATTGGTTTCACTCCCACAGAAAAGTATATTTCAGAGATGGCCTTCACTGAAAGATGATAAGCCACTGTGTCAGCCTGGAATGGATTACCAAGCTATTTATATTGCTCTGTCTGACTAAATCCCTCCAGATACAGAAAATAGTCACCTCATTCAGAAGACACGTATCTCAGATGTTTCTATCAGAATGATTGAGCACTTATTAAGTTTGTGACAACATGAAGGAAATTCCTCCAGTTACTTGACAACACTGCTGTTCAGTGACACTAGAATGAGAGCATTCAAGATAAACAGATTTGGGGTACGAATAAATCCACATGTACCCATAACAATGCATTGTCAAAATTGGACCTCGTGGGGATCATGACATTTCAGTTAAACAAACATTGAGAGTGAATCAGAAGCAGAATATTGAGGCATCTTGAAAGCCCATTTCAAATAGAAATAGAATATTGGGGCATTTTGAAGGCTCACGTCAGTATGAATATTTGGGCATTTTTGAAGGCTCATCTCAACAAAAAGTAATGTTGAGCACACTTTTAACATCTGTATCAGCAAATGTTGGGGCATTTTAAAGGTTCTTTCAGACATATCTATGTGGGGCATTTTGAAGGCTCAAATTAACAAGAAGCGAAGGTTGTGGCATGATGAAAACCCCTTTTAATCAAAATCAGGATTGTTGATGCATTTTGAACACTTGTATTAGCTAATGTTGAGGCATGCTGAAGGCCCACATCATCATGTGTTAAAAATCATTGACTTGAGTAGATATTTCCAATAAGACAGAAAAATATGAAGAATGAAAATGGTGAAACAATAACAGTCAATCTGACTACACATAATTGCTTCGTTCATCAGGCAGTTGCATTAGGGTCCTGTTGTTGAACAAATATTTATTCAGCAAGTATGGTTTCAAATACCCAATCTTCTTAAACCATGTGTCACATGATAGTGTGTTCTTTGTTAAGCTACATCATGGTTACATGAATAAAGATGGTCCCTTTGTAAACCATTCGATCCAAGGATCAGTTCCTCGAGACCTCAAAATCTGAATTTGGCCTTTTGTGTGTCGGTGATAATTGAAAATATTTCTTTGAGATTTCTGTCAGTTAGTTTCAACCATACTGTTGAGGTTACGAAGCTGTTTTTCACATCAGTTTTGTTTACTTGATGACATTGAAGAGAGAAGCTCATGTATATTGCTCTTTCCCGATGTTACTGGGGTTATCATTGCCAACTAGACTGAACCGAGTTTTCATCTATTTGGTTTATCATGTGAGTTTCATCCCCAGCATCAAGAATTCTACGGATATCTTTCCATACATGGCTCTTATAGTGGGTGTGTTTCTAATTCCTACAACGCTAATTACAGAAGAAAACGTGATCAATATCACACTTACTCTTGCCTGAGACAATATCAAAATCAATTGGTATCTCTTATTCAATTCATCACTAGCATATCTTAAGAATTTGATCAACTTTTTGGTCATACCAGCATCTCATTTGTATTCCTATTAAGTTTTGTTCTCAAGTGGTCTTGTGACGTCATTCAAAAGCTTTGAACACTAGGCAAAGAGCTTCAATGATTGAGAACATCTGAGCAGAAACCACAGGAAAGGATGAATGTGTTGTCAAATGTTTTACGAACATCTGAGCAGAAACTACAGGAAAGGATGAATGTGTTGTCAAATGTTTTACGAACATCTGAGCAGAAGCCACAGGAAAGGATGAATGCGCCGTCAAATGTTTTACAAACCTGCTATTCTGATGTGAACCAATATTACGATCATATGGTTTCCATTTATTGATCAAGTTTGTCTTCTTCCACCCCAAGATTAGAAGTGAGATATAATGAAGATTTCTTTCCATAGAAGGGAAGCAAAAATTTTAACAACAATAAACTAGTGGCACCAACTAAGGTTGAACGACAGGTTGTTGTTAAACATCTCAACATGATATGGTCCAAGTTGCCGTATTCGAGATTGGATTAGATGTGGAGACATAAAAGGAATTAAGATAAATCCTCCTTGTGATATGTTTCAAGAGTCAAATCAGAACAGACTCTACTCTCCTAATTAATCCCTACTGAGTCAAACATATCTACATCTACATTCTTCAAAGATGATAGATTCTCTCTTCAAAGATGATAGATTCCCTTTTTAAAGATGACATATTCTCTTTTCAAAGATGAAAGCTTTATCAGATTTTTGCACAACTCCAAGCAAAGAAAGTTGGTTTTATCCAAGACAAAATGGGGCATCAAGGTCATAGTTCTGACTACGACAAGAGTTCTACAAATGAAACAATTCTTCTGAGACTTTCATGAAGCAAAGAAGACATAAAGATACAAGTTGATCAGATGGTTCTTCAGAAATGCAAGCTTGATAGCATAAGTTGCTACACTGATATCCAAGGGTAACCTTGGAAATGAATGATGAAGTGGAGGAAAACCAAGCTCACCAATTTGAAGTCAAATGAAGATTGCATCAACATTCATGCATCATATTTAGACATTTGCAAAATAGGAACATTTTCATTCATTTTATCCATATTGAATATTTGACAGGAATTTCAAAGATTTTAGCAAAGATTCAAATCCTCTTTTGAAGATCAGCATTTCCGGAAGAGTTCATAATGAGAAGAACTCATCTGAAGAAGAAGTTCATAATGAGAAGAATTTGTTCAACCTTTTGCTTGAATTCATCACTCGATGGATCAGCATTGCCAGGTCGAGTTCATAATGA